>NC_141095.1:44301713-44669213 GCF_041138505.1 Cibotium barometz | reverse complement strand
AAGTTCTTCATGAAGCGCTCTAGGAAGAACATCCAACGTGCATGCATAGTGCCACATAAAGCAATTTCATCCACTAAATGCACAATGAGATGTAGTTGACTTGTGAGAATGGTTCGCGAAAAAGTCTCCTCTACCAAACAAACCACCGCCACTGCCATAACACGTGCATCATCCAACTTGGCTGGATCAATTGCTTTGGAACTAACATATCTGAAAAATAAATGAATAGTACGTTATACCTCATGCACGTTCATTTTGCAAGGTATAATGAAGGGTGATCTGACATGGGTTTTACATACCTCACAAGCTCGCCCATCTTATAAATACATTTTTTCAAACTCTTGTTTGCATAATGGTCGATGCTAGTAGTAGTAGGTAGTACGAACTGCGTATATAAGAGCACATGTATATATGGTTTAGGGCATTACAAAATTTAATTTCAACGTACAAGACTTGGAAAACACTTACTTGGAGCATCTTGTGCCAATCGTGGGACTTCAACCCATATAGTTGCTCAACGCCTCTTTTCTTAGTGGTTGTAAAGGCTCCCTGCAATGATCTCATGCATCCAGTGGGAGTACGCAAAGTGGTGATGGCCAGCTTTACCTGCTTCTCCTCTTTCTTTGATATAATCCATGGTGCAGGCGGAAGACGAATGTGCCCACCCTCCTCTTGTAGCCAAGCTTGACGCATACGTCCTGCGACCCGCAAGTCCTCCCGTACGCTAACATTGTCACGTTTACCAATAACATGTTTCCAAATACCAAATCCCACATTCTTGAAGATGTGCATGGGATCAAGAAGATGGTTGATCTTACGATGGGTCCAATATGGTAGCCGAAAAAAAATGGAGTACCTACACAAGGGATTGCTCTATGTGATCTTTAATCCAATTAGAGACTACACAAAACAAGATTGAAAAACATTACTGTACCTGTTCATGCCATCTGGAGGTAGAACATTTGTAGACTCCCAAATACGCTTCCAATCTTTTGCACGAAGTGTTTGTGGAGGAATGTTACTCTTACTAGTAGCAACATATTTAGGATGATCTGACGAGAGAAATCGATGATGATTATCGAATATGGTCTTACACAAACCGTCAGCATACTCATGTACTAAAACGAAGGGCCACAAACAGGACATGCATGTTTACCCGATGTTTTCAGACCTGTTAAATTATAAATAAAAGTTAGAATAATAAAGTCAATAGTTATAATTAATATAGCCACCAATAGTATTAGAGTAGGGAGGTAATTAGAATTCTTACCACCAGAACAATCGCTGTATCCTGGAAAGTCATGCATTGTCCACATCAACACTGCTTTTAAGTCGAAGTGTCGAGAGGAGGGAGGCCTACTAATGTCCACCACCGTAACACCTCTCCATAGAATTCTTACCACCAGAACAATCGCTGTATCCTGGAAAGTCATGCATTGTCCACATCAACACTGCTTTTAAGTCGAAGTGTCGAGAGGAGGGAGGCCTACTAATGTCCACCACCGTAACACCTCTCCATAGTTCCTCCAACTCATCAATCAACGGTTCGAGATAAACATCCATATGCTTGACTTTATGTTTCCCTGGAATTAGAACGGATAACATAAGATGTCGCTTCTTGATCACCATTGATGGTGGAAGGTTGTAATTCACCAACACAACTGGCCACACATTGTATGCGGTGCTTTTGAAACCAAATGGATTCACTCCATTGATACCTAGGCCAAGACTCAAGTTTCTGGGCTCTGTTTTAAAGCTGGGCCACTCATCTTCAATATGCTTCCAAGCACGAGTGTCTGCGAGAATTCTCCACATGCCATCATCCGATCGATGTGAGGAATGCCATGACATGAGCTCTGCTATGGATTTGCACTTGAACATGTGTTTGATGCGAGGAATTATAGGAAAGTGTCGCAAGACTTTACGAGGTACATCAAAACTCTTCACATCTGTTCTATACCTTGCTTCACCACAAGTGGGACAATGTCGAGCCTCCTTATGTATCCCACAAAAGAGAATGCAATCATTGATGCATGCATGTATGCGATCATAATCCAATCCTCCAAGAGATGTCACATAGCGCCTCGCTATGTCTCTTGAGGTGGGTAGTCTATTCCCCTTTGGAAGCATGTTTGATAATAGCCTGCATCCAATATCATCAATTAGCCCTAAACCCTAAATCCTAAACCCTTAACCACTAATTCAAATTTGTAAGTTAGAATGGTTACTTGAATAATGCGTCAAGACTTGCATTGCTCCATCCATAAACTGTTTGTATATTGAGTAGTTCAAGTGAAGCACATAAAATAGAGAATGTGCACCCTTCAAAAACCGGTGTCGATGAAGCCTTGTAAAGATGCTCTTATTCTATATCATCATCGTCCATACCTTTGGGATCATCCCTAAAAAGATACCGCACCATATCATCAAACACTTCCTCTTCCACAACTTCGTGGGGTGCAGGGCTGCTGTCATCCCTTTCCCACTCATCTCTGACAATAGATCCCAAAGCTCCAGCATCATCTCGTCGACGCCTTACGTGCTCTCGCCGTGCATACGGCACCATGTTAGGGTGTGGTACTACATCCTACTTCAATTAGAGTATATATATTACAACTCCATTAATTTGGACACCATGAGTCATTTGAATACTATCAATTTACATCTACTCACCTCTAAACCTGTTTGATTCCATTCTCCATACATGGAGATGTGATTCACGGTAATTCGATGCGCTCGTACAATGCATCCTTGACATCGATTACACATACACTTGATCCTTTGTCCCAACCACACATCGCGATTACGATGACACATTGTCTCATCCTCACCAGAATTGCTTGAGGAGGTTGATGACATCCTATGTACAAAAGAGCAAACACATAATCATAATCAGTTTTTAATGAAAGTATAAAAAGTCTCTATATCCTGTGTTGATCACGTGTAATAGCACGTCTCCACTGTTTTAAATCGCGTGTAACAGCACGTTTAGAATCGCGTGTATGAACGCGGCTGTTTATTATACATGCGAATATACATGCACTTCTACAGGCGACCACCTGTCTATACCTAACACATAACCCGCCGCCTTCTCCAAAAACCATTTTCAAACTCCATCTTTCCTCTTCTTCGTCGCCGCCAAATCTTCCCTCTTCCAACAGAGAACTAAAGCCAAGTGCAAGGAGCAGACACGGGTGCAAGAAGTAGACACGGGTGAAGAAAACCAACCAAAAAGAAAACTCACTTTTCCAGAGGTGAGTCAGTTTATCCTTTGTCCTGTCTCTTTCCTTCCATTTGTTTATCCGATTGTCTCTTTTCCTTATGCGATTATCTCCGTCCTTCTCTGGTCGTGCCTGCTTCATTATTTTTGTGAACGATAGTGACAGTCTGGGCTTTCTTTTTAAGAAAGATTTGTCGGTGGTCTGTCGTTTTTGAAAAAGTTTTTGCGCAGGCTGCGTGTACGAGCACGTGTATGTCTGCATGTACCCTGTTTGCATAGATTGTTCACACGCAAATACACGCATTTTTGGACGGGTTTTTTACACGCGACTGTGTTTGTGTGTCTTGCTTGTCCTCTTGTCTAGTCTGTATGCTTTGGTCATCCAAAGTGTACAGATTATCGATCCAGCTCAAGAGAGTTGTGCTTTGATACATAGAGTGATTCCCTTCATGGTGACTGTGCTTTGATACATGGAGTGTTTCCCGGCATCGCCATCCCCTTTATCGCCTCTCATAGTAACTCTTATCGCCATCCCCTTCATGGATCCTTCATGTATATACTTTTATTTTTGCAAATTCTTCATGCATCCAGGTTCTTCATCCGATCCATTTGCGTACGGCACTTGGATGATGGAGATGCTAAATCATTTTGGGCACCATCCTGGTCCAGTGGAGCTTACAGAGTACATGTATGCCCATCCCTCTCCTGGATTCCCTTGTATGGTCACCCTGCCCCTGAGTATCCATGTCACTCCACTGCTGTCTATGCCTGCGAGTCCGGTGAGACGGCATGTAGCTTCTCCTCTTCCACGCCCACCAAGGAGACATACCCCGTCCAAGACACACTCACGCACACCCTCCCAGGCACCGTCACGTCAGGGCTCACAGCCACCATCACGTACTCCCTCACGTACACAGTCACGTACACAATCCCCCAGTCATGACTCCACCCGTAGTAGAGAGGAGAGTAAACGCCGCAGTAGGAAGAGTGGGAGTGGAGGATGTGGCGGGTGCTTTGGTGGGGGAGGTAGTAGGGCACGCGGTGAGAGAGGAGATAGAGGGAGAAGAGTTAGAGGAGACAGTGAGGAGGAGGAGGAGGTGAGAGAGGTGGAGGGAGTGATTTAGTATGATGTGATGGATAGGGGTGGGGTAGTGATGGATGCGAGGGGGAAAGAGGTAATGGAGTACATGCGTGGGGTAGTTTCAAACTTATACAAAAATTGTTT
This sequence comes from Cibotium barometz, assembly GCF_041138505.1. NCBI lineage: Eukaryota > Viridiplantae > Streptophyta > Polypodiopsida > Cyatheales > Cibotiaceae > Cibotium > Cibotium barometz. Next base: position 44,664,768 of record NC_141095.1, on the reverse strand, counting down.
TATTAAATTTAAAGATCAAAATAGCCGATTAGTTGGGGAGGTGATAGATGATGTGCATAGTCGGTACTCCAATCCCCCACATACGACATTCTCGGATGTATGGGGAAGGACGCGAATAAGGGAGATCTTAAGTAATAAAAGATCTCACCTTAAGAAACTCGCGTACGATGATGGGCTGAATGTAGCTGCGGGTGGCGTTCCTGTCGAGAAACCTGCCACACTGCGCATAAACACGAGTGGAAGGAGGCAAAGAAAGGAGCATAGGGTGGTGTGAAGAGAAGGCAGCATGTGGAGGCATGACGGATCCAGATGGAGACCATTGGATCTTCGCATTTCGGATCTGGCGGCGTCGAGTCATGGGAGGCAGAGTTCGTAAGTATCTTGCCACTTTATTTGATTGTTTACTTAATTCATTGATTCTATGATTGTTTTAATCTTACAAATTGTGTTGATTATGTTATTGCGACGGGTTATGGGGAGGAAGCCCACAGCCCACGATACTGGGTATGCTCGCCGGCATAGCACACGTGACACGTGGCCCTCTTCAAAAACGAGGGATGTATTACGGACGCGCAGTTTGAGATGGCCATGAGACCATACGATCGACAGGTACTTGAAAACTCTAAACAAATGATTTTGGTTTATTGAATTACATATATATATATACTTATATACGATATATTACTTGAACAGGCACAAGCTATTGCTGCACATGCTGATGCTCCTACCACTGATGATCCACCCGTCGCCACCACTGCTCCTACTGGATGTGAGACTACTCATCGGACATGTATACCGATGTGAGCTGATCTGATCATGGAGGGAGCAGCGGGTCATCATCTGGGTCTGAGTAGTACTCAGACTTATAGTATCACATTCCATATTGAGGATGCGGTTGTATATATTGTAACTGAAGCCATGGGCTTTTTTAGACAAACCAATTTGATTTTGTATATATTTGTTTATAATTGAAGCCATGGGCTACTTCGACATATGGACTCCCTTGTATATATGTGTACACATAAAATTTTGATAGTAATATTGAATCGTGAATTGATAGTATTGCATTCATATCTGTCTTGAATCGTGTATTGACAATCTATGCATTCATGTCGTTCTTGAATCGTGTAATGACAATGCACTAAATCTTCCTCGTGGATGGTGCAATGCACCCAAAAAAAAATCCAGAGAGTGCTATTGGGTGCTGGAATGCTCGAACAGCATTCACGTACCAAATAGCACTCTCTCGATTTTTTTTTTGGCTCTCTGTTCGCGTGTATAAACGCGTCAACTCTATAAAAGTCACGTGTATATACACGGATACTTTGTGAAATGCGCGTGTATAAGTGTAGCTAAACTGACAAAACGCGTGTATAAGCCCTCGTATCAGCGCGTCTGATGGGTCTATACACGCACTTTTACACGCATGTCTCTGGCCGCGATGATACACGCACTGATACACGGGCCCGCTACTTTTTTTCCACAAGTCATTTTCCGCGGCTAGGATCGCGGGTATGAGCCCGATCCCTTGTAGTGATAGAAATGTCACACGCAACACATTCATCCAGGTTAATAGTGCTACCAACAGAACCCGAATGCACAACAGGTTTGATAGGAAGGACTAGGATCCTCGTATCCTTCAGCAGATGAATGGTGGTCTCCACAAACCCAACTTGAGTTGTTGCCACTTCTACATCCCTTGATAGGGTGTCATACTCAACTTGTCAATATAAACATTTGTTAGTATTTTCCAATAGAGTGGTTGGGTACCACTTTTCAATGGTTAGGCACCACTTGTCAATTGTTGTGCACTATGTTTTAGTGCACAATTGTGCACTACTTTTTCAATGGTTGGGAACTACTTGTTAGTGGTTGTGCACTACTTTTAAGTGTACAATTGTGCACTCCTTTTTAGTTGTTGGGAACCACTTTTAAGTGCTACTAAGCTAGTATAAAAAACTACATACCTATAATTCGGCTACCTTGTTTTCTAGTACTTCATGATTTATAAATTCATCATTGAATTCCATGTCTCTCAATGCCTCCTTTCTAACTGATATGATGGCCTCAAGCTTAATAATCTCGTCCTCGTTTGGAACCAGCCCAGCCTTATGTAGATGCTACTCCTCTATATTCTTCTTCAACCTTTCCAGTATCTTGTTGGCCCCCCGCACCACCCCAGCCTGCTCATCTCTCCTTGTTTTTTACTGTTCTAATGTAAATTTTACCTCATCATGACATTGGCGCTTCCCTTTCAACTTTGTAAGCGCAATATTCATCATATTATTCACAACAACTGATAGGTCTGCACTTGAGGCAGGTACCGTTGTGCAGGATGTAGACATTCCAAAAGTTGACATAGAGCCTGTCTATACCTAACACATAACCCACCGCCTTCTCCAAAAACCATTTTTCCTCTCTTTCGTCGCCGCCAAATCTTCCCTCTTCCAACAAAGAACTAAAGCCAAGTGCAGGGAGCAGACACGGGTGCAAGGAGCAGACACGGGTGAAGGAAACCAACCAAAAAGAAAACTCACTTTTCCAAAGGTGAGTCAGTTTGTCCTTTGTCCTGTCTCTTTCCTTCCATTTGTTTATGCCATTGTCTCTTTTCCTTATGCGATTGTCTCTATCCTTCTTTGGCCGTGCCTGCTTCAGTATTTTTGTGAACGATAGTGACAGTCTGGGCTTTCTTTTTAAGAAAGATTTGTCGGTGGTCTGTCATTTTCGAAAAAGTTGTTGCGCAGGCCGCGTGTACGAGCGCGTGTATGTCATGTTGTACCCTGTTTGCACAGATTGTTCACGCACAGATACATGCATTTTTGGACGGGTTTTTACACGCGACTGTGTTTGCATGTCTTGCTTGTCCTCTTGTCCAGTCTGTATGCTTTGGTCCTCCAAAGCATACAGATTGTCGATCCAGCTCAAGAGAGTTATGCTTTGATACATAGAGTGATTCCCTTCATGGCGACTGTGCTTTGATACATAGAGTGTTTCCTAGAATTGCCATCCCCTTTATCGCCTCTCATAGTAGCTCTTATTGCCATCCCCTTCATGGATCCTTCATGTATATACTTTTATTTTTGCAGATTCTTCATGGATCCAGGTTCTTCATCCGATCCGGCACTTCGATGATGGAGATGCTAAATCATTTTGGGCGCCATCCTGGTCCAGTTGAGCTTATAGAGTACATGTATGCCCATCCCCCTCCTGGATTCCCTGGTATGGTCACCTGCCCCCGAGTATCCATGTCACTCCACTGCCGTCTATGCCTGTGAGTCCGGCAAGATGGCATGCAGCTTCTCCTCTTCCACGCCCAGTGAGGAGACATACCCCGTCCCAGACACACTCACGCACACCCTCCCAGGCACCGTCACGTTAGGGCTCACAGCCACCATCACGTACTCCCTCACAGCCACAGTCACGTACACAGTCACGTACACAATCCCCCAGTCATGACTCCACCTGCAGTACAGAGGAGAGTAAATGCTGCAGTAGGAAGAGTGGGAGTGGAGGATGCGGTGGGTGCTTTGGTGGGGGAGGTAGTAGGGCACGCGGTGAGAGAGGAGATAGAGGGAGAAGAGTTAGAGGAGACAGTGAGGATGAGGAGGAGGTGAGAGAGGTGGAGGGAGTGATTTACTATGATGTGACAGATAGGGGCGGGGTAGTGATGGATGCGAGGGGGAAAGAGGTAATGGAGTACATGCGTGGAGTAGTTTCAAACTTGTACAGAAATTGTTTTATTAAATTTAAAGATCAAAATAGCCAATTAGTTGGGAAGGTGATAGATGTTGTACATAGTCGGTACCCCAATCCCCCACATGCGACATTCTCGGATGTATGGGGAAGGACGCGAATAAGGGAGATCTTAAGTAATAAAAGATCTCACCTTAAGAAACTCGCGTACGATGATGGGCTAAATGTAGCTGCGGGTGGCTATCCTGCCGAGAAACCTACCACTACGCATAAACGTGAGTGGAAGGAGGGAAAGAAACGAGCAAAGGGTGGCGTGAAGAGCAGGCAGGGCACGACGGATCCAGATGGAGACCATTGGATCTTCGCATTTCGGATCTGGCAGCGTAGAGTCATGGGAGGCAGAGTTCGTAAGTATCTTGCCACTTTATTTGATTGTTTACTTAATTCATTGATTCTATGATTGTTTTAATCTTACAAATTGTGTTGATTATGTTACAAGCAATGGGTTATGATGGGGAGGAAGCCCACAGCCCACGATACTGGGTATGCTCACTGGCATAGCAGATGTGACACGTGGGCTCTCTTCAAAACTGAGGGACGTATTACGGACGCGCAGTTTGAGATGGCCATGAGACCATACGGTCGACAGGTACTTGAAAACTCTAAACGAATGATTTTGGTTTATTGAATTACATATATATATACTTATATATGATATATTACTTGAACAGGCACAAGCTATTGCTGCGCTTGCTGATGCTCCTGCCACTGATGATCCACCCGCCGCCACTGCTCCTGCTGGACGTGAGCACTACTCATCGGACATGTATACCGATGTGAGCTCATCTGTTCATGGATGGAGCAGAGGGTCATCATCTGGGTCTGAGTAGTACTCAGACTTATAGTATCACATTCCATATTGAGGATGTGGTTGTATATATATTTTTGTAACTAAAGCCATGGGCTTTTTTAGACAAACCAATTTGATTTTGTATATATTTATTTATAATTGAAGCCATGGGCTACTTCGACATATGAACTCCCTTCTATATATGTGTACACATAAAATTCTAATAGGTTTTCGTTTGATAGCCAGTTCTCTTGGACCTATCTTGTTTTTTGTTAACTTTTAAAGAAATATTTTCCTTGACAATTTATTTAATTGATCAAAATATCTCTTTGTTCTAGATTGTATCAGTAATGGAATTTTCAATATTGGTCTAATTATAAATAAATTGAATGTTAATTTTCTTTCTATTTTATTTTCTGAGGGCTTTGGGTTTTAACATGCCTGATAGTACTTACACATACAATCATCACTAGATGGTGGCACATCCATTGTTCAAACCCTCAAATTATTTTTAGCCTTCCTTACCACCCTAGTCACTTGTGTTTTTTAAAAATGGTAAATGGATACCTGTATTCCACGAGTTTGGGTATTTTAATTACAAGGACAAAATAAAAAAAATTCCCTTAACCTACTAGTCATTCAAAAATAGGACCTATATGTGTTTATTTCTTATGACCTACCGGTGAGCATTCTTTACTCTTCCGTCCTCACCTCACATTCAGGTAATGATGATCTTACTTTGTTTGGCCTAATGGTCATTCTTTACTCTTCCGTCCTCACCTCACATTCAGGTAATGATGATCTTACTTTGTTTGGCCTAATGGTCATTACTTTGTTAGACCTAAACTATTAACATTTAGCCATTTATTAATACCTACTGGTCAGCACTCTTCCGTCCTCACCTCACATTCAGGTAATGATGATCTTACTTTGTTTGGCCTAATGGTCATTACTTTGTTAGACCTAAACTATTAACATTTAGCCAATTATCAATACCTTTGTTAGAGATAGACCTAAACTATTTAATTTAACATTTAGCCATTTATTAATACCTTTTTATTTTTGGTGGGTAGTAGGCTATCCATGCAAGTGATAGCCTCCTATGGAGCCACTTGTGTGGATACCTCTGCTTCGGTCAAGAAAGGGTCACTTGCATGCACACACACATTCTCATTAAGGTTTTTATGGTTTAAAGGTCACCTTAAATACCTTTAACATAAGATTTTTGTTATCTTAGATGAATGTAAAATTACTTAATTCAAGGTTACCTAACCTTACAGAGACCTTACACCTAATTGGCCATGATGTTTTGAACATGTCTTAACTCTAGCTCGTATGTGCCGTATACCCACTCTGTAATTTTGTTTGCATAAACCCCTTTTGTTCTCTGTTGTGCTGGCACTTACTACCCCAATCTTGAACATCTTTCCCCTCTTACTATTTGGGGCATTTTTTTGTGCTTCTATACACCCTAATGAACTTAGGTTTTTATGTATTTAGGTATGGGGTTAATACTCCTCTGCAAAGTGACCCTATGGTAGTATATTAGGCTGGATCATTTTTTACTACATTAAGTATCATAGATCCCCACAAGATTTGTATAAATGATTTGATTCACATTTTTTCGAAGACCTAGCAAAGAAAATCCAACGATGGTGTTTCCCACTAGTTAATTACCGGATTGTTTACTCAAAGCAAAGCTACTTTTGAACACATGACCAAGTCACCTGAGTATTGATAGTCATTATTGTTTGGTTTGATAATGGTTTATGTTTTGGGCAGCATTAGTGGGGTTTATAGTACGGGTTAATTTTGGTTTTAAAATCAAAGGTGTAAAGTGTCAATAAAGCATACTTGTTTTAATTCTCTAAGTTCTGCTAAATCTAGAACATAACAACGTCTTATGATTATGAATGATCGTCTTGCATGAACATTTGGAAGTAAAACTTTCAATAATTTAGAGATCTCGGTTACGTTGCACTGAAAAATGGCTTTTAAAACCCCGCTTAAATTCAATAAAAGATTTTTTGGTATAAGTTGATGAAAATGGATGGTTATAATGCATTAGACATCATATTATTCATAAACGAGAAACCAATATATATATATATATATATATATATTTTACTCTTTTATTTTTTTTGAAGTGGACTAGAAAGTGGAGTTTTTTAGAATTTAAGTTCCTTAGGGGGTGTGGCTCATAATTTGCAGTTAGTGCACGCCACAAGACAACAACATTTTGAACAAAAATCACATCAAGAACTTACATAAGAGCATCACATCTTGTATATACCCTTTTTTTTCAATATCATCCTAGATTATTACCCCATAAGAGCAACGGCAATGATCTCAAGCATAATATAGTTATTTGGAGACCCTTTATTTGAAATCGTCATAATTTTCATTAGATCCTATGGTGACATAGGCTCAATATCCAAACAAAGACAACGTCTACTCATTCTAGGCCTTTTTGCTACAGTCTATTTTTTATTTTTTAATGCCTTCTTACCTTGTCCCTCTTGTGCATATTGTGTTATTAGTGCACACCGAAACAACCTTGCTAAAAACAAAGATTCTTAAGCAATTGGTGTGATGTTGCACACACACGCACTCTCACACACACACACTCTCACTTACAGACACACACACATGTTTCTCTCTCTCTCACTCTCACACTCTCTCTCACATGCACACGCACACGCACATGCAGCCACCTGTGTGTAACTTAACTCTTTCGCCAATGGTTAATGAAACCAAACACAACCCAAACTCCTTGTCAATGTTAGGTAATACTTGTGCAAGCATTATGTAAGGCTCAAGGTGTGGATCCAACCTCCTTGTTGTACTTGTGCAGCTATCGCTTCATTGGGTCAATATCCTTTTCTCTCTCTCTCTCTCTCTCTCTCTCTCACACACACACACACACACACACACACACAATCCTTTTTTGACAAGGAGAAATAGTTTATGATGATATTGTTAGACAAAATGCCCCCTAATGCAGCTGTGGCTTTTCCCAATACTCTTTCAAAGGCCTTTCCCCGAAGTAAGAGGTTGATGTAACATTTTCTTTAATATTAAACTATATTTTTTATTGTACATTTATGTGATCAAATCAAGTTAATACCTCTTTATAATGTGTATTTTGTGCAAAAAAAAAAAGAAATCTCAAATTCGTGTAGTTGTTTCCAAAGTATTGTGTTAATTGTGTATATCTACAATCGCCATGAACAATTATAATTATAATTTTGAAGCATTTACAATATCAATCCATGTACTCCAGGGGGTTCAAAAGACTTACAACAACGTGTAAGAATACATCCAAGGAAGCCCCACTATTCCATTTGTTCAAACTTTTTATTGAACTTGTATGCATTTTTAGACTTTATTGTAGAATTGTTCATTAAATAAAATCTTGAAGTGTAGAAGTAATGGGATAATCTATTATCAATATAAATTACAAATATATGTGTTGTTTTTTTTGACACGTAACTTGTAAGGAATTAATATTGATTAAAAATAAGTCTTGTGCATCATACAGTTGTTAGTTCATAACTTATTCAAACACTTAGTATACAACCTTTGATATACCCTACACACATGCATATAGTGGTATTAATGAAAATATCAAACTCATTATCTCTCTTGTTGTCACGAAGGGCCACAAAATGAGATTGATTTAAGTAAGAGGTTGATGTAACCTATTCTTTGATATTGAACTATATTTTTTTTGTACATTTATGTGATTTAAGTAAGAGGTTGATGTAACCTTTTCTTTGATATTAAACTATATTTTTGATTGTACATTTATGTGATCAAATTAAGTTAATGCCTCTTTATAATGTGTATTTTGTGCAAAAAAAATAAAGAAATCTCAAATTTGTGTAGTTGTTTCTCTCTCTCTCTCTCTCTCTCTCTCTCTCTCACACACACACACACACACACACACACGCACATGCACCCACCTGTGTGTACCTTAGCTCTCTCACCAATGGTGAATTATTTCTGACTTTGGGCCTTTGTACGCAAGTTCCCTTAACATGTAGGGGAGGATGATCTCAAGTCCTTGACGTGGAGGGGAGGATGTTGGATCACCTTAAAATGCACCCCAACCTGTGCAGTTGATCTTGCACCCTAAGTACAAGGGCATCAGCTTGATCTATCCACCTACACACGTCCGCTGAGAGAGAGAGAGGGGGAGAGAGGGAGATCCAATGCATTAACAAGAGGGTACAGAGAGAAGAAAATGTGAATAGGATCTAGAACAGACTCCTCCATCTTTTCCTTGCAAAAGTACAATGCAACATTATTTACTATTGGAACTCTAGATAGAAGGCTAATTTAAGTTTCTACATTACCATAAAACCTAGTTTCCAGAAAAAGCTTCTATACCCCTACAACAATAACAATAAGCTATTGTATTATTCATATTTGTTGCTTCTTTATTTTTGATTGAAAAGATGTAGCATAATGGTAATCACCTACATTTTTTCCTTTAGGTGTATCAATGCAGCCACTTTTAGGGTCAACTTCTTGGAATGACCAAAAAAAGAAATAATGGAGATGTATGTTGACAACCAATGACTACTTGGTGGAAAATATGTTGTTTTCCTTTAGGTGTATCAATGCAGCCACTTTTAAGGGCCAACTTCTTAGAATGACCAAAAAAAGAAATAATGGAGATGTATGTTGACAACCAATGACTACTTGGTGGAAAATATGTCATACGGAACTTTACAATGCAGTATTTTCAAGCTTTACAATGCAACTTCTTAGAATGACCAAAAAAAGAAATAATTTTTTGCCAATAATGGAGATGTATGTTGACAAACCAATGACTACTTGGTGGAAAATATGTCGTACGGAACTTTACAATGCAATATTTTCAAGCTTGGTGATATGTTAGCTTTGTGCATGATTTGTATCCCAAGTAAAAAATGAATAAAGAATTGCATGCATATCAATACACCAACTATGTCCTCACTTCTGTCATGCTCTTTTTTTTCTATCTTCATGGATTTAATGTTTTTAAAACCTCTTAACTGCCAATAGCTATGCCATATGGACAAGATTTAGCATCCCTTTCCTGTAGATGTGCTACCTCTTCAAAGGTCCATCCCTTAGCATTCAATTTTTTCCCCGTTTTTGACAAGTACCCAATCGAGTAGACTAAACCATAGAAACATCTTCTCTTGGATCAATCAAGGTATTGCACAAAGCAACCATGCAGGGGTAGCCCTTCAAATCTAGCTTCCTAGCACTTTTGGTCCTCCCCATTTTCACAAAATACATATGAGGGTGAAAGCAAGGGTTGGTGGTACAAGAAAAGGGCCAATTTTTTTTCCACCTCTTTGGTACTTTGGGGGGGGAATTTGAGGGTAAAAGGTTTGTATTTAGGAACTATTTTTAAGATCTTTGAGAATCTTTTGTGCAGTACCACCCCGTGAGAGTAGTGGTGTCATTAGTGGTGGTAGTGGTTTCAATTTTTTATTGTTTTTGCTCATTTTTGTTTGAACTAAGTGGGCGTCGTCTGGTCGCACCATCTCTCTCTCTCTCTCTCTCCCCCCCCGCATTTGATTGTAGCAGAGCTTCTCTGCTCTAGAGCAATCATCTAGCCATGAGGACCTCAAAGGCCAAGGGAGCTGCTGCCAGCAGAGTGTCACCTTCAACATGCAAACCGAAAGCGAAGGCAAAGGAGGGCATGGTGCCTCCTGGCAGCAGCAACAAGAAGGGTGCTTCCACCACACCCCCCCAACAAACAAAGCCGGAGCACATAGCCAGTCCCAACACAAGGGCAAGTGCAAAACAGTGCAAGGTCGACTCCGAACGGACCTCACTCCTCTTCGACGATGATGAATCAAAATCTACCAGCAAGTCAAGACGTGGTACGCTATTCATTGGCATATGCATGTGCTAAGTAAATGGTGCATGTTCACTCCCTGCACTGACATTTGAAGTTAAATGAACAGTACTATATTTGGGAGCGTCACCTTCAACATGCAAACCGAAAGCGAAGGCAAAGGAGGGCATGGTGCCTCCTGGCAGCAGCAACAAGAAGGGTGCTTCCACCACACCCCCCCAACAAACAAAGCCGGAGCACATAGCCAGTCCCAACACAAGGGCAAGTGCAAAACATTGCAAGGTCGACTGCGAACGGACCTCACTCCTCTTCGACGACGATGAATCAAAATCTACCAGCAAGTCAAGATGTGGTACGCTATTCATTGGCATATGCATGTGCTAAGTAAATGGTGCATGTTCACTCCCTGCACTGACATTTGAAGTTAAATGAACAGTACTATATTTGGTACTTTGCAGTAGCAAATTTGGTACTCTTTGAGTACCACAATTGGTTCTGTAGGGCATCACCTCACATTAGACACAATGTCGGGCACCACATTGAATCTATAGGAGTCAGCAATTCTTTGATTTGTTTTGAACACATTTTAGGTAAGAACAAAATGGAGGAGTACCCTCAACAAACGAGGTTCTGTTACACGGCACAGGACCTGCATGAAGAGTACGGTCTCAGTCTTGAGGGCAAACTCTCCAAGGACTTGACTGATGCTGTATTCAAGTTCAAGTACCAAAAGAACAGCAAGATCTATTTAAACCATTTGCAGCCACAACTGGTGGAAGACTGCAGACTTCTATTCTCCAAAGTTTATCAGGGGCCCCCTTCATGTGGTGAATTGACCAACAAATTTGCTACGTGCTACGCTTTTGAGAAATGCCATGCAGCGAAAAAAGACCTAGCAGGGCATAAAGTAGCATGGGCCCGGTTTGGGGAAGGAGTGTTGCAGATGATATCATCTAGGAGTGGCGGGCTTGAGCGTAAAATTGAGGCATGGAGGAGGCAAAATGCTTCCTCTCCTGGCAGTGTCCTGCATTCAGATAAGAAGGCCCGGATGACTCAAAGTGGTAGTAATATCTGCACAGAACCAGAGAATGCTGGCAGAGGGGTAATTGCTGACTACCTACCTGATTTAGAGGCATTGCTGCAAAGACTGGCAGACCCAGTAGGATGGTCAAACCTCAGAAGCCTGAAGGCCTCTATTCAAGCAAACAAGGACCAGCTACTGGTATATAAAGGTAGAAAGGACGTGGCGAAGAGTTTGATGGAAGACATCGATACCCTGGAAGCACGCATTGTTCAGCTTCAGCAACAAATCCCTGTTCCGGATGAAGAGATCAGAGAGGTGGAGAGCTGGGAGCAAGTCAGCGCTTGTTTTGCGACGACACGGGGTTTTCAAAAATATCCAAAAGCTCCAAGCGGAGGTTGAACAGCAGGAGGTATTGTATTTCCAGCCTATTGCATTGTGTTTGACTGTTGATAGTGTTTAATTTGCACATGGTTTGGCAATTTGGCATGTTTCACTTCTTGATTGGTTTATCTGCTGACATTTTTGGTGGTTTTGGAACTTCTTGAACTGTTTTGGTACTTTCTTTACTTGTTTTGGTATTTTTTATAACACTTGGTGTTGTGCTGCTACCTTTCTTGGTACTTAATGGTGCTTCTTTATTTCATTTGGTACTCTATTGAACTATTTTTGTGCTGTTTTGGTACTTTCAGGTTACTGAGTTTAGTCTAATAGGGCACCTTTGGTTGTCTTGGATAATTGGTTGCACCCATGACTGGTACTTTTGGTGCTTTGCTGTTCATTTGAAACTCTTCTGACCTATTATAATACTGCTTTGGTACTTTCTAGCTACAAGTTTTAGAGTCTTTAAGGTATTGCAGTTACATCTTGGGTTCAATGTTAGCACTAACTTTGGTACTTTTTGTGCTTCTTTGCTTCATGTGGTACTCTTTTGAAGTGTTTTGGTACTGAAGTTGAGCTTTTATTTGGTCTTATATGGTAGTGCTAAATATGTCTTGGGTGCTATCTAGGTATTATCTTTGGTATTTTTTGTTTTCTTTGATTCGTTTGGTACTTTTTGCACTATTTTGGTACTAGTTTGGAATTTCACTGTGACAAGTTTTTGGGTCTTTTGGGTATTTTTGGGAGTCGTAAGTGTTTTTGGTGCTTAATTGTACCAAATTATTGCTGTTTACAACTGTTTTGGCATAATTTACATGTTTTGGTACTGCTTAGTTACCTTTTGGTACTTTCTTGATACTGATTTGTTAACCTTTTGGTACTGTTTTGGTTTGTCATTGGTTTGTCTTGGTACTGTTTTGTTACCTATTTTGGTACTATTTTGCTACTTTTTGGTTTTGTTTTGGTACTGTTTTGTTTCCTATTTGGTGCTATTTTGCTACTATTTGCTACTATTTTGGTACTGATTTGCTACCTTTTTAGCACTGTCTATAACCTATTTGGTACTATTTTAGTACTATTTGGTACTATTCTGCTACTATTTGATATTATTTTGGTATTGCTTTGCTACATTTTTGGTATTGTTTTGGTAGTTTTTGGTACTTCATGTACCAATTTTGTGTTGTTTAAAACTATTTTGGTACAATCCAACCTTTTTTAGTACTGTTCTGGTAGTTTTTGGTACTTCATGTACCAATTTAGTGTTGTTTAAAACTATTTTGGTACAATCCGACCCTTTTCAGTACTGTTTTTATTCTGCTTGGGTTTGGCTTGGGAGTTGTTGAAACTTCATTGTACCCATTTAGTGCTGTTTAGAACTGTTATGGTACAATTTACCTGTTTTGGTACCTATTCTGGTTCAGTTTTTGTACTGCTTGTGTACTTCCTTGCTAATTGTTTGTTTTGGTGGATAAGTAGATAGAGTATGTCTGTTTTGCAGATGGAGTATGTGAAGCTCCACAATGAATGCTTAGAGACCCAAGACCATCAAGAATTTGTACATAAGTTGTGTGCTGATGTGAAGAGGGGGATGAAATATACATTGACTCCAAGGCCTCATGTTGTGGACCCTGCCAATACAATTCATGTGTTTGGTACTTGTGTTGCCTATGGGGAGGCTTTGGAGGCTTCTTACGTGGTTGGTACCTTCATGCTTCCCTGCAGGCATCAGTACCATCCATTGTGTTTTGCAGCTGTGTTGAGAACAAGAGATATGTGCGTGAAGGCACGTTGCAACACCGCAATCCCTTCGGAGGCAAAGGCATGGGTGTCAGGGAGGTCATTATTGAAGAGTAAGTGGGGTGTTTGTGTTGGACACTGTATGTTTATATTGTTTGAACTGATGATCTAATCTTGTCTTTCATCTTTGTGCATATGTAGGTAGAGAATCTTTCGGTGCGGACACCCATGACACCACCCCAAAGGATAGAAAGGATCTCCCTGGTCACAGTAAGTCAGATGCCACTTACATGTTTAAAGAAGATCCTTACAAGTCAGTGCAGAAAATACTGCAAGACCTTGATGCCAACACAAGGGAAGGGAAAGGGGCTGAGCCTGGTGTAGACTCAAGCATGGGGGAAGATCGACTAAAAGCGGAAGTGCAGGAGAGAGACAAAGACGAAAAGGGACCGGAGGAGAAAGAACAGGGGGGAAGTGATCTGATTGAGGAGGTTGCTGAGCAAGAGACTGACCAAGGCGAGAAGAACAATGAAGAGATGCCGTCTGTTGAGGAGGTGACAGTTGAAGTTCTCTTAGAGGCAGAGGTTTTGGCTACGGCATCAACATCTGCAAAGGACAAGGCAGGTAGAAAGAGGAGGAAGAACGGAAATAGGGCAGCGAAAGCTACTCAGAGTGCACAGGAGGCTGCAGGTGCAGAGGAGCCCAAAGACACTGAGGAGGCTAGAAGCAATGAGGAGGCCAGAGCGGCGGGGGAAGCTACTGAAAGTGCTGAGGAGGCTAAAGGTGCAGAGGGGACTGAAGGTGTAGAGGAGGCTAAAAGCACGAAGGAGGCCAAAGAGGCGGGGGAAGCTACTGAAAGTGCAGAGCAGGTTAAAGGTGCAGAGGAGGGTGAAGGTGTAGAGTTGCCTAAAGGCACGGAGGATACAAAAGGTGTGGGAAAGGACAGAGCTGCGGAGGAGACACCTGATGCAACTCCCTTAGAAATAGGTGATAGCAATGATTCAGCCACCCTCTTCGAGCTCTTCGCTATGAAATATAGAAAGCGCCCCGTTGGTGGTGGTCTCAAGCCGCAAGGATGAAAAAATTAGCTGATGTACAGCATTTTGTACTTGCTTCTGGACTAATTTGAAATACCAGCCCATTTTGCTTTTGTCGATGCGTTTTGTGTCATGCCGCTCTACTCTTGAAAGGTGTCAATGTGTTTGTAAACTGTCATGTCCTACTGTCACTATTTTGTAACCTTTTATTGGTGCCCAATGTCTAACTTTGCTTTTGCGAAAAGGCTGTGTTCTTCTACTCATATAGTTTAGTGGTACTACAACAGGGGACCATTGGTGGCTACATGAACAACCACCGGATACATCAATGCCGATACATGTAATGGCAAGCAATAGGCGCCTTGTTGTTTTGGATGTCAATGGAGTGCTACTGAAGGATTATGTTGAAGCACCCAAGGATTTGTGGCAGCTCCCGTTCCCACATGGAGTTAGGCCCCGAGGTGTGCAAGTGTCTCAATACAAATATTGTGTCGTCAGACCTGATGCGGAGGACTTCATCATCAACTTGAGGAAGCGATGCGACGTGATGCTCTGGTCATGTAGCCAAAGGAAGAACTTGATGGCCATAATGAATGCTTCCTTCCCTCGGTTGATGAAGATGAAAGGCCTCTTTTTAGGTATTTATCCCTAAACTTTCACAACTGGTTTTATTGATTTTGATACTGTTTGGCTAGCTTTGCTACTGTTCTGTACACAATCTGGTACTATTTGGTAGTTTGGTACTTTTGGCACTACTAACACAATTTGGTACTTTTTGGAACTTTGGTACTCTGGTGCTATGCTGCTTTGGACTATGTTTGTTCATGTGTACACAATTTGGCACTGTTTTGTACATAATTTGGTACTCTTTGGTTATCTTTGGTACTTTGGTACTCTGATGCTATCATAGTGTGAAACTGTGTTTTTTATTTTGTACACAATTTGGTACTGTTTGGTGCTTTGATACTATGGTACTTGGTTCTGTGCTTGGTAACATTTGTGTACACAATTTTATAATGTTTGGTACTTTGGTTATTTGGTACTTTGGTACTGTGTTGTACCAAGTTTGGTACCTTTTCACTGTTATGTACTGTTTGTTAGCTTTGGTACTCTTATTTGTGCTGCTATTCTAATTGCTTGGTTTACCTGTTTTACAGATATTTTTGACTAGTCTCATTGTGAGAGGTGGGCTACCAAACTCAGAGATGTGCCAGTCCTTGCGAAGGAGTTCGGTAACAAGCCTATTTTTCTGAAGCTCCTAAGAAAAGTGTGGCGCAAGTATCCGCAATTCAATGAAATGAACACCCTCCTTGTGGACGACACGAGATACAAGTCCTTGAAGAATGATTACGACTCGTGCTGCTGCATCCGGTCATATGAGCCTAAGTATTATGACCCCGACAAGCCGAAGTATCTTATGGATGTCATTTTCCCGTGGATCTCCGGGTGGCTAGCTGATAAGTTCCCCACTGCTTACAGCCACCGGAATCCCTTGTTTGATGTTGAGGATGACATTTCCTTGTTCGTTGTCAACTACTTTGTATCTATGGAGGGTATTCGTACCGCTTTGACCCCCCTGATGTGTAAAAGATTCTGTATGCTTGTACATTGCCTTTGGCATTTAATGATAATTATCTTTTTGTACTTGTACTTTTTTTGGCTACTGCTTTTGTACTTTTCTGTTACTACTTGGTGAAAACAAAAAGGAACAGTACCAAAATTTGGTACTGCAAAAACACAGCAGAGCTAAAAACAATAAAGCACAGTACCAAATTGATAACACAGCAATAGCATTAGACAGTACTGATCACAAGTAAGATTCTAATCAAGAGAATTAGACAGTACTGATCACAAGCAAGATTCTATTCAAGAGAATTACAACTGTTGCCAGTGGTTAGAATTGTAGTTGGGGTAAACACTGTATGGCTCACGTCTTGGTCACTTCCGTCTTCATATGGCATACTGTTGTAGATATTTTCATATATCTCTGAGGATAGTTTAAAGTGGTGATGGAGGCCAGGGATAGCCTCCATGGGGAACCGTATGGCTCTAACAAGATGCGAGTAGATCATCACCGGTGGTGTCTGATCTAATAGGGTATAGGTATCAACTTTGCCCTCAACCTGGGCATAGTACAAGCCCTCAACTAGCAATCCACCTCTTACGATCTTGTTATGCCAAAGGTCCTTCAGTACTCTTGGTGCTACATAAACGGTTTTTGTGCACTTAAGAAGGTAGAAGTCCTCCTTCTCCTCGGCTGCGTTCACTGCAAAGTTATCCCCACAATGGACAATAATTGGCTCAACACCTCAGGGTCTCCTTCATACATAGGCATGCTTAAATCCTCACTCACATGGGAGGAAAACAAATCATTGTAGTTCTCCTCATCATCGTCATCCTCATCACTATTTGTAGGTTGTACTGACTCTGTCAATGGCTCGATGGAGACATATTTCCATTCTTGAATGTGCTGTTTATTATTGCATCTCCTCCACTGCCCATTCACACATGGATCACAAAAGCATGACAGCGTACGAAAACGCACATCACATGGATTGTGCGTTGAGTAGCCGTCAACACAATGGAATGAGCGAGAGCCTGCAATTGGTTTACAGTCCCACAATGGAAAACGCAGCACATCATTCGGTGAAACCAACCAGAACACCCTCCTTGTGCTGGCACTTCCACCTTCCGTTGTCGGCTAAAACCTCGCGTTCAAAAAATTGACCACATCAGCCGCACACTTCATGGGCCAGCCATCGGGTTTTAGCTCTTCGTGCGTCAGGGTTCTCTTGATAATAGCACTTGCACCATCATGCTCTCCTTTTCCATGCCCTGAAGCAAAGAAGTTATGCATCATAAGCAATCCTGTCAACTGATAATACTTGGCTACGAAATAGTGTGGTCTTCATGCCTTGAACTGTGAAGCGGCACCATCTGACCATACCCAATGATAACGCAAACAGTGTCCTTGCTGTTTCATCCAGTTGTCATGCAGCATAAAACAATGCTGAACAAAGAGCATGTCGTGGAGCTTATCATCTGATATGTAAAAATGCACAGTCTTCTCAATAGCTCCTACTGAATTTATGATATAAGAGATGTGTACCAGTATTGTTACCTGTGTTGACCACCAATGCATGGACTGGATCTCATTTTGCACTTTAAAGCTGTAATTCTCTGCAAAATCAACAACAGATACCACAACATCTCTGGGAAACTTAAGCAAGTAGTCTTTGAATTGTTGGGCCTGCCACCTAAACATAAAGTTGTGCTTAACGAAGCTTTTCAGATGATCTGAAAAGAGATGAATGAAAGTTGCACTTTTCAGCCTTTCCACGACCAAGTCCTTTCGCTTCTTCTCTTTTCCATCACCATTAACCTGTCCAGTGCCCACATCCTGGAATATCTTAACAGTCACCTCCTTGCTATCTGTTGCAATCTCGGCTGGGCAGAATGACAACTTTTGTACACCGCATTTGGGGCACTCTCCAAGCAAGCATCTCCTTGCATGATACTCACCCTCCTTAGGGCGAGGGCACAATATAAAATCCAGCAAGTTACTTATGTGTTGAAAAACAGCCTGGTTTGCAGAACATTGGCCTGCCTCACTATGTGTACCACAAATGGAGCATGTACATGGATGTTCTTTGCCGTGATGCCCAAACTTGTTCTGGCACATTTGATTGAAAGCATCCTTGAAGTATACCATCTGGATATGGTAAATACAGCAGCAAGTATAGCGCTCTTTCAATCTTCGGACAAAAAAAGGCTTGAGTGTCTCAAAGGACCTAAGTGACAACTTCACCGCAGGATACATGCTCTTGAATCTTTTGTAGAGCTCCACCTTTAAACGAAAAATGAACCACGTTAGAGCTCAGAATACTATCAAACAAGAGTAAAGCACCAAAGCTATTTACAGTACAAAATTTGGTACTGTAAACCACCAACTCATTCTAAAGTACCAAATTTGGAACTGTAGTGCCAGATAACAGACTATAGTGCCAAATTTGATGCAGAAAAGCACCATATTAGGCTCTATTTATTACCAGGCGGACCATAGTACCCAATTGGATACTTTTCTACATTAAGCATGGTACCAAATTGGATCATAGTAACAAATTGTGTAAGATTCCTCCCCAGCCTCTCAAAATGTCCAGCATCTTCCCCTGTAATCAATCCCTCTTCAGAAATATAAAAGACTTGTTTCTAACTGTTTTAACCTAGAGAGAGAAAATATTCTAGAGAGAGAATATTCAGATTTTTAATATTGCTCATAGTTTTTTACTAATAAACCTTGTACATTTTCAACTCTTCATCTTATGTGAGCATTTACTCATTTTTGGGTATCTTCTTTTACAAAATTGGATTTATCTCCTCCCTACACATGGATTGATGCTATTGGCCCATAGGAACCTTAATTGGACCATAATCCAAAAATTTCTGAAAATCTAGACCCTTAGGCTAAGGTCCTTTATACCCATTTCCAATTAATTCCAATTGCACATTGGAAAGTTCTTTTTGAATTTCTGTTTCAGGGGAACTTATTTTAATAAGATGAGATAATTTTCTATCCAAAAATATTAAAAATCTGAATATTCTCTCTCTAGAATATTTTCTCTCTCTAGGTTAAAACAGTTAGAAACAAGTCTTTTATATTTTTGAAGAGGGATTGATTACAGGGAAAGATGCTGGACATTTTGAGAGGTTGGGGAGGAATCTTACATTCTCTCCCACTTGAAAAATGCGAGATGCCCTCATCTCGCAAACTGGGGGTAATTTCGCAAGAGAGACTGAGAGAAATTTTTTAATTAAGATTAATCACCAATTAAAAAAGTCTCAAAGAGAGTAAGGGTCAAGACAAGAACAAGATTTAAACTTTATTCATTCTTGGAACATATACAGTAAAGATAGAAGAACTCTTTACACTTCCATAAGCCCGTCCATCATATGATCACAAAAGCAACACTCACAAGCTGCGCACGTATAAGGTAACTCATCTATGGGAATGATTTTGTTGGTTATTGCCACGCCTATCTCAGTGGTATGAGGTGTTCTAACAAAAGGACCTCTGAGAGGCAAACCAAAAACGGGGTAAAGGCATATCTTCTGATGAGGAAGAAAACACGCCAGTAAGAAGACCCGCTCAGAAAACCCAAGATGTCTTGATCTCATGACGCAGTAGTATCGGGGACCCAAACCCAAGACTTCGATAACCATGGCCAAGCGGACATTGTTACGAAAGTGCTGCTGACCCCAGGGTGTTACCCTAGTTATGTCTTGATAGGTCCGCCATTTGGTCTGAGCTACAGACGTTCCCAAGTGAGGAAAAAGTGAGCGCTCATACTGTTCTATAAAATCCTTCTTCACAGACTCGCTTGCGTCTTGAAGGTGAGAAATCATCACGGATAAAACTAATTCCTGTTGCCAAGCCATGAAGGAGATTAAGAAGAAGGGGGATCGATGGAAGTAAGATTACTGTGAGCGATAAGTAAAAGTTACGACTTATATAAAGGAAGGAGTTAGCGTAACCTAGAAGCCAACGGTATCTTGCCACTGAAGTTTTACCGTCTTTCCATGATTTGGGTTTGGCACAAATTTCTATAGAAGACATTAAGAACTTTGAGATGAGGAGATAAAAGAAGTTCGTAGGCTAAGTCACCTACTTTCTTTGATCCACAATAGCTGGGGGGATAACTACTTATACTCCCCTAGAGATAAAGAAATTCTTTTGGTCCGTAATCAAATGAAGACTATAACTGCTTCTTTGAATTCTCTGACTGTCCTCTTCTTATCTATATATTGTCTCTGTCGATCCTGGGCAGCGTTTATATCTTTATGAATTGCCTGCATCTGTTGCTCTAAGTCGCCAAGCATTTGACTGGTCATCTCGACCCTAATCAATGGATTGGACCTAGTTTAAGCAATCTTGTCCGAGACGGACCCTGATTAGATTGATATGAAGGAATTGGTCTCTGAATTTGGGTTCTAGACTTCCCTGTGCCCTTTTCATGGTAGGAGTCGGGCAGTCTTTTAACTGATGACCAAAACCTTGGCATCCAAAACACCGGTTCTCACTTCTGAACTCATTGTTCTGAATTCTTAAAACAGGTGGGCTCCTGATAAGGTATTCTGGGAAAAGTGTCTTCCCTTTTTAAACAGAATCTTTCTTTTATTTTAGAGAGGGAATAATTTTAAGATCAGAAAGGGAGATTCTTACTCCTATATACCTCGAAGGTTTGGGGGAGGAATCTTACAAACTTCTACCCCACTTAAAAAGGTGCGAGATGTCCTCATCTCGCAAAGTAGAGGACAACTCTTTTTCTTAGGATCCAATTTATTCTGGGTTCCTTAGATTCTGGTCAACCCAATAGAATACTGGGATAAATATTCCTTATATAGAACTCATCATTAAATAATAATTCATTTAGATCATATCATTCCTACAATAATGGTCCATTAGACCAAAAAATTTCCTTCTGAACATTCCTCCACGGGAATTTCAGTTAAGTAAGTTATCAATTTGTCATCCCTTAACTTGATCTACCGTGACAAGTGTTAACAGTAGCAAGTTGACACCACAATCCACTAATCTCATAGTGATTTGCTGAAATCATTATCATCATTCTAGTTATGAGTATCATCACAGAGACTCGTCCCATTCATCCTCATTGTGGTTTCGCTCAAGTTATAATATTCCAACTAAATTTCAAAAATCATCATTTTTCAATCAGAATCCAAATCAATTCATCAATTCTCAAACAGAATTAAAAATCATATCAACCACATTCAAAATCATCATCTGGATAGCATTAACGCTTATAATTTCAAGTCTTAGATTTACTCGTATATATTGTCAGTAAAGAGCTGCAGTTATACTCTCGGTATATACGGGTAGTCATGATACTTGGAACTATAAGATAGATACCATCATGTCTAGGCCTCAAGCAAGTCAGGGTTCCATACAATTGCGGTACTTCCATCTGAAAACCCAATTACTAAATTACGAATTTTTCAGTTTGAATATCAAATTGTATGAATTATATCACACAATTACAACCTTTTTGTGTTTCTTGATAAATTTTTGACATATTTGGCTTCTCAGTTGATCTTTATTAGCCAATTGCTCTGATGATTGTATCCTGTGACATCAAAATACTCTTCCAAGGCTTCCACCCATTTCTCCACAGCCTCACCCAGGTTCTCTCCTTCTCCTTTGAAGGGTCCTGGCTGAGACCTATGAAGAGCCTTGCGAACATCAAGGTCAAGCTTGTCATCTTCAGAGATAGGGTCTGGCTGACGACCACGGTTTCCTCGTCTCATGATTCTGCCAAAATTTATATATTATTAAATTTTTATTTTGATATTATTCACGAGATCCTAAGACTTAAGAGTTCGGAAAACAATTTCTTATACAAGACAAGATCTTAATGGAGATCTATAACATATGTCCGATAACAGATTTTTTTTTTCTTTATCAGTAGCAGATCGTTCGCCATAAACAATCATTTATCCAACATGAATTTTTTAACCGGAAAACGTTTCTTTATTTATATAAAAGTTGCAATATGTACATAGAGCAACTCGGCTCTGAGTTCAAAATCTCCTCGAAAGACATATAAGAGGACCGTTTTACTGGGCCATAGTCATGCCCTGTTACGTAAGTTCTCTAACTGCGAAGGGAGCTATTATTTTCTCCTTAAGGATAAATCGACTAAGGAGTCTATAAACTCGGCAAGCAAGTCTGAAATTTTGAGGCGTTGAAAGATATAGAATGACACCACGCGTCATTTTCAGCTTTATCAAAATCATGGCCAATGAGAGGTTCTGCCTCAGCATTGCACGCCGGTTATAAGAGGCGTGGATATATAGCCCTGCAAACCACTTATGCTGTTGTCTCTCCACTGGGTTAGGAAAATATAATTCCTCGAAATGGCGTGCGAGTCTTGCTCGGCTTGTTCGTGTTGAAGCGGAAGAGATGAGATGCTCGAAGGCAAATGCAATCATATCTTGAGACTGGGTGAGGTTAGGAATACCAGATAAATGGGGAACTTCCATCTATAAAAATAATTTCGTTGATTAAAATTTCTTCATTAAAATAAGCTTACTGAATGAAAATACATTATGAAAATGTTGTTTCTGAATTCTTATTACCAATTTCAGATAAGAATTTAATTATCTTTATTAGCTTTCAAAACCTGCTCTGATACCAACTGTGAGATCCCTGTCCCCACCACGCAACGGATTCGGGGTACTAGCAGCGGAAGTAGCACATCGTGCGCGGGTAGGGTCTCACACTCGGGGCCTCGCCCACCACACGGATATCCGGACAAGAGACTAATCCGTCGGTTTGTCCAAAACCGAAACCAGAAAAACTTCCTTTACCCGGAAAGCATGGGCGATTCCACCAGGATAACTCTTTACTCTAACGTAGTCAAGATCATTACGGATCAACTGATCTGACTGCACCTTTAACGGTACTTGGTCAATTCAAGGAAGAAACTTGCACTTGGATCATTGGGATCAACGCTTTTTTCCCCTTCAAGAGGCACAGCCGTTGATTCCTATCCATAGAACAATTTCTATCCGGGATTTACTTCATCTATCGTAATAATAGAAATTAAATCTCGATTTACGGATCCATCAGTCCAGCCTAACCCCATCCAGTCCCATGGGTTAGCCAACCGCCCAACCACTGTAGTGATGGGATCCAATTAAGAATTTGGTTAGGTTTTGTCCCGGGTACCAGGGAAAAGAGTTCCAAGGCCCCCTAGCCGGAAGTTCATGCAAACATAAAACTAGTCACACCACTTACACACCCAATATGAAATTGCCTTTTCCTTAGCATCAACTAGCTTTAAAACAATCCTTTAATAAAACCATTATGTCACTGATGACAATCCTCAAAGTCTCTGGTTGAATCCTTATTTCCAGTCATTCATTCATTGGTATACTTATGGCATCATTGGCAACCAGAACGCTCACCACCTGTTCGCTCAGGGGCCTTTTCCATAGTTCCTAGCTCATAGTAACCGGCAATATATTCATATAATAGAATGGAATCTCCATGGAAGATCAGCTAGATCAACCCACAGATCCATATAAAAGAGCCATGGACTCATCCGTTGAGGACCAGCAAGATCAATCAACCAGATCCATGCCCGGTTTCAGAAAACAACTCTTACTCCTTGTTCCAATATCTTCCACGACGCACGTGTGGGTATCTTCGGCGACCCAGACCCCGAGCACCGTATGGTCAGCACCCTCTAGGATCCTTCGCAGGTGACCTAGCGCTTCACTCATAGGCCGCTTCCTTGGTCCCTTATCCACCGTACCGGAAGCTCACCATTTAAATCGAACCAAGGCTGGTCAAGACCTCGATCGACCTTGCTACGCGAGACGTCCTCCATTGACTCTCCGTCAGCAGTTGCAACTTTATCAGTTCGGTCTTCATGACCTTAATCCTCAAGACGGTCAAAATGCTTCTCCAGCATTCTTGACATAAAACAGTCATTTACAAACAGTCACAAAATACAGTTTCTATAACGAACTCTTGTCTTTCCATATTATCCACTCTCGGACCACATTACTTATTCCACATTCCATTCAATGTGTACTCGTTCTCATCCATTCACTCATATAGACTACACATTATCTCACATACACCTTCATATTCATTATTCTACATACATATCCATGTTCGTACGTCCACATCATACATCCAATTTCACATTCATACATACGTATCTACATGCATACATCCACATCCACATTCATACATCCATACCTCCATTTCCACATCCACACATCCACATTCATATTCATACATCCACATTCACATGCATACATCCATTTTCACATCCTCATTCATACATCCACATTCACATACATACATCCACATCCGTATCTACATCCATACATCCACATCCACCTCTTCATTCACATTCACATCCATACATCCACATCTACATACATACATCCATTTTCACATCCTCATTCATACATACACATCCACATACATACATACACATCCGTATCTACATCCATACATCCACATCCACATCCACATTCACATTCATACATATACATCTACATGTATACATCCACATCACATTCATACAACCATATTACATCCATTCTCGTCCTAACACATCCCATATACATCTTAACACATCCTAACTCATCTTAACACATTCTATCACATCTCATACACATCTTATCACATCTTTTCACATCTCAATGACCTTAGCCTAAGGGTCTAGATTTTCAAAAAATTTTGGATTATGGTCCAATTAAGGTTCCTATGGGCCAATAGCATCAATCCATGTGTAGGGAGGAGATAAATCCAATTTTGTAAAAGAAGGTACCCAAAAATGAGTAAATGCTCACATAAGATGAAGAATTGAAAATGTACAAGGTTTATTAGTAAAAAACTATGAGCAATATTAAAAATATGAGATATTTTGGGTATAATGATTTCATATTGACACTATGTAAGGAAGGGGAGTTCTTTAAAGGAGGTGCATATTTCACATAAGATGAAGAGTTGAAAATGTACAAGGTTTATTAGTAAAAAACTATGAGCAATATTAAAAATATGAGATATTTTGGGTATAATGATTTCATATTGACACTATGTAAGGAAGGGGAGTTCTTTAAAGGAGGTGCATATTTCACATAAGATGAAGAGTTGAAAATGTACAAGGTTTATTAGTAAAAAACTATGAGCCATATTAAAAATATGAGATATTTTGGGTATAATGATTCTATTTTGACACATATGTAAGGAAGGGGAGTTCTTTAAAGGAGGTGCATATTTCACATGCTTGAATGAATTTTAAACTCATAAAAATTGAGATATTTCATCTCTCCTCTCTCCTAATTCAAGTCTAGTTACAAAAAGTTAGCTCAACTGACCTAAAAATGGTCAAAAATTGACCAAACTGAGTGGGAAAATTCTAGAATCAGTTTGTTTGGTTAGGAGCTCAATTTTTCCTATAAATAGAAGCCTCCCCTTGTTGAAAAAAATATATAGTGTTTATGCATCGTTACTCTACTCCACCTAAGCCAAGAACTGTGAATTCATTAATAATTCACTAGTTTTGGAGCTTCCCTCTTTCTTCAATCCCCATTGGTGGCTCCATCAACATACTTAACCAATTGATTGGTTGGGGGCCGCTACCGTGAACAAAGAATCAAGCAATTTGTAAGGTAATTAGTGAATATTGATCTTTCCTATAATTTCTCAATGTTTCTCTCTTCTCAACCCCTCTCAAGCTTGAGAAGCTTAATTGGTATGGTTTTTTTAAATGCTATTGAAGTCAATTGGTGAATAGTAGTGAAGAGTTACATAATTTGATGAATGCTATTGGAGTTAAGTAATTAATGATAGTAAAGAATTACATAAATTTCTATTTATGTTTAAATTCTAATGGTTTTTATGTAATTTCTCTCTCTCACTCAAGAAATGGTCATACTCATGACCCATTCTCAATCCAAATGAACCTTTTCATAAAGCTTTTCCTTAACCCAAGATTAAGCTATGCTTGAGGCCAAATTAATGGCTTTTTTCTATGCTTTTAGTTTATGTATATTGATGATTCAATCCATTTTGGATTAATGATCCAATTAGAGATCATTTTAATTATTTCCTTAATGATAAGCTTTATCCCTTAGAAAAATTGAGATTTATCAGTCATAGCAACGGAGCTATGGCAAAATTTTTATAAAAATTATGCATAAAATAATTTCATTCAAAGCATAAAAAGAGGCCTTCCTACTATATTCTAGGAATTATCATCCTAGATTAATTGAAAGAAATTCATTATAATCATGGAGAAATTGAATTTTTATATTATGCATAAAGGATAAGTTTTTATATCAAAAGTGTTACTTTTACCATTTTTATTTTCATGTATAGAAGTATGCATAATGGATAAATTTTTATATCAAAAGTGTTATTTTTATCAATTTTTATTTTCATGCATAGAAGTATGCATAAAGGATAAATTTTTATATCAAAAGTGTTATTTTTATCATTTTTATTTTCATGCATAGAAGTATGCATAAAGGATAAATTTTTATATCAAAAGTGTTACTTTTACCATTTTTATTTTCATGTATAGAAGTATGCATAATGGATAAATTTTTATATCAAAAGTGTTATTTTTATCAATTTTTATTTTCATGCATAGAAGTATGCATAAAGGATAAATTTTTATATCAAAAGTGTTATTTTTACCATTTTTATTTTCATGCATAGAAGTATGCATAATGGATAAATTTTTATATCAAAAGTGTTATTTTTATCAATTTTTATTTTCATGCATAGAAGTATGCATAAAGAATAAATTTTTATATCAAAAGTGTTATTTTTATCATTTCTATTTTCATGCATAGAAGTATGCATAAAGGATAAATTTTTATATCAAAAGTGTTACTTTTACCATTTTTATTTTCATGCATAGAAGTATGCATAATGGATAAATTTTTATATCAAAAGTGTTATTTTTATCAATTTTTATTTTCATGCATAGAAGTATGCATAAAGGATAAATTTTTATATCAAAAGTGTTATTTTTATCTTTTTTATTTTCATGCATAGAAGTATGCATAAAGGATAAATTTTTATATCAAAAGTGTTATTTTTATCATTTTTATTTTCATGCATAGAAGTATGCATAAAGGATAAATTTTTATATCAAAAGTGTTATTTTTATCATTTTTATTTTCATGCATAGAAGTATGCATAAAGGATAAATTTTTATATCAAAAGTGTTACTTTTATCATTTTTATTTCATGCATAGAAGTATGCATAATGGATAAATTTTTATATCAAAAGTGTTACTTTTATCATATTTGAATTTCATGCATAAAGGTATGCATAAAAGTTGATTATTTTATTATAAAAGTGTGTCTTTTATTATATTGAATTTCATGCATAGAGGTATGCATAAAAGTTGATTATTTTATTATAAAAGTGTGACTTTTATCATAATTGAATTTCATGCATAGAGGTATGCATAAAAGTTGATTATTTTATTGTAAGAGTGTTACTTTTATCATATTGGATTTCATGCATAGAGGTATGCATAAAAGATATTCTTTTTATACTAAAAGTGTGATTTTCATCATAAATGGATTTTATGCATAACTTAGATGCATAAGAGAAATTCTTTTATTCTAAAAGTGTAATTCCTACCAAATTGAATTTATGCATAAGAAGATGCATAAAAGATTGATTTCAATTTCGAAAGTGTTAGTCTCCTTAAATGGAATTTATGCATAAATAAATGTGTAGAGAAATCTTATATCAAATATAAGAATTCTCTTAAAAAAGATATGAAATGTGATAAGATGCGATAAGAGGTGTATGAGATGTGATAAGATTTGATAAGATGCGTATGGAAAGTGATAGGATGTGATAAGAGGTGTATGAGATGTGAAAAGATGTGATAAGATGTGTATGAGATGTGATAGAATGTGTTAAGATGAGTTAGGATGTGTTAAGATGTATATGGGATGTGTTAGGACGAGAATGGATGTAATATGGTTGTATGAATGTGATGTGGATGTATACATGTAGATGTATATGTATGAATGTGAATGTGGATGTGGATGTGGATGTATGGATGTAGATACGGATGTGTATGTATGTATGTGGATGTGTATGTATGAATGAGGATGTGAAAACGGATGTATGTATGTAGATGTGGATGTATGGATGTATGTATGTAGATGTGGATGTATGTATGTAGATGTGGATGTATGGATGTGAATGTGAATGAAGAGGTGGATGTGGATGTATGGATGTAGATACGGATGTGGATGTATGTATGTGAATGTGGATGTATGAATGAGGATGTGAAAATGGATGTATGCATGTGAATGTGGATGTATGAATATGAATGTGGATGTGTGGATGTGGAAATGGAGGTATGGATGTATGAATGTGGATGTGGATGTATGCATGTAGATGCGTATGTATGAATGTGAAATTGGATGTATGATGTGGACGTACGAACATGGATATGTATGTAGAATAATGAATATGAAGGTGTATGTGAGATAATGTGTAGTCTATGTGAGTGAATGGATGAGAACGAGTACACATTGAATGGAATGTGGAATAAGTAATGTAGTCCGAGAGTGGATAATATGGAAAGACAAGAGTTCGTTATAGAAACTGTATTTTGTGACTGTTTGTAAATGACTGTTTTATGTCAAGAATGCTGGAGAAGCATTTTGACCGTCTTGAGGATTAAGGTCATGAAGACCGAACTGATAAAGTTGCAACTGCTGACGGAGAGTCAATGGAGGACGTCTCGCGTAGCAAGGTCGATCGAGGTCTTGACCAGCCTCAATTCGATTTAAATGGTGAGCTTCCGGTACGGTGGATGAGGGACCAAGGAAGCGGCCTATGAGTGAAGCGCTAGGTCACCTGCGAAGGATCCTAGAGGGTGCTGACCATACGGTGCTCGGGCTCTGGGTCACCGAAGATACCCACACGTGCGTCGTGGAAGATATTGGAACAAGGAGTAAGAGTTGTTTTCTGAAACCGGGCATGGATCTGGTTGATTGACCTTGCTGGTCCTCAACGGATGAGTCCATGGCTCTTTTATATGGATCTGTGGGTTGATCTAGCTGATCTTCCACGGAGATTCCATTCTACTATATGAATATATTGCCGGTTACTATGAGCTAGGAACTATGGAAAAGGCCCCTGAGCGAACAGGTGGTGAGCGTTCTGGTTGCCAATGATGCCATAAGTATACCAATGAATGAATGACTGGAAATAAGGATTCAACCAGAGACTTTGAGGATTGTCATCAGTGACATAATGGTTTTATTAAAGGATTGTTTTAAAGCTAGTTGATGCTAAGGAAAAGGCAATTTCATATTGGATGTGTAAGTGGTGTGACTAGTTTTATGTTTGCATGAACTTCCGGCTAGGGGGCCTTGGAACTCTTTTCCTTGGTACCCGGGACAAAACCTAACCAAATTCTTAATTGGATCCCATCACTACAGTGGTTGGGCGGTTGGCTAACCCATGGGACTGGATGGGGTTAGGCTGGACTGATGGATCCGTAAATCGAGATTTAATTTCTATTATTACGATAGATGAAGTAAATCCCGGATAGAAATTGTTCTATGGATAGGAATCAACGGCTGTGCCTCTTGATGGGGAAAAAAGCGTTGATCCCAATGATCCAAGTGCAAGTTTCTTCCTTGAATTGACCAAGTACCGTTAAAGGTGCAGTCAGATCAGTTGATCCGTAATGATCTTGACTACGTTAGAGTAAAGAGTTATCCTGGTGGAATCGCCCATGCTTTTCGGGTAAAGGAAGTTTTTCCGGTTTCGGTTTTGGACAAACCGACGGATTAGTCTCTTGTCCGGATATCCGTGGGCGAGGCCCCGAGTGTGAGACCCTACCCGCGCACGATGTTCTACTTCCGCTGCTAGTACCCCGAATCCGTTGCGTGGTGGGGATAGGGATCTCACAAATTGGGTGCTTTTGTGAATACAAAAAAGCACCAAATTTGGTTCTATGTACCAAGGTAGAACCATAGTACCCAATTTGGTACTGTTTTACATACTGCATATTACCAAAATGGATCCATAGTGGCAAATTGGGTACTTTTTTGGATACAGAAAAGCTTTAAAATTGGTACTATGCATCCAGTTTGGTACTTTTCTGTATTCACTAAAAGCACCCAATCTGTTTCCAAAACACAATTTGGTATAATACTACCAAGTGTGAGTGGTGCCCAAAAACACCAAATTGGATTTGTGGAACCCCTTAGGTACTATGCAGGCACACTTAAAGCACCCTGCATAGTACCAAAATTGATCCATAGTACCAAATTGGCTATTTCTCTGTATACTTCACAGTACCATAATTGGAAGCTTAGTACAAAATTGGATACTTTTTTGGATACAAAGAGCGCCATAATTGGTACTATGCATCTAGTTTGGTACTTTTCAGTATCCTCTAAAAGTACCAAATCTGTTTCCAAAACCCATTTTGGTATTATACTACCAAGTGTAAGTGGTGCCCAAAAAAACCAAATTGGAGCTGTGGAACACCTTAGGTACTAACCAGGCACACTTAAAGCACCTTGCATAGTACCGAACTTGATCCATAGTACCAAATTGGCTATTTCTCTGTATACTTTATAGTACCATAATTGGATGCTTAGTACAAAATTGGATACTTTTCTGGATATAAAACGCTCCAAAATTGGTACTATGCATCCATTTGGTACTTTGCAAGATACATTGAAAGCACCAAATCTGTCTCCAAAACCTAATTTGGTATTATACTACCAAGTGTGAGTGCTTCTGAAAAGTGCCAAATTGAGATTGTGCTTCCTTACTCTTGGACATTGCAACCAAAAGTTGTATCGTGAATCCTGTTGGGTACAATGCAAAATTCAGAGAAGTGCCAAATTTAATCCTATGGAGGTGGAATTGGTACCTACAATGATACTATTATGGAGCTGGGAATTCAAACAATGGTAAGTACTTGGATATGGGAATTGGTACCTACAATGATTGCAATACCAAATTGGTACTTATGGCCTAGAGTGATTGCTGGTAAAAAACTACCAGTTTGGTACTGAATAGCCAAGCTTTCAGTGCTGCCCAAAGACTACAAATTTTGAACTATTCTAACAGAAATCAAGGCCACCATGGATTGCATTGTAGCAAAAACATATTACCTGAGAGTCATCTAGAAGATGAATTGGATGTTTGATAACACATTTTGCCTCGATCCTCTGCTTACAAATATCCTTTTTGTTTGGTGAAACTCTCGTCTCAGATTTCCAAAAAGCGGTCACCAAATCTCTAGTTTCACTTGTGATACTTGTATACAAAGGCAATTGTCTGTGAACAAGCACTAAGTGGCAACACTTCATTCTCATCTTTCGTTTCCAGTCGACTGCTTGCTACCGCTATATTCCGTCGATGAACACCCAAGACAGCAGCAATTTTGGACTGGTTCACTGACATTGTTCTCTGATCACCATTGTTCAGTATCATCATCAAAGAGGCTCTCTTTACAAACAGCTCACTTGCAGAGTGAGGTACTTTCAATCATGCGTGGGTAGGGGTCTCACACTCGGGGCCTCGCCCACGGATATCCGAACAAGAGACTAATCCGTCGGTTTGTCCAAAACCAAAACCGGAAAAACTTCCTTTACCCGGAAAGCATGGGCGATTCCACCAGGATAACTCTTTACTCTAATGTAGTCAAGATCATTACGGATCAACTGATCTAACTGCACCTTTAACGGTACTTGGTCAATTCAAGGAAGAAACTTGCACTTGGATCATTGGGATCAACGCTTTTTTCCCCTTCAAGAGGCACAGCCGTTGATTCCTATCCATAGAACAATTTCTATCCGGGATTTACTTCATCTATCGTAATAATAGAAATTAAATCTCGATTTACGGATCCATCAGTCCAGCCTAACCCCATCGAGTCCCATGGGTTAGCCAACCGCCCAACCACTATAGTGATGGGATCCAATTAAGAATTTGGTTAGGTTTTATCCCGGGTACCAAGGAAAAGAGTTCCAAGGCCCCCTAGCCGGAAGTTCATGCAAACATAAAACTAGTCACACCACTTACACACCCAATATGAAATTGCCTTTTTCTTAGCATCAACTAGCTTTAAAACAATCCTTTAATAAAACCATTATGTCACTGATGATAATCCTCAAAGTCTCTGGTTGAATCCTTATTTCCAGTCATTCATTCATTGGTATACTTATGGCATCATTGGCAACCAGAACGCTCACCACCTGTTCGCTTAGGGGCCTTTTCCATAGTTCCTAGCTCATAGTAATCGGCAATATATTCATATAATAGAATGGAATTTTCGTGGAAGATCAGCTAGATCAACCCACAGATCCATATAAAAGAGCCATGGACTCATCCGTTGAGGACCAGCAAGGTCAATCAACTAGATCCATGCCCGGTTTCAGAAAACAACTCTTACTCCTTGTTCCAATATCTTCCACGACGCACGTGTGGGTATCTTCGGCGACCCAGAGCCCGAGCACCATATGGTCAGCACCCTCTAGGATCCTTCGCAGGTGACCTAGCGCTTCTCTCATAGGCCGCTTCCTTGGTCCCTCATCCACCGTACCGGAAGCTCACCATTTAAATCGAACCGAGGCTGGTCAAGACCTCGATCGACCTTGCTACGCGAGACGTCCTCCATTGACTCTCCGTCAGCACAGTTGCAACTTTATCAGTTCGGTCTTCATGACCTTAATCCTCAAGACGGTCAAAATGCTTCTCCAGCATTCTTGACATAAAACAGTCATTTACAAATAGTCATTAAATACAGTTTCTATAACGAACTCTTGTCTTTCCATATTATCCACTCTCGGACCACATTACTTATTCCACATTCCATTCAATGTGTACTCGTTCTCATCCATTCACTCATATAGACTACACATTATCTCACATACACCTTCATATTCATTATTCTACATACATATCCATGTTCGTACGTCCACATCATACATCCAATTTTACATTCATACATACGCATCTACATGCATACATCCACATCCACATTCATACATCCATACCTCCATTTCCACATCCACACATCCACATTCATATTCATACATCCACATTCACATGCATACATCCATTTTCACATCCTCATTCATACCTCCACATTCACATACATACATCCACATCCGTATCTACATCCATACATCCACATCCACCTCTTCATTCACATTCACATCCATACATCCACATCTACATACATACATCCATACATCCACATCTACATACATACATCCATTTTCACATCCTCATTCATACATACACATCCACATACATACATACACATCCGTATCTACATCCATACATCCACATCCACATCAACATTCACATTCATACATATACATCTACATGTATACATCCACATCACATTCATACAACCATATTACATCCATTCTCGTCCTAACACATCCCATATACATCTTAATACATCCTAACTCATCTTAACACATTCTATCACATCTCATACACATCTTATCACATCTTTTTACATCTCATACACCTCTTATCACATCCTATCACTTTCCATACGCATCTTATCAAATCTTATCACATCTCATACACCTCTTATCACATCTTATCACATTTCATATCTTTTTTAAGAGAATTCTTATATTTGATATAAGATTTCTCTACACATTTATTTATGCATAAATTCCATTTAAGGAGACTAACACTTTCGAAATTAAAATCAATCTTTTATGCATCTTCTTATGCATAAATTCAATTTGGTAGGAATTACACTTTTAGAATAAAAGAATTTCTCTTATGCATCTAAGTTATGCAGAAAATCCATTTATGAGGAAAATCACACTTTTAGTATAAAAAGAATATCTTTTATGCATACCTCTATGCATGAAATCCAATATGATAAAAATAACACTCTTACAATAAAATAATCACTTTTATGCATACCTCTATGCATGAAATTCAATTATGATAAAAGTCACACTTTTATAATAAAATAATAAACCTTTATGTATACCTCTATGCATGAAATTCAATATAATAAAAGACACACTTTTATAATAAAATAATCAACTTTTATGCATACCTTTATGCATGAAATTCAAATATGATAAAAGTAACACTTTTGATATAAAAATTTATCCATTATGTATACTTCTATGCATGAAATAAAAATGATAAAAGTAATACTTTTGATATAAAAATTTATCCTTTATGCATACTTCTATGCATGAAAATAAAAATGATAAAAATAACACTTTTGATATAAAAATTTATCCTTTATGCATACTTCTATGCATGAAAATAAAAATTGATAAAAATAACACTTTTGATATAAAAATTTATCCATTATGCATACTTCTATGCATGAAAATAAAAATGGTAAAAGTAACACTTTTGATATAAAAACTTATCCATTATGCATACTTCTATGCATGAAAATAAAAATAATAAAAGTAACACTTTTGATATAAAAATTTATCCATTATGCATACTTCTATGCATGAAAATAAAAATGGTAAAAGTAACACTTTTGATATAAAAACTTTTCCTTTATGCATACTTCTATGCATGAAAATAAAAATTGATAAAAATAACACTTTTGATATAAAAATTTATCCATTATGTATACTTCTATGCATGAAAATAAAAATGGTAAAAATAACACTTCTGATATAAAAATTTATCCATTATGCATACTTCTATGCATGAAATAAAAATGGTAAAAATAACACTTTTGATATAAAAACTAATCCTTTATGCATGATATTAAAATTCAATTTCTCCATGATTATAATGAAATTCTTTCAATTAATCTAGGATGATAATTCCTAGAATATGGTAGGAAGTCCTCTTTTTATGCTTTGAATGAAATTATTTTATGCATAATTTTTATAAAAATTTTGCCATAGCTCCGCTGCTATGACTGATAAATCTCAATTTTTCTAAGGGATAAAGCTTATCATTAAGAAAATAATTAAAATGATCTCTAATTGGATCATTAATCCATAATGGATTGAATCATCAATATACATAAACTAAAAGCATAGAAAAAAGCCATTAATTTGGCCTCAAGCATAGCTTAATCTTGGGTTAAGGAAAAGCTTTATGAAAAGCTTGATTTGGATTGAGAATGGGTTATGAGTATGACCATTTCTTGAGTGAGAGAGAGAAATTACATAAAAACCATTAGAATTTAAACATAAATGGAAATTAACTTCAATAGCATTTATTAAATTATGTAACTCTTCACTACTATTCACCAATTAACTTCAATAGCATTTAAAAAAAACCATACCAATTAAGCTTCTCAAGCTTGAGAGGGGTTGAGAAGAGAGAAACATTGAGAAATTATAGAAAAGATCAATATTCACTAATTACCTTACAAATTGCTTGATTCTTTGTTCACGGTAGAGGCCCCCAACCAATCAATTGGTTAAGTATGTTGATGGAGCCACCAATGGGGATTGAAGAAAGAGGGAAGCTCCAAAAACTAGTGAATTATTAATGAATTCATAGTTCTTGGCTTAGGTGGAGTAGAGTAACGATGCATAAACACTATATATTTTTCAACAAGGGAGAGGCTTCTATTTATAGGAAAAATTGAGCTCCTAACCAAACAAACTGATTCTAGAATTTTCTAAATCAGTTTGGTCAATATTTGACCATTTTTAGGTCAGTTAAGCTAACTTTTTGGAACTAGACTTGAATGAGGAGAGAGGAGAGATGAAATATCTCAATTTTTATGAGTTTAAAACTCATTCAAGCATGTGAAATATGCACCTCCTTTAAAGAACTCCCCTTCCTTACATATGTGTCATAATGGAATCATTATACCCAAAATATCTCATATTTTTAATATTGCTCATAGTTTTTTACTAATAAAGCTTGTACATTTTCAACTCTTCATCTTATGTGAAATATGCACCTCCTTTAAAGAACTTCCCTTCCTTACATATGTGTCATAATGGAATCATTTTAATATTGCTCATAGTTTTTTACTAATAAACCTTGTACATTTTCAACTCTTCATCTTATGTGAAATATGCACCTCCTTTAAAGAACTCCCCTTCCTTACATATGTGTCATAATGGAATCATTTTAATATTGCTCATAGTTTTTTACTAATAAACCTTGTACATTTTCAACTCTTCATCTTATGTGAGCATTTACTCATTTTTGGGTATCTTCTTTTACAAATTGGATTTATCTCCTCCCTACACATGGATTGATGCTATTGGCCCATAGGAACCTTAATTGGACCATAATCCAAAAATTTCTGAAAATCTAGACCCTTAGGCTAAGGTCCTTTATACCCATTTCCAATTAATTCCAATTGCACATTGGAAAGTTCTTTTTGAATTTCTGTTTCAGGGGAACTTATTTTAATAAGATGAGATAATTTTCTATCCAAAAATATTAAAAATTTGAATATTCTCTCTCTAGATAATTTTCTCTCTCTAGGTTAAAACAGTTAGAAACAAGTCTTTTATATTTTTGAAGAGGGATTGATTACAGGGGAAGATGCTGGACATTTTGAGAGGCTGGGGAGGAATCTTACAGTATCCTCTATAAATGCAGGTATCCCTGACTCAAGGTTAGTGAAGGGATCACACTTAACCTCCAGCATCGTCTCTGTAAATATGGTGACGGCCTGAGCTGCCATGTTTATACAGAGAGAGAGAGGGCTATCGTGTTCCGCAGGGGATAGAGGATGTGCAGGAGAGAGGTCTGAGAGAGAGAGAGAGAGAGAGAGAGAGAGAGAGAGACATAGAGGGGAGGTCTGAGAGAGAGAGAGGGAGAGAGAGAAATCTGCTTCCTTGCATTCCACCCGCGTCTGCACCCACGTCTCCACTCACGTCTATCTGTTATGGGACGTTTCAAAAAAAAGACTAAAGTATAACACCTCAGGGAATTTTCACAGCTTAATATTTCTCCTTTATTTTCTTTTTGCCCTCTTTTTCTTTACTCTTGTTCTACCAAGCCTAGGTGGTGTCAAGGACAACCAATTTTGTACCACCATCCCTTGCTTTCACCCATGATCATTCTCTGCTCAATCTAGCTAGTAGCATGCATTAACCACACAAGAAAATTTCATTGAATCTAGAGACAATGGCTATTATGGTGCCACAGGGAACTCCTTAAATTTGGTTCTTTTAAAATAACACAACACTTACATACATATCCAGTAGATCATTGTAAAGAATTATATAATCTTCTTACAACTTTGTCTAATAATTATACCATGAATTCATTCTCCCTTGTGTGCTACTTCTATGCTGCCATAGACTTTCAAGGTGCACACAAAGGAAATTTCTTCTAGAGAGGGGCCCAAGACTAAGTTGCTACAAATAGACAAAGGCCATCTAATTTCATTTGTCTAAAACAGTTTATGGCTTTGTTTAGTTTAGCCTTGTAGAGCATATCATGCACTTGGTGCATTCCTTAATCATTGTAATTTTTCTTTTAAAAATC
Source organism: Cibotium barometz (assembly GCF_041138505.1). Classification (NCBI taxonomy): domain Eukaryota; kingdom Viridiplantae; phylum Streptophyta; class Polypodiopsida; order Cyatheales; family Cibotiaceae; genus Cibotium; species Cibotium barometz. The sequence goes on along the minus strand of NC_141095.1, from coordinate 44,627,153 downwards.
ACTTGAACTACATATCCATAAAATGCACCTACAAGGGCTATGTCAATTTTTGACAACTCTTGCGAAGAAATCTTATCATAATTTATAAATTTCCCTCTTTGCAATGCATTTAGTTTGACAATTAAAAGCATCTGAAAATCCCTTATGCTACATCAATTGAATATAGTTTTGTGATTCATAGCATACAATAGTGCAATACATAATACAATATTTTGAATGCAACATCTAATTGAACTAATTGTGTGGCTCATAATTTGCAATTAGTGCATGCCACAAGGCAACAACATTTTGAACAAAAATCACATCAAGAACTTACATAAGAGCATCACATCTTGTATATACCATTGTTTTTCAATCTCATCCTAGATGATTACCCCACAAGAGCATTGGCAATGATCTCGAGCCTAATATAATTATTTGGAGACCCTTTATTTGAAATCCTGTCATTATTTTCATTAGATCCTATGGTGACATAGGCTCAATATCCAAAAAGAGACCACAACATCTACTCATTCTAGGCCTTTTTGATAGAGTCTATTTTTAAAATTTTAATGCCTTCTACATTGTCCCTCTTGTGCATATTTTGTTATTAGTGCACACCGAGACAACCTTGCTAAAAACAAAGCTTCTTAAGCAGTTGGTGTGATGTTGCAATAAAAATGTGGTATGAATATCCACTAAAGTAGTGTCAAGCATAATGTATTACCAAAAACCCAATTTAGGCAATATCGCCATGATTTTTTTTTTAATGTTTGTCAAAGAATCCAAAATTTCCACACTTTCAAGATGTAATAGAGGCTATTACATTTAGAAAAAGTCCCTTGGACAACATTCTTTTGGAAATGATTTAGTCCTTACTCACCTAACCTCATTGGGAATATCTTCTAGCAGTCTGTCCCAGCAGCGTTTAGGCCTTCAGGTTACTGGGGCACTTTGATGCTACTCAGTAGTAAAATTGTTCTGCTATTTCATTGCTCAGCAGGCGAAATTCAGCTAAGCAGCGACTATAGCAACATAATTTCGGTACTATATTGTAATTTTGCTCCTAAGAGCAGCAAGCATTGCAGTGAAATTTTGCTGCTATACTATGATGTAAAATTCTTGAGAGTTGTTGAAGATTGAAATTAGGTTATACATGTGGCATACATATAGAAAATGGTGATAGTTTTAAAAAAACATCCATTGAATCCCTTAAAGCCATGTTTGAAAAAAAAAGATAGTTAAACATTTATGAAGGGAAATAATTACAAAAACAATGTCAAGAACATGAAAGTATCACCATCTTTTAATAGATCCATTTATGGTGCTTCATTAATCTCTCTATATAATGGAAGCTCAAGGGGTTCCATATATCAATATCAATATCATTATCCAATAAAGAATTGTCATGATCGATAGCTAACTCATCATCTGCTTTGGATTGATGTTCCTCAATGATCTTGATCGGCCTCCTCTAAATTCTTTTCTTTATTTTTATCATCGTCTTCTTCCAATGAGTCAATTTGAGGTGGTACTTGAACTTTATCAGAGATTCAGCCTCAACATCTTGATCTTGAAATATATGTTTTGAGCGAGGGGAAACTTGTATAACATACCACCACTTTGGATCAATTCGATTGGTGTTAAACACAATCTAAAAACACAAAGAAAAGGTGTTACACTTTCATTTTACTACATCAAGATTTACTGGTAAGATTGTTTGGGTTACTAACCTATCGGACAATGTTGAGGTAGTACAAAAGTATATTTCTCATCATTCCAAAACTTGGTGGAATCAATTTGAAAAAACCCATTTTGAAGTTTCTTCACGGTTTCTTATTGAGAACCTCTATATATCACCTTGAACCATTTGACATCAAAGATTAATAGAATAAATTCTCTAAACTCAAACTTAAGAATATCTTGAATAGTTTCACAATACTCAAGATTTTCCTCTATGACATTGGTATCACGTCTACTAGCTTGACTTTCTTGCTCAAAAGTTGCCATCACACCACAATCAAATGTGTTTCTTTCAGAATCCACCTACTCCTTTGCGAAAGTGCCTTCCCTCTTACCATATTACATTATATAGCTTGTACTAACATTAAAGAAAGCTTTATATTTAGCATAGTGCATTAAACAAGGTATATAACAATCGAAGAATGGGACGGAGATAAATAATATACTTACTTCATGGATCCTCATGCATACTCATTCTTTTCTCTTCTGATAATCTCTCCATTTTTTGATACCATCGATATTGCCAATAGTTTTCATATATTCCCATTTGATTAGGGCTATAAAGTTCCCAATGGAGCCTATTTTTAGATGGTCCAGGAAAGGTGTTTCAACTTTCCTCTGAAATCCATCAGGCAATATATAATAGCATGCCCTTTGAATTATAATTCAAATATGTCATATACTTTTCGATTTTCTATACCTACATGATCATGCTTCTAAGTTTAAAAACATGTAGTTTATGATTATGCTTCTTAAGAATAGCACTTTTTCAGTGGTAGTACACCACTTTTTAGTGGTTGAAAAGTGGTATACTACCTGGCACTAAAAAGTGGCGTAATACCACTGACAAGTGTTGATACCCATTAAAAAAAATTATAATAAGAAGATGCCTCCAAGTAAAAACCATGCAATGAATGATGACTCTTCTTAAGTATACCACTTTTCAGTGGTAGAAAAGTGGTATACTACCTCTAAACCAAGTGCTAGTAAGAAGATGCTTCTATGTCAAAAACCATAGTGTATGATGATGCTCCTTAGGTGGCTCTTCAACTACTATGGCATTGTATATCAGATCTAACACCAACAAAGATATCCAAAGATATTGCTGGAATTAAACAAACATATTAAAACATAGTGTTTAAATTAAACAAACATATTAAAACATTGCTACCTTCAAGGCTACCAATTTCCAATTTTGTAATCTCTTCAACTTGTATCTTTTCTTCATCCCACTTGGGTACCAGTATGTTCTCATTATCTCTCTCATCTCGCTAGCACTTTTAGATACTATAATCTCTTCAATGGGTGGCTAGAGAGAAGAAAAACACTCTCTTATAATATATCAGTAATAACTTTTAAAAAAATCTTATAGCACATTACATCAACAAGAAAAATGATGTTTCATTATCATTGAAAAATTACAACACATTATATAGCTTTTTAGCCTGGACTACAAGTAAGACTTACAAGAAGGCTAAACAAGTTTCTTGTAGCACTTTAGTTTGGAGAGTTTACAGTTGGGTGGTTGATTTTGAGTTTTCTTCCGATGAGATGTGGGCTCTTTTCTCTTTTTACATGCAGATATAGGCTCTTGATCACTGGCAACCTTCATTTTCTTTTTGTGGGTGTCGCATTGGGGAGTTTATAGCAGTCGAGTGGTTGCTTTTGAGTTTTTCTTCCATGAGATGTGGACTCTTTTCTCTTTTTACATGCAGATACAGGCTCTTGATCGTTGGCAACCTTCATTTTCTTCTTGTGGGTGTCACACTCCTTGAGGCTCACATCTTTTCTTTTCATCTTCCTAGTGGCAACTCCGGCCAAGACTGAATCTATTACCCCTTCTACAACAGCATCTAGGTCTAGGCTATCTAACAAATCTTTGCTCTTTTCTGTGGCCAAATCAACTGGCACTTCCATAGCTGACGATTCTTTCTTCTTTTCTGTGGTGGCAGAATCAATTGGCACTTCCATAGCATCACTGAATTTTTTCTGCTCTCTAATTGAATGAACTAGAAATTGTGAATTTTTATCCTTCTACCGGTTCTCTTCATGCTCTGTTGTATTATATAGTTGTTTTTACAAACCATCCTTCTCCAAGCCACCATGACACATGCTATCATTATCAAGCTTGCGAGATGACCCAGCTTGGGAGTGTGCTCCAAAAAGAGGCAATGTAATAAATGTCAAAATAAGTTAAATGACGATTCAAAGAGAAGTAATCAGAAGGAAATTTCACATAGAATATTTACATGTACCATCATAAGGAGATGCTTCCATGGGAATTTTCTCTTCTTCTACATGGAAAATTTAAAAGTTGTCAAAAAATGAGCATTAAAAAAACTTGATATGATGATGGATGCCAACATCTAGGACGTGTGCCAGTTAACTCATCTACTTGTGTAGCTCCAGGTGTTACTAACTTCATAGCATCATTGAATGTTTACTCACATTCAAGTGACAAACACTTGCTGGAAGATTTACAAGCCGTTGAAAAGAAAAGTGGAAGGTATGGATGTTGACATGAATGGTAGTATGTAGACACCAGTACAATATCATGTACGATACACTACAAGACACTGCTGCCATACACGCGTTCGATACATGCGATAAGTTACGGGTGCGTGTATGGTCGTGCATGTATATGAGTAGTATCGGGCGCGTGTATATTGGCATCTACATTCGCGTGTATACTGATTTCAGAAACGTGTGTACCAACACGTGTATATACGCGCAATTATACACGCGATAATAGAGAACTTTATTAAGAAAAACTCCATTCCTTTACAAAATTAAAAACCATTTCCTTTAAACCATCTCATAGTACATTACAGTATATATCATTACACAATCCCACTACATGCATTTACAACAATGTAATATATTCAAAAATAAATCATGAGATGATAATTAAAAGACAACATATACAATAGAAATGTCATCAATTTAGAACGATACAGTGATGGATTGGCTAGGGTTCGATCTCATCTTCAATAAGATCCATCCTTGCCAAACAATCAACATCAATATCCATTTGATCAATTTGTAAGGCTACGATTAAATTTATTCCACTATTGATATTCTGTCCATTGATAATGGTACCGATGCCCTGATCATCCTCATCAACATCACCATCATCTTCAATGGTAGGGTCATCCTCATGATCATGAGAAATGGCACGCTCATCCTCATTATCATGATCATCTCTTATTTCTTGATCATCGATCACAACATCTTCATTGGCATGTTCGACATCATCTTCATTGTGGCTTGCTACATCCTCCATATACTCCATATCAGTGAATGTATTATATATTACTTTGGAACGTGGTGCAATAGGGATGACGTACAACCATTTAATGTCATGCACCATTGGCAGATAGATAACCTACTCACATACACATACTGCAGTAATTAATTAGCATATCAAAAGTCAAGGGGTATGCGAGCTTAGATACATATGTACATGAAACACATTAGTAAAAAAATGCATACCTGCTCACATTGTTGTGGCAATACGAGCCTATCTTTCTTTGTTGCCAAAACTTTGTAGAGTCAATAGTTACATAGCCACTTGCATGGCGTTTTATCGTTGCATTAGACCCTTTTTCCACCACGTTCATTTGCCATTTGAAATCCAAAACATACACAAAGAAGCAACGAAAGTCAAGCCTAAATATGTCTTGGATTGTGCCACAATAATCATCCATTTTTCCATTGGCTCCCTCAAAGCTACTAATGACACCGCAATCTTGTGTATTCCTCTTTTCATCAATTCTTTGTGTTCGAAAATGCTTGCCTTCACACCATATAGCATTGAACATAGTGCACTGGACCAAAATAGAAGCAATATTTGTATAAGCAATGTGAATAAATATTAAAAGCAAATCACTTACAACAACTAATTCAAAACATTAGTTCTATGTACCTTTAACATGCATCCTCCTGCATACTCCCATTCTTCCGCCGTGATATGCAGCCCCTCGCCGCTCTCTGCTCTCTCCATTTCCTCATGCAACCAATCAACATGGATATCATTCGGAAGTGTTGCTAGATGCTTAGGGTTTACCTTATGAGAGCCATGTTGCCTCCGAAAGAGAGCTCTTTCTGCTTGCCTTTTTGTCTTTGCATCCTCATATCTTGTAACCCATCTGCTCATCACATCACTATTAAGGATGAAAGTAAAATTGAGATCATCAATCAATGTTCTATCAATTACTTTACTCTATCCTTTTCCTTAAGGCACAATAGAGGTCATCCTCAAGTCCTCTTCATTGCTCCATAGTCGCGGCAAAGAGTTGTCCACCTGACCAATAAATTTTGAAATATATACAAGAGACTCTTGTATCAACCAACCCTCGGCCATGCTTCCTTCGGGCCTTGCACTTTGCCTCACAAAGTCTTTTAAGGTCTTCATGAAGCGCTCTAGGAAAAACATCCAACGTGCATGCACAGTGCCACATAAAGCAATTTCATCCACTAAATGCACAATGAGATGTAGTTGACTTGTGAGAATGGTTCGCGGAAAAGTTTCCTCTACCAAACAAACCACCTCCACTGCCATAACACGCGCATCATCCAACGTGGCTGGATCAATTGCTTTGGAACTAACATATCTGAAAAATAAATGAATAGTATGTTATACCTCATGCACGTTCATTTTGCAAGGTATAATGAAGGGTGATCTGACATGGATACCTAACAAGCTCGTCCATCTTATAAATACATTTTTTCAAACTCTTGTTTGCACAATGGTCGATGCTAGTAGTAAGTAGTATGAACTGCGCACATAAGAGCACATGTATATATGGTTTAGGGCATTACAAAATTTAATTTCAACGTACAAGACTTGAAAAACACTTACTTGGAGCATCTTGTGCCAATCGTGGGACTTCAACCCATATAGTTGCTCAACGCCTCTTTTCTTAGTGGTTGCAAAGGCTCCCTGCAAAAATGATCTCATGCATCCAGTGGGTGTACGCAAAGTGGTGATGGCCTGCTTTACTTGCTTCTCCTCTTTCTTTGATATAATCCATGGTGCAGGTGGAAGACGAACGTGCCCGCCCTCCTCTTGTGGCCAAGCGTGACGCATACGTCTTACGACCCGCAAGTCCTCCCATACGCTAACATTGTCTCGTTTACTAATAACATGTTTCCAAATACCAAATCCCACATTCTTGAAGATGTGCATGGGACAAGAAGATGGTTGATCTTAAGATGGGTCCAATATGGTAGCCGGAAAAAAATATACCTACACAAGGGATTGCTCTATGTGATCTTTAATCCAATTAGAGACTACACAAAACAAGATTGAAAAACATTACTGTACTTGTTCATGCCATCTGGAGGTAGAACATTTGTAGACTCCCAAATACGCTTCCAATCTTTTGCACGAAGTGTTTGTGGAGGAATGTTACTCTTATTAGCAACATATTTAGGATGATCTGACGGGAGAAATCGATGATGATTATCAAATATGGTCTTACACAAACCGTCAGCATACTCATGTACTACCGAAGGGCCACAAACAGGACATGCATGTTTACCCGATGTTTTCAAACCTGTTAAAATATAAATAAAAGTTAGAATAATAAAGTTAATAGTTATAATTAATATAGCCAATAGTATTAGAGTAGGGAGGTAATTAGAATTCTTACCAGAACAATCGCTGTATCCTGGAAAGTCATACATTGTCCACATCAACACTGCTTTTAAGTTGAAGTGTCAAGTTGAAGTGTCGAGAGAAGGGAGGCCTACTAATGTCCACCACCACAACACCTCTCCATAGTTCCTCCAACTCATCAATCAACGGTTTGAGATAAGCATCCATATGCTTGACTTTATGTTTCCCTGGAATTAGAAGGGATAACATAAGATGTCCCTTCTTGATCACCATTGATGGTGGAAGGTTGTAATTCACCAACACAACTGGCCACACGCTGTATGCGGTGCTTTTGAAACCAAATGGATTCACTCCATCCATACCTAGGCCAAGTCTCAAGTTTCTGGGCTCTATTTTAAAGCTAGGCCACTCATCTTCAATATGCTTCCAAGCAGGAGTGTCTGCGGGAATTCTCCACGTGCCATCATCCGATCGATGTGTGAGGAATGCCATGACATGAGCTCTCCTATGGATTTACACTTGAAAATGTGTTTGATGCGAGGAATTATAGGAAAGAGTCGCAAGACTTTACGAGGTACATCAAAACTCTTCACATCTGTTCTATACCTTGCTTCACCCCACAAGTGGGACAATGTCGAGCCTCCTTATGTGTCCTACGAAAGAGAATGAAATCATTGATGCATACATGTATGCGATCATAATCCAATCCTCCAAGAGGTCACATAGCGCCTCGCTATGTCTCTTGAGGTGGGTAGTCTATTCCCCTATGGAAGCATGTTTGATAATAGCTTGCATCCAATATCATCAATTAGTCCTAAACCCTAAACCCTAAACCCTTAACCACTAATTCAATTTTGCAAGTTAGAATGCTTACTTCAATAATGCGTCAAGACTTGCATTGCTCCATCCATAAACTGTTTGTATATTGAGTAGTTCAAGTGAAGCACGTAAAATAGAGAATGTGCACCCTTCAAAAACTGGTGTCGATGAAGCCTTGTAAAGATGCTCTTGTTCCATATCATCATCGTCCATACCTTTGGGATCATCCCTAAAAAGATACTGCACCATACCATCAAACACTTCCTCTTCCACAACTTCGTGGGGTGCAGGGCTACTGTCATCCCTTTCCCACTCATCTCTAACAATAGATCCTGAAGCTCCAGCATCATCTCGTCGATGCTTTACGTGCTCTCGCCACGCGTAGAGCACCATGTTAGAGTGTGGTATTGCATCTTGCTTCAATTAGAGTATATATATTACAACTCCATTAATTTGGACACCATGAGTCATTTGAATACTATCAACTTACATCTACTCACCTCTAAACCTGTTTGATTCCATTCTCCATACATGGAGATGTGATTCAAGGTATGTATGCTTTGGTCATCCAAAGCATACAGATTGTCGATCTAGCTCAAGAGTGTTGTGCTTTGATACATAGAGTGATTTCCTTCATGGCAGCTGTGCTTTGATACATAGAGTGTTTCTCGGCATCTCCATCCCCTTTATCGCCTCTCATAGTAGCTCTTATTGCCATCCCCTTCATGGATCCTTCATGTATATACTTTTATTTTTGCAAATTCTTCATGGATCCAGGTTCTTCATTTGATCCATTTGCGTACGGCACTTGGATGATGGAGATGCTAAATCATTTTGGGCGCCATCCTGGTCCAGTTGAGCTTACAGAGTACATGTATGCCCATCCCCCTCCTGGATTCCCTGGTATGGTCACCCCGCCCCCGAGTATCCATGTCACTCCACTACCGTCTATGCCTGCGAGTCCCGTGAGATGGCATGCAGCTTCTCCTCTTCCACGCCCACCTACCCCGTCCCAGAAACACTCATGCACACCCTCCCAGGCACCGTCATGTCAGGGCTCACAGCCACCATCACGTACTCCCTCTCACAGCCACAGTCACGTACACAATCCCCCAGTCGTGATGCCCACCACCGCAGACGAGAGTAAACGCCGCAGTAGGAAGAGTGGGAGTGGAGGATGCGACGAGTGCTTTGGTGGGGGAGGTAGTAGCGCACGCGGTGAGAGAGGAGATAGAGGGAGAAGAGTTAGAGGAGACAGTGAGGATGAGGAGGAGGTGAGAGAGGTGGAGGGAGTGATTTACTATGATGTGACGGATAGGGGCGGGGTAGTGATGGATGCGAGGGGGGAAGAGGTAATGGAGTACATGCGTGGGGTAGTTTCAAACTTGTACAGAAATTGTTTTATTAAATTTTAAGATCAAAATAGCCGATTAGTTGGGGAGGTGATAGATGTTGTACATAGTCGGTAATGGAGTACATGCGTGGGGTAGTTTCAAACTTGTACAGAAATTGTTTTATTAAATTTTAAGATCAAAATAGCCGATTACTTGGGGAGGTGATAGATGTTGTACATAATCGGTACCCCAATCCCCCACATGCGACATTCTCGGATGTATGGGAAAGGGCGCGAATAAGGAAAATCTTAAGTAATAAAAGATCTCACCTTAAGAAACTCGCGTACGATGATGGGCTAAATGTAGCTCTATGGGTGGCTATCCTGCCGAGAAACCTGCCACCACTGCGCACAAACGCGAGTGGAAGGAGGCAAAGAAACGAGAAGAGGGTGGCGTGAAGAGCAGGCAGCATGTGGAGGCACGACGGATCCAGATGGAGACCATTGGATCTTTGCATTTCGGATCTGGCGGCGTCAAGTCATGGGAGGCAGAGTTCGTAAAGTATCTTGCCACTTTATTTGATTGTTTACTTAATTCATTGATTCTATGATTGTTTTAATCTTACAAATTGTGTTGATTATGTTACAGCAGCGCGACGGGTTATGGGGAGGAAGCCCACAGCCCATGATACTGGGTATGCTCGCCGACATAGCAGACGTGACACGTCCCTCTTCAAAACCGAGGGACGTATTACGGACGCGTAATTTGGGATGGCCATGAGACCATACGGTCGACAGGTACTTGAAAACTCTAAACGAATGATTTTGGTTTATTGAATTACATATATATATACTTATATACGATATATTACTTGAAAAGGCACAAGCTATTGCTGCGCCTCTGCTGATGCTCCTGCCACCACTGATGATCCACCCGCTGCCACTTCTCTTGGTGGACGTGAGCACTACTCATGGGACATGTATATCGATGTGAGCTGATCTGATCATGGAGGGAGCAGCGGGTCATCATCTGGGTCTGAGTAGTACTCAGACTTATAGTATCATATTCCATATTGAGGATGTGGTTGTATATATATTTTTGTAACTGAAGCCATGGGCTTTTTTAGACAAACCAATTTGATTTTGTATATATTTGTTTATAATTGAAGCCATGGGCTACTTCGACATATGGACTCTCTTGTATATATGTGTACACATAAATTTTTGATAGTAATATTGAATCGTGAATTGATAGTATTGCATTCATGTTTGTCTTGAATCATGTATTGACAATGTATGCATTCATGTCGTTCTTGAATCGTGTAATGACAACGCACTAAATCTTCCTCGTGGATGGTGCAATGCACCCAAAGAAAAATCCAGAGAGTGCTATTGGGTGCTGGAATGCTGGAACAGCATTCAGGTACCAAATAGCACTCTCTCGATTTTTTTTTTGCTCTCTGTTCGCGTGTATAGACGCGTCAACTCTGTAAAAGTCGCGTGTATATACGCGGATACTTTGTGAAATGCGGATGTATAAGTGCAGCTAAACTGACAAAACGCGTGTATAAGCCCTCGTATCAGCGCGTCTGATGAGTCTATACACGCGCTTTTACACGTATGTCTCTGGCCCGCGATGATACACGAGCTGATACACGGGCCCGCTACTTTTTTTCCACAAGTCATTTTCCATGGCTAGGAGCGCGGGTATGAGCCCGATCCCTTGTAGTGATAGAAATGTCACACGCAACGCATTCATCCAGGTTAATAGTGCTACCAACAGAACCCGAATGCACAACAAGTTTGATAGGAAGGATTGGGATCCTCGTATCCTTCATCAGCAGATGAATGGTGGTCTCCACAAACCCAACTTGAGTTGTTGCCACTTCTACATCCCTTGATAGGGTGTCATACTCAACTTGTCAATATAAACATTTGTTAGTATTTTCCAATAGAGTGGTTGGATACCACTTTTCAATGGTTAGGCACCACTTGTCAGTTGTTGTGCACTACGTTTTAGTGCACAATTGTGCACTACTTTTTCAATGGTTGGGAACTACTTGTTAGTGGTTGTTGTTAGTGGTTGTGCACTACTTTTAAGTGCACAATTGTGCACTACTTTTTAGTTGTTGGGAACCACTTTTAAGTGCTACTAAGCTAGTATAAAAAACTACATACCTATAATTCGGCTACCTTGTTTTCTAGTACTTCATGATTTATAAATTCATCATTGAATTCCATGTCTCTCAATGCCTCCTTTCTAACTGATATGATGGCCTCAAGCTTAATAATCTTGTGGAACCAGCCCAGCCTTATGTAGATGCTACTCCTCTATATTCTTCTTCAACCTTTCCAGTATCTTGTTGGCCCCCCGCACCACCCCAGCCTGCTCATCTCTCCTTGTTTTTTACTGTTCTAATGTAAATTTTACCTCATCATGACATTGGCGCTTCCCTTTCAACTTTGCAACCGCAATATTCATCATATTATTCACAACTGATAGGTCTGCACTTGAGGCAGGTACCGTTGTGCAGGATGTAGACATTCCAAAAGTTGACATAGAGCCAAATGCCCTCTCAAGGCTAGGTATCTTTCTACCTGTAGAAAATGTAGGCTTTTCATCACCCTCACTCATAGATTTGGTTTCTCCATGTGACATCCATTCTTCAAGGTTGACTTTAGGTGCAAAGCACGATCCATTTGGGCACTTATGGTAACAATTAAAAACCCTTTTCAATTATGTAAGTGTATAAGTTTGGGCAAACTTTTTCTTAAACTTGTATACATTTTATAGACTTTATTTTAGAATCATTCATTGTTTAAAATCTTGAAGTGTGGAAGCATGGGCTAATCTATTATCAATATAAATTACAATTATATGTGTTATTTTTTTGACACGTAACTTGTAAGGAATTAATATTGATTTAAAATAAGTCTTGTGCATCATAAGGTTGTTAGTTCATAACTTATACAAAAGCTTAGTATACAACCTTTGATATACCCTGCACACATGCATATGGTGGTATTAATGAAAATATCAAACTCATAATCTTAATCTTATTGTCACCATGGTCCACAAAAATTAGATTGATTTAAGTAAGTGGTTGATGTACCCTTTTCTTTGATATTAAACTATACTTCTGAATCTTGTACATTTATGTGATCAAATCAAAGTAATGCCTCTTTATAATGTGTATTTTGTGCAAAAAAAAAAAAGAAATCTCTAATTCGTGTCATTTTTCCAAAGTGTTGTGTTAATTATGTATATCTACATGCGTTGTATGATAATGACGCCCCACCCAAGCCTATTTTTTTTTTTGCATAGGGGACCCCTTTAGCACTATGCGAAAAATAAGGGATGGCAACACACCGTCTGCACATACAGCATCCGATGGTGGTGAAACTTTGTGAGTGGAGAGGTAGCAGTCCCATGGACACCAAATGACATTGGCGTCCCACCTAAACCTGTGACTTTTTGTATAGGGGACCCCTTGGGCACTATGCGAAAAAATAATGGGTGGCAGGACACCCTCCCCTCCATCCAGTGTCCGATGATGGTGAAACTTTGAGAGTGGAGGGGTAGTAGCCCCATGGACCTGCTCATAAGGTATCACCTACATCAGTCACCATGTGATAATGATGCCCCACCCAAACCCACTATTTTTTGCATAGGGGAGCCCTTGGTTACTATGCGAAAAAAGGGCGGGTGATAGCGTCTGATGCTGGTAAAACCTTGACATGAGAGGGGTAGCAGGCCCATGGAACCGCTCAGAAAGTAAAACCTAGATCGGATGCCGTATGATAATGATGCCCCACCCAAACCCGCTATTTTTTGCATAGGGGACCCCTTGGGCACTACGCAAAAAATAGTAGGTGGCAACACACTGTCCCTCCCATCCGACGTCCGATGGTAATGAAACTTTGTGAGTGAGTGGAGGGGTAGCCCCCCATGGACCTTCTCCTAAATTTTTTCTTGCACATTGAACTCCATATGACAATGATGCCCCACCCAAACCCACTATTTTTTACATAGGGGGCTACCCCTTGGGCACTATGCAAAAAATAGCGGGTGGCAGCACATCATCCCTCCCATCCGGAGTTCGATGGTGATGAAACTTTGTGAGTGGATAGTTAGGAGACCCATGGGCTTGCTCCCAAAGTTTCGCCCACATCAGAGGCCGTATAATATTGATGCTCCACCCAAACCCGCTATTTTTTGCATAAGGAACCCCTTGGGCACTATGCGAAAAATAAGGGGTGGCAATGCACCATCCCGCCCATCCGGTATCCCATGGCTATGAAACGTTACGAATGGAGGGGTAGCAGCCCTATGGACATGATCACAAAGTTTCACCTATATCGGACATCGTATGATAATTATGCCCCACCTAAACCCGCTATTTTTTGCATACAGGACCCCTTGGGCACTATGCGAAAAATTGTAGGAGGTGACAACACACCCTGTAGCCCATTTAGCGTCCAATGTGGTGAAACTTTTTAAGTAGAGGGGTAGCAGAGCCCCATGGACCTGCTCACAAAGTTTCACCCGCATCAGATGCCATATGATAATGATACCCCACCCAAACCCGCTATTTTTGAATAGGGGACCCCTTGGGTGCTATGCAAAAAATAGCATGTGGCAACACACCGTCCCACCTATCCGACGTTCGATGGTGGCGAAACTTTGTGAGTGGATGGGTAGCAGTCCCATGGACCCGCTGGCAAAGTCTCACCCATATCGGACGTCGTATGATAATGATGTCCCACCCAAACCTGCTATTGTTTGCATACGGGACCCCTTGGGCACTATGCAAAAATAGCGGCGAGTGGCAACACACTGTCCCACCCATATGGCTTCCAATGGTGGCAAAAATTTACAAGTGGAGGGGTAGCAACCCCATGGACCCACTCGCAAAGTTTCATCCACATCGGAGGCCGTACAAGCGTGATGTCCCACTCACTTGCAAAGTTTCACCCCTAAACCATTAACATAAAGATACAAAATATATGGTCACAATTGAAAAGCCAAATCATAATATATATGGGTCAAAGATACAAAATGAGAGAAAGATAAAAAATTCAGGACAATAGATACAACCAATAAGAGGGTGGAGGCTATGATATCAATTCGCATACCCTCTAGCTCTGAGGGTCTCCAAGATTCTCACATGCTAGTGCTGGTGGGCTAAGGTCCACCACGGGGGGCCTCCCTTCTTGCTGTTAACTTGAAAAAGTGTGAGTTTCACAGCAAGAACTAGATGAGAACTCGTATATAATCGCCTCCTTGTTCCTTTCATACTGCACAAACTCAATGCTGCCTTTACGCATCTGACCCTACGCATAGTAGTGACCTACAACTATCATGTTGTGGGCATCAAATAAGAATATGCAATCATCAGTCACATAAGACTCAAGGCACCTCATAATGTAGTAGTAAACCTCCTCCTCCATTCTCTTCTAAGCAATGACTACAAAAACATCACCCACTGTCAAAATATCTATCAAAGAATCATGATCTTTTCCCTCAGGTGGTGTGAGAGGGTCAAAGGGGTGGGAGGTAATGCTCCTCGCTCTGGCCTCAACACCTTCTTCAACCAAGGATCAACCCACTCTCCCATATCATACAATGAATAGTCACCATGGATGCATGGCCCACAAAATCATGAACGGTGTCGTGTGAAGATGGTGGGGTCATCATAGGATTTTCTCCTAATGGAGTGTAGCGTAAGTTTTCCATCCATTGTCGCACAATTTGGAGAAGAACCACCATCAAGGACACTAATGTCAACACACCAAAAGAACTTCCTAACAATACACGGGAAGGAAGAGGCAACACTAGTGGTCAAATGTGCATTGCACCAATTCACTACATGTTGTGTGCATCTTGAAAGCACTCACTATCACAATGGAGCTGGTGATGTCTGAGGGCACGTTTGGCACACACTCCCCTGCACCATCGTGCTCCCCCTTTCCATGCCTTGTCTCAAAGAATCTCCAAATAACCTGGTAGCCTATTATGCGACGCCTTTATATTAATTTAGGCTTTAATATTAATTTGTAAAGTGCCTTTATTGTAACCATACATAGAAGTGTTCGGTAATGGGCTTGTTTAAATTGTTTTGTTGAATCTAGAACATAACAACTTATGATCATGATTATTGTCTTGCTTAAACATTTAGAAGTAAAGTTTTTACTTTAGACTTCTATCATTATGGTGCATTAAAAAATGGCTTTAAAACCTAAATTAAAGTCAATAAAATATTTTTTGGTACAAGTTGTTGAATAAGGTTTTAGAATGGTTAAGCTGCAATAAAAATGATATTCGTAAACAAGAAACTACTACTTTTTTGAATTGGACTAGAGAGCATCAAGTCATTATAGTTTATTGACTTAGCTAGTTTGAATGCTAGAAATTATTTCGTAGGTTGCTGGATGTGGTGACTAGCACTGTAGGTTTATGATGTTTTACAACTATTACCTCAAAATTGACGTTTCTATTGGATGTGATGACTAGTAGCCCACTTTAATGTACAATAGGTATCTTTTCTTGTAACTTAGTTTATTCATCATCAGTTTAGTTTCGTGGGCTTTAAGCCATTAAGTTTCCCTCTCCACTTGGCATAGGGTACACTAGTTATCAATGGCTAGCTATCATCATGGACATTGATAACAAGTGTGGCAAGGCATTGACACTCTATGATAATCATGTTCTAACATAGTTGTTATGGTTGATATGTTGGTGGCAAGTAAGTCGTTTTCCCATTTGTGGTTTTGGTTTGATAGCCAGTTCTCCAGGACCTATCTTGTTTTTTGTTAACTTTTAAAGAAATATTTTCCTTGATAATTTATTTAATTGATCAAGTTATCTCTTTGTTCTGGATTGTATCAGTAATAATGGAATTTTCAATATTGTTCTAATTATAAATGAATTGAATATTAATTTTCTTTCTATTTTATTTTCTGAGGGCTTTGGGTTTTAACATGCCTAATAGTACTTACACATACAACCATCACTAGATGATGGTGGCACATCCGTTGTTCAAACCCTCAAATTATTTTTAGCCTTCCTTACCACCCTAGTCACTTGTGTTTTATTAAAAAAGGTCAATGGATACCTGTATTCCACGAGTTTGGGTATTTTAATTACAAGGACAAAAATAAAAAATTTCCCTTAACCTACTAGTCATTAAAAAATAGGACCTATATGTGTTTATTTCTTATGACCTACTGGTCAGCATTCTTTACTCTTCCGTCCTCACCTCACATTCAGGTAATGATGATCTTACTTTGTTTGGCCTAATGGTCATTACTTTGTTAGAGATAGACCTAAACTATTAACATTTAGCCATTTATTAATACCTTTTTATTTTTGGTGGGTAGTAGGCTATCCATGCAAGTGATAGCCTATGGAGCCACTTGTGTGGATACCTGTGCTTCGGTCAAGAAAGGGTCACTTGCATGCGCACACACACATTCTCATTAAGGTTTTTATGGTTTAAAGGTCACCTTCAATACCTTTAACATAAGATTTTTGTTATCTTAGATGAATGTAAAATTACTTAATTCAAGGTTACCTAACCTTACAGAGACCTTACACCTAATTGGTTATGCTTTGGAGGCCAGCTGGCCATGATGTTTTGAACATGTCTTAACTCTAGCTCGTATGTGCCGTATACCCACTCTGTATACCCACTCTAGCTCGTATGTGCCGTATACCCACTCTGTAATTTTGTTTGCATCAACCCCTTTTGTTCTCTGTTGTGCTGGCACTTACTACCCCAATCTTGCATTTTTTGTGCTTCTACACACCCTAATGAACTTAGGTTTTTATGTATTTAGGTATGGGGTTAATACTCGTATGCAAAGTGAATTTAGTTTAGGGTTTTATGTATTTAGGTATGGGGTTAATACTCCCCTGCAAAGTGACCCTATGGTAGTATATTAGGCTGGATCATTTTTGACTACATTAAGTATCTTAGATCCCCACAAGATTTGTATAAATGATTGGATTCACATTTTTTCGAAGACCTAGCAAAGAAAATCCAACGATGGTGTTTCCCACTAGTTAATTACCGGATTGTTTACTCAAAGCAAAGCTACTTTTGAACACATGACCAAGTCACCTGAGTATTGATAGTCATTATTGTTTGGTTTGATAATGGTTTATGTTTTGGGCAGCATTAGTGGGGTTTATAGTAGGGGTTAATTTTGGTTTTAAAATCAAAGGTGTAAAGTGTCAATAAAGCATACTTGTTTTAATTCTCTAAGTTCTTGCTAAATCTAGAACATAACAACGTCTTATGATCATGAATGATCGTCTTGCATGAACATTTGGAAGTAAAACTTTCAATAATTTAGAGATCTCGGCGGTTACGTTGCACTGAAAAATAGCTCTTAAAACCCCGCTTAAATTCAATAAAAGATTTTTTGGTATAAGTTGATGAATATGGATGGTTATATTGCATTAGACATCATATTATTCATAAACGAGAAACCAATATATATATATATATATATTACTCTCTTTTTTTTCTTTGAAGTGGACTAGAAAGTGGAGTTTTTTAGAATTTAAGTTCCTTAGGGTAGGAATATACATGATCAAGACGTTTTGGAGATGAGAGTAATGCAGTCGTCAGACAAGGAGAGGCGCGCTTTGAGATCGTTAATTGCAGCTTGGTAGAGAGAGAAGACAATGTTATGGGCTTCTGCTTCAGACAAGGTAGAGACAGGGCGACATTCAAAGCTCCACTGCAGGACGGTACCCTTTTCTTCACCTTCTTCTTCTTTGTCGAGAGGAGAGAGCTTGAAGTTGCTGACATAGTCTTGCATGAGAGAAAAGCCGGGCAAGGTGCCGCAAAGGATAGTGTAAGAGAAATGGTGGTGACGCTCGTCCATTTCTAAGAGCTTTTCAAAGGCAAAGGTGGAGGGCTTCCCCGGTGCCACTGGGTAAAGAACGGGCCTTCTCACGCAGCCTGGCTTCTGGGGCTTTCCTTCTATGAGCTCACAGCTCTGCACCAGCGTTCTCATCCACTTGTCCACTCCCACAAAGTCTCTCGTTACCCCCCACACCTCCGCCTCCCCTGCACCCTTGATCTCCCACTCGAACGCCGTCCCCCACACATGATCCTTCTCTCCACTGTTATAAGTGCTGCTGCTGCTTATCGCTGCCGACTCCGTCGCTGTCTGCAGAATCGTCTCCATCGTTCGTCTGCGCTCAATTCTCCCTGCATCCCACAAGCAGACCCATCAGTTGACATAGGCTTCTCTCTCTCTCTCTCTCACTCAGTACACACACACACACACACACACACAAATACTCACTTACAGACACAGACACATGTTTCTCTCTCTCTCTCTCTCTCTCTCTCTCTCTCACTCTCTCACACACACACCTCTCTCTCTCACACTCACACTCACACTCTCACACACACGCACCCACCTGTGTGTACCTTAACTCTCTCGCCAATGGTGAATGCTGTCTGACTTCGGGCCTTTGTACGCAAGTGCGCTTTACGTGTAGGGGAGGAGGATGATGTGCCCTTACCGTGTCTCTCTCTCGCACCCACTGTGTGTACCCTAACTCTCTCGCCAATGGTGAATGCTGTCCCACTTCGGCCCTTTGTACGCAAGTGCGCTTTACGTGTAGGGGAGGAGGATGATGTGCCCTTACCATGTAGTGCACATACCGTGTACTTAACTCTCTCTTGCCAATGGTTAATGAAAGCAAACACAACCCAAACTCCTTGTCAATGTTAGGTAATACTTGTGCAGGCATTATGTGTTTTCTCTCTCTCTCACTCACACACTCTCCCTCTCACTCACACACTCTCTCTCTCACCCTCTCACACTCACACACTCTCTCTCTCACTCTCTCTCACTCTCTCACACACACACACATTATCCTTTTTTGACAAGGAGAAATAGTTTATGATGATATTGTTAGACAAAATGCCCCCTAATGCAACTGTGGCTTTTCCCAATACTCTTTCAGAGGCCTTTCCCCATCATCAACAAGGACCTAAGAATAACATTTGCTCTGGATGACCTAACAATCTATTCAAGTATCAAACCCCCCTATACGGATAAGCACACCTAAGATCACTCTGTCTCATACAATTCGGTCATACCCATTTGCTAAGGATAACTAAAATAAAATCTTGAAGTGTGGAAGCATGGGCTAATCTATTATCAATATAAATTTCAATTATATATATGTGTTATTTTTTTGACACGTAACATATGGTGGTATTAATGAAAATATCAAACTCATAATCTTACTCTTATTGTCACCAAGGGCCACAAAATGAGATTGATTCAAGTAAGAGGTTGATGTAACATTTTCTTTGATATTAAACTATATTTTTTATTGTACATTTACCTGATCAAATCAAGTTAATGCCTCTTTGTAATGTGTATTATGTGCAAGAAAATAAAGAAATCTCAAATTCGTGTAGTTGTTTCCAAAGTATTGTGTTAATTGTGTATATCTACAATCGCCCCATGAACAATTATAATTATACTTTTGAAGCATTTACAATATCAATCCATGTACTCCAGGTGGTTCAAAAGACTTACATGTAAGAATACATCTAGGGAAAGCCCCACTATTCCATTTGTTCAAACTTTTTATTGAATTGTATGCATTTTATAGACTTTATTGTAGAATCATTCATTAAATAAAATATTTTGAAAGCAACATCTAATTGAACTAATTGTGTGGCTCATAATTTGCAGTTAGTGCACACCACAAGACAACAACATTTTGAACAAAAATCACATCAAGAACTTACATAAGAGCATCACATCTTGTATATACCCTTGTTTTTCAATATCATCCTAGATTATTACCCCACAAGAGCAATGGCAATGATCTCAAGCATAATATAGTTATTTGGAGACCCTTTATTTGAAATCTTGTCATAATTTTCATTAGATCCTATGGTGACAGGCATATACTCACTTACAGACACAGACACATGTTTCTTTCTCTCTCTCTCTCTCTCTCTCTCTCACACACACACACACACACACATCTCTCTCTCTCTCTCTCTCTCTCTCTCTCTCTCTCTCACACACACACACACACACACACACACACACACACACATGCACATGCACCCACCTGTGTGTACCTTAGCTCTCTCACCAATGGTGAATGATTTCTGACTTTGGGCCTTTGTACGCAAGTTCCCTTAACGTGTAGGGGAGGATGATCTCAAGCCCTTGACGTGGAGGGGAGGATGTTGGATCACCTTAAAATGCACCCCAACCTGTGCAGTTGATCTTGCACCCTAAGTACAAGGACATCAGCTTGATCTATCCACCTACACACGTCCACTGAGAGAGAGAGAGAGAGAGAGAGAGAGAGAGAGAGAGCGAGAGAGGGAGATCCAATGCATTAACAAGAGGGTACAGAGAGAAGAAAATGTGGATAGGATCTAGAAGAGACTCCTCCATCTTTTCCTTGCAAAAGTACAATGCAACATTATTTACTATTGGAACTCTAGATAGAAGGCTAATTTAAGTTTCTACATTACCATAAAACTTGGTTTCCAGAAAAAGCTTCTATACCGGTCCCCTACAACAATAACAATAAGCTATTGTATTATTCATATTTGTTGCTTCTTTATTTTTGATTGAGAAGATGTAGCATAATGGTA
The DNA here is from genome assembly GCF_041138505.1 of Cibotium barometz. Lineage (NCBI taxonomy): Eukaryota > Viridiplantae > Streptophyta > Polypodiopsida > Cyatheales > Cibotiaceae > Cibotium > Cibotium barometz. The sequence goes on along the minus strand of NC_141095.1, from coordinate 44,605,999 downwards.
ATCACCTACATTTTTTCCTTTAGGTGTATCAATGCAGCCACTTTTAAGGGTCAACTTCTTAGAATGACCAAAAAAAGAAATAATGGAGATGTATGTTGACAACCAATGACTACTTGGTGGAAAATATGTTGTTTTCCTTTAGGTGTATCAATGCAGCCACTTTTAAGGGCCAACTTCTTAGAATGACCAAAAAAAATAAATAATGGAGATGTATGTCGACAACCAATGACTACTTGGTGGAAAATATGTCGTACGGAACTTTACAATGCAGTATTTTCAAGCTTTACAATGCAACTTCTTAGAATGACCAAAAAAAGAAATAATTTTTTGCCAATAATGGAGATGTATGTTGACAAACCAATGACTACTTGGTGGAAAATATGTCATATGGAACTTTACAATGCAATATTTTCAAGCTTGGTGATATGTTAGCTTTGTGCATGATTTGTATCCCAAGTAAAAAATGAATAAACAATTGCATGCATATCAATACACCAACTATGTCCTCACTTCTTTCATGCTCTTTTTTTTCTATCTTCATGGCATGTATGATACACTACAAGACACTGCTGCCATACACACGTTCGATACACGCGATAAGTTACGGGCGCATGTATGGTCGCGCATGTATATGAGTAGTATCGGACGCGTGTATATTGGCATCTACATTCGCGTGTATATACTAGTTTCAGAAACGCGTGTACCAGTGTGTGTATATACGCGCAATTATACATGCTTTATTACACGCGATAACAGAGAACTTTATTAAGAAAAACTCTATTCCTTTACAAAATTAAAAACCATTTCCTTTAAACCATCTCATAGTACATTACAGTATATATCATTACACAATCCCACTACATGCATTTACAACAATGTAATATATTCAAAAATAAATCATGAGATGATAATTAAAAGACAACATATACAATAGAAATGTCATCAATTTAGAACGATACAGTGATGGATTGGTTAGGGTTCGATCTCATCTTTAATAAGATCCATCCTTACCAAACGATCAACATCAATATCCATTTGATCAATTTGTAAGGCTACGATTAAATTTATTCCACTATCGATATTCTATCCCATTGATAATGGTACTGATGCCCTGATCATCCTCATCAACATCACCATCATCCTCAATGGTAGGGTCATCCTCATGATCATGAGAAATGGCACGCTCATCCTCATTATCATGATCATCTCTTATTTCTTGATCATCGATCACAACATCTTCATTGGCATGTTCGACATCATCTTCATTGCGGCTTGCTATATCCTCCATATGCTCCATATCAGTGAATGTATTATACATCACTTTGGAACGTGGTGCAATAGGAATGACGTACCACCATTTAATGTCATGCACCATTGGTAGATAGATAACCTACTAAAATACACATACTACAGTAATTAATTAGCATATCAAAAGTCAAGGGGGATACGCGAGCTTAGATATATATGTACATGAAACACATTAGAAAAAAAATGCATACCTGCTCACATTGTTGTGGCAATACGAGCCTATCCAAAACTTTGTAGAGTCAATAATTACATAGCCACTTGCATGGCATTTTATCGTTGCATTAGGCCCTTTTTCCACCACGTTCATTTGCCATTTGACATCCAAAACATACACAAAGAAGCGACGAAAGTCAAGCCTAAATATGTCTTGGATTGTGCCACAATAATCATCCATTTTTCCATTGGCTCCCTCAAAGCTACTAATGACACCGCAATCTTGTGTATTCCTCTTTTCATCAATTCTTTGTGTTCGAAAATGCTTGCCTTCACACCATATAGCATTGAACATAGTGCGCTGGACCAAAATAGAAGCAATATTTGTGTAAGCAATGTGAATAAATATTAAAAGCAAATCACTTACAACTAATGCAAAACATTAGTTCTATGTACCTTTAACATGGATCCTTGTGCATACTCCCATTCTTCCGCCGTGATATGCAGCCCCTCGCCGCTCTCTGCTCTCTCCATTTCCTCATGCAACCAATCAACATGGATATCATTTGGAAGTGTTGCTAGATGCTTAGGGTATGCCTTATGAGAGCCATGTTGCCTCTGAAAGAGAGCTCTTTCTGCTTGCCTTTTTGTCTTTGCATCCTCATATCTTGTAACCCATCTGCTCATCACATCACTATTAAGGATGCAAGTGAAATTGAGATCATCAATCAATGTTCTGTCAATTACTTTATTCTGTCCTTTTCCTTGAGGCACAATAGAGGTCATTCTCAAGTCCTCTTCATTGCTCCATAGTCGCCGCGGCAAAGAGTTGTCCACCTGACCAATAAATTTTGAAATATATACAAGAGACTCTTGTATCAGCCAACCCTTGGCCATGCTTCCTTCGGGTCTTGCACTTTGCCTCACAAAGTCTTTTAAGTTCTTCATGAAGCGCTCTAGGAAGAACATCCAACGTGCATGCATAGTGCCACATAAAGCAATTTCATCCACTAAATGCCTAATGAGATGTAGTTGACTTGTGAGAATGGTTCGCAAAAAAGTCTCCTCTACCAAACAAACCACCGCCACTGCCATAACACGTGCATCATCCAACGTGGCTGGATCAATTGCTTTGGAACTAACATATCTGAAAAATAAATGAATAGTACGTTATACCTCATGCACGTTCATTTTGCAAGGTATAATGAAGGGTGATCTGACATGGGTTTTACATACCTCACAAGCTCGCCCATCTTATAAATACATTTTTTCAAACTCTTGTTTGCACAATGGTCGATGCTAGTAGTAGTAGGTAGTATGAACTGCGTATATAAGAGCACATGTATATATGGTTTAGGGCATTACAAAATTTAATTTCAACGTACAAGACTTGGAAAACACTTACTTGGAGCATCTTGTGCCAATTGTGGGACTTCAACCCATATAGTTGCTCAACGCCTCTTTTCTTAGTGGTTGTAAAGGCTCCCTGCAATGATCTCATGCATCCAGTGGGAGTACGCAAAGTGGTGATGGCCAGCTTTACCCGCTTCTCCTCTTTCTTTGATATAATCCATGGTGCAGGCGGAAGACGAACGTGCCCACCCTCCTCTTGTGGCCAAGCTTGACGCATACGTCCTACGACCCGCAAGTCCTCCCGTACGCTAACATTGTCACGTTTACCAATAACATGTTCCCAAATACCAAATCCACATTCTTGAAGATGTGCATGGGATCAAGAAGATGGTTGATCTTACGATGGGTCCAATATGGTAGCCGAAAAAAATGGAGTACCTACACAAGGGATTGCTCTATGTGATCTTTAATCCAATTAGAGACTACACAAAACAAGATTGAAAAACATTACTATACCTGTTCATGCCATCTGGAGGTAGAACATTTGTAGACTCCCAAATACGCTTCCAATCTTTTGCACGAAGTGTTTGTGGAGGAATGTTACTCTTACTAGTAGCAACATATTTAGGATGATCTGACGAGAGAAATCGATGATGATTATCGAATATGGTCTTACACAAACCGTCAGCATACTTATGTACTAAAACGAAGGGCCACAAACAGGACATGCATGTTTACCCGATGTTTTCAGACCTGTTAAATTATAAATAAAAGTTAGAATAATAAAGTCAATAGTTATAATTAATATAGCCACCAATAGTATTAGAGTAGGGAGGTAATTAGAATTCTTACCACCAGAACAATCGCTGTATCCTGGAAAGTCATGCATTGTCCACACATCAACACTGCTTTTAAGTCGAAGTGTCGAGAGGAGGGAGGCCTACTAATGTCCACCACCGTAACACCTCTCCATAGTTCCTCCAACTCATCAATCAATGGTTCGAGATAAACATCCATATGCTTGACTTTATGTTTCCCTGGAATTAGAAGGGATAACATAAGATGTCGCTTCTTGATCACCATTGATGGTGGAAGGTTGTAATTCACCAACACAACTGGCCACACATTGTATGCGGTGCTTTTGAAACCAAATGGATTCACTCCATCGATACCTAGGCCAAGACTCAAGTTTCTGGGCTCTGTTTTAAAGCTGGCCCACTCATCTTCAATATGCTTCCAAGCAGGAGTGTCTGCGAGAATTCTCCACATGCCATCATCCGATCGATGTGAGGAATGCCATGACATGAGCTCTGCTATGGATTTGCACTTGAACATGTGTTTGATGCAAGGAATTATAGGAAAGTGTCGCAAGACTTTACGAGGTACATCAAAACTCTTCACATCTGTTCTATACCTTGCTTCACCACAAGTGGGACAATGTCGAGCCTCCTTACGCATCCCACAAAAGAGAATGCAATCATTGATGCATGCATGTATGCGATCATAATCCAATCCTCCAAGAGATGTCACATAGCGCCTCGCTATGTCTCTTGAGGTGGGTAGTCTATTCCCTTTGGCAGCATGTTTGATAATAGCCTGCATCCAATATCATCAATTAGCCCTAAACCCTAAATCCTAAACCCTTAACCACTAATTCAAATTTTTAAGTTAGAATGCTTACTTGAATAATGCGTCAAGACTTGCATTGCTCCATCCATAAGCTGTTTGTATATTGAGTAGTTTAAGTGAAGCACATAAAATAGAGAATGTGCACCCTTCAAAAACCGGTGTCGATGAAGCCTTGTAAAGATGCTCTTATTCTATATCATCATTGTCCATACCTTTGGGATCATCCCTAAAAAGATACTGCACCATATCATCAAATACTTCCTCTTCCACAACTTCGTGGGGTGCAGGGCTGCTGTCATCCCTTTCCCACTCATCTCTGACAATAGATCCCAAAGCTCCAGCATCATCTCGTTGACGCTTTACGTGCTCTCGCCGTGCATATGGCACCATGTTAGGGTATGGTACTACATCCTACTTCAATTAGAGTATATATATTACAACTCCATTAATTTGGACACCATGAGTCATTTGAATACTATCAATTTACATCTACTCACCTCTAAACCTGTTTGATTCCATTCTCCATACATGGAGATGTGATTCAAGGTAATTCGATGTGCTCGTACAATGCATCCTTGACATCGATTACACATACACTTGATCCTTTGTCCCAACCACACATCACGATTACGATGACACATTGTCTCATCCTCACCAGAATTGCTTGAGGAGGTTGATGACATCCTATGTACAAAAGAGCAAACACATAATCATAATCAGTTTTTAATGAAAGTATAAGAAGTCTCTATATCCTGTGTTGATCACGTGTAATAGCGCGTCTCCACTGTTTTAAATCGCGTGTAACAGCACGTTTAGAATCGCGTGTATGAACGCGGCTGTTTATTATACATGCGAATATACATGCACTTCTACACGCGACCACCTTTCTATACCTAACACATAACCCGCCGCCTTCTCCAAAAACCATTTTCAAACTCCATCTTTCCTCTTCTTCGTCGCCGCCAAATCTTCCCACTTCCAGCAGAGAACTAAAGCCAAGTGCAAGGAGTAGACACGGGTGCAAGGAGTAGACACGGGTGAAGAAAACCAACCAAAAAGAAAACTCACTTTTCCAGAGGTGAGTTAGTTTATCCTTTGTCCTGTCTCTTTCCTTCCATTTGTTTATGCGATTGTCTCTTTTCCTTATGCGATTATCTCCGTCCTTCTCTGGTCGTGCCTGCTTCATTATTTTTGTGAACGATAGTGACAGTCTGGGCTTTCTTTTTAAGAAAGATTTGTCGGTGGTCTGTCGTTTTTGAAAAAGTTTTTGTGCAGGCTGTGTGTACGAGCACGTGTATGTCTGCATGTACCCTGTTTGCATAGATTGTTCACACGCAAATACACGCATTTTTGGACGGGTTTTTTACACACGACTGTGTTTGCGTGTCTTGCTTGTCCTCTTGTCTAGTCTGTATGCTTTGGTCATCCAAAGTGTACAGATTGTCGATCCAGCTCAAGAGAGTTGTGCTTTGATACATAGAGTGATTCCCTTCATGGTGACTGTGCTTTGATACATGGAGTGTTTCCCGGCATCGCCATCCCCTTTATCACCTCTCATAGTAACTCTTATCGCTATCCCCTTCATGGATCCTTCATGTATATACTTTTATTTTTGCAAATTCTTCATGCATCCAGGTTCTTCATCCGATCCATTTGTGTACGGCACTTGGATGATGGAGATGCTAAATCATTTTGGGCGCCATCCTGGTCCAGTGGAGCTTACAGAGTACATGTATGCCCATCCCTCTCCTGGATTCCCTGGTATGGTCACCCTGCCCCTGAGTATCCATGTCACTCCACTGCTGTCTATGCCTGCGAGTCCGGTGAGACGGCATGTAGCTTCTCCTCTTCCACGCCCACCAAGGAGACATACCCCGTCCAAGACACACTCACGCACACCCTCCCAGGCACCGTCATGTCAGGGCTCACAGCCACCATCACGTACTCCCTCACGTACACAGTCACGTACACAGTCACGTACACAATCCCCCAGTCATGACTCCACCCGCAGTAGAGAGGAGAGTAAACGCCGCAGTAGGAAGAGTGGGAGTGGAGGATGCGGCGGGTGCTTTGGTGGGGGAGGTAGTAGGGCACGCGGTGAGAGAGGAGATAGAGGGAGAAGAGTTAGAGGAGACAGTGAGGAGGAGGAGGAGGTGAGAGAGGTGGAGGGAGTGATTTAGTATGATGTGACGGATAGGGGTGGGGTAGTGATGGATGCGAGGGGGAAAAAGGTAATGGAGTACATGCGTGGGGTAGTTTCAAACTTGTACAAAAATTGTTTTATTAAATTTAAAGATCAAAATAGCCGATTAGTTGGGGAGGTGATAGATGCTGTGCATAGTCGGTACCCCAATCCCCCACATACGACATTCTCGGATGTATGGGGAAGGACGCGAATAAGGGAGATCTTAAGTAATAAAAGATCTCACCTTAAGAAACTCGCGTACGATGATGGGCTGAATGTAGCTGCGGGTGGCATTCCTGTCGAGAAACCTGCCACACTGTGCACAAACAGGAGTGGAAGGAGGCAAAGAAATGAGCAGAGGGTGGCGTGAAGAGAAGGCAGCATGTGGAGGCATGACGGATCCAGATGGAGACCATTGGATCTTCGCATTTCGGATCTGGCGACGTCGAGTCATGGGAGGCAGAGTTCGTATCTTGCCACTTTATTTGATTGTTTACTTAATTCATTGATTCTATGATTGTTTTAATCTTACAAATTGTGTTGATTATGTTATAGCGAGACGGGTTATGGGGAGGAAGCCCACAGCCCACGATACTGGGTATGCTCGCCGGCATAGCACACATGACACGTGGCCCTCTTCAGAAACGAGGGATGTATTACGGACGCGTAGTTTGAGATGGCCATGAGACCATACGATCGACAGGTACTTGAAAACTCTAAACAAATGATTTTGGTTTATTGAATTACATATACATATACTTATATACAATATATTACTTGAACAGGCACAAGCTATTGCTGCACCTGCTGATGCTCCTACCACTGATGATCCACCCGTCGCCACTGCTCCTACTAGACGTGAGCACTACTCATCGGACATGTATACCGATGTGAGCTGATCTGATCATGGAGGGAGCAGCGGGTCATCATCTGGGTCTGAGTAGTACTCAGACTTATAGTATCACATTCCATATTGAGGATGCGGTTGTATATATTGTAATTGAAACCATGGGCTTTTTTAGACAAACCAATTTGATTTTGTATATATTTGTTTATAATTGAAGCCATGGGCTACTTCGACATATGGACTCCCTTGTATATATGTGTACACATAAAATTTTGATAGTAATATTGAATCGTGAATTGATAGTATTGCATTCATATCTGTCTTGAATCGTGTATTGACAATCTATGCATTCATGTCGTTCTTGAATCGTGTAATGACAATGCACTAAATCTTCCTCGTGGATGGTGCAATGCACCCCAAAAAAAAATTCAGAGAGTGCTATTGGGTGCTGGAATGCTGGAACAGCATTCAAGTACCAAATAGCACTCTCTCGATTTTTTTTTTTTGCTCTCTGTTCGCATGTATAAACGCGTCAACTCTGTAAAAGTCACGTGTATATACACGGATACTTTGTGAAATGCGCGTGTATAAGCGTAGCTAAACTGACAAAACACGTGTATAAGCCCTCGTATCAGCGCGTCTGATGGGTCTATACACGCACTTTTACACGCATGTCTCTGGCCACGATGATACACGCACTGATACACGGGCCCGCTACTTTTTTTCCACAAGTCATTTTCCGCGGCTAGGATCGTGGGTATGAGCCCGATCCCTTGTAGTGATAGAAATGTCACACGCAACACATTCATCCAAGTTAATAGTGCTACCAACAGAACCCGAATGCACAACAGGTTTGATAGGAAGGACTAGGATCCTCATATCCTTCAGCAGATGAATGGTGGTCTCCACAAACCCAACTTGAGTTGTTGCCACTTCTACATCCCTTGATAGGGTGTCATACTCAACTTGTCAATATAAACATTTGTTAGTATTTTCCAATAGAGTGGTTGGGTACCACTTTTCAATGGTTAGGGACCACTTGTCAGTTGTTGTGCACTACGTTTTAGTGCACAATTGTGCACTACTTTTTCAATGGTTGGGAACTACTTGTTAGTGGTTGTGCACTACTTTTAAGTGTACAATTGTGCACTCCTTTTTAGTTGTTGGGAACCACTTTTAAGTGCTACTAAGCTAGTATAAAAAACTACATACCTATAATTTGGCTACCTTGTTTTCTAGTACTTCATGATTTATAAATTCATCATTGAATTCCATGTCTCTCAATGCCTCCTTTCTAACTGATATGATGGCCTCAAGCTTAATAATCTCGTCCTCATTTGGAACCAGCCCAGCCTTATGTAGATGCTACTCCTCTATATTCTTCTTCAACCTTTCCAGTATCTTGTTGGCCCCCCGCACCACCCCAGCCTGCTCATCTCTCCTTGTTTTTTACTGTTCTAATGTAAATTTTACCTCATCATGACATTGGCGCTTCCCTTTCAACTTTGCAACCGCAATATTCATCATATTATTCACAACAACTGATAGGTCTGCACTTGAGGCAGGTACCGTTGTGCAGGATGTAGACATTCCAAAAGTTGACATAGAGCCAAAAGTTGACATAGAGCCTGTCTATACCTAACACATAACCCACCGCCTTCTCCAAAAACCATTTTTCCTCTCTTTCGTCACCGCCAAATCTTCCCTCTTCCAACAAAGAACTAAAGCCAAGTGCAGGGAGCAGACACGGGTGCAAGGAGCAGACACGGGTGAAGGAAACCAACCAAAAAGAAAACTCACTTTTCCAGAGGTGAGTCAGTTTGTCCTTTGTCCTGTCTCTTTCCTTCCATTTGTTTATGCCATTATCTCTTTTCCTTATGCGATTGTCTCTATCCTTCTTTGGCCGTGCCTGCTTCAGTATTTTTGTGAACGATAGTGACAGTCTGGGCTTTCTTTTTAAGAAAGATTTGTCGGTGGTCTATCATTTTTGAAAAAGTTGTTGCGCAGGCCGCGTGTACGAGCGCGTGTATGTCATGCTGTACCCTGTTTGCACAGATTGTTCACGCACAGATACATGCATTTTTGGACGGGTTTTTACACGCGACTGTGTTTGCATGTCTTGCTTGTCCTCTTGTCCAGTCTGTATGCTTTGGTCCTCCAAAGCATACAGATTGTTGATCCAGCTCAAGAGAGTTGTGCTTTGATACATAGAGTGATTCCCTTCATGGCGACTGTGCTTTGATACATAGAGTGTTTCCTGGAATTGCCATCCCCTTTATCACCTCTCATAGTAGCTCTTATTGCCATCCCCTTCATGGATCCTTCATGTATATACTTTTATTTTTGTAGATTCTTCATGGATCCAGGTTCTTCATCCGATCCGGCACTTGGATGATGGAGATGCTAAATCATTTTGGGCGCCATCCTGGTCCAGTTGAGCTTATAGAGTACATGTATGCCCATCCCCCTCCTGGATTCCCTGGTATGGTCACTCGCCCGCGAGTATCCATGTCACTCCATTGCCGTCTATGCCTGTGAGTCCGGCAAGATGGCATGCAGTTTCTCCTCTTCCACGCCCAGTGAGGAGACATACCCCATCCCAGACACACTCACGCACACCCTCCCAGGCACCGTCACGTCAGGGCTCACAGCCACCATCACGTACACAGTCACGTACACAGCCACCATCACGTACTCCCTCACAGCCACAGTCACGTACACAGTCACGTACACAATCCCCCAGTCATGACTCCACCTGCAGTACAGAGGAGAGTAAATGCTGCAGTAGGAAGAGTGGGAGTGGAGGATGCGGCGGGTGCTTTGGTGGGGGAGGTAGTAGGGCACGCGGTGAGAGAGGAGATAGAGGGAGAAGAGTTAGAGGAGACAGTGAGGATGAGGAGGAGGTGAGAGAGGTGGAGGGAGTGATTTACTATGATGTGACAGATAGGGGCGGGGTAGTGATGGATGCGAGGGGGAAAGAGGTAATGGAGTACATGCGTGGAGTAGTTTCAAACTTGTACAGAAATTGTTTTATTAAATTTAAAGATCAAAATAGCCGATTAGTTAGGAAGGTGATAGATGTTGTACATAGTCGGTACCCCAATCCCCCACATGTGACATTCTCGGATGTATGGGGAAGGACGCGAATAAGGGAGATCTTAAGTAATAAAAGATCTCACCTTAAGAAACTCGCGTACGATGATGGGCTAAATGTAGCTGCGGGTGGCTATCCTGCCGAGAAACCTATCACTACGCACAAACGCGAGTGGAAGGAGGGAAAGAAACGAGCAAAGGGTGGCGTGAAGAGCAAGCAGGGCACGACGGATCCAGATGGAGACCATTGGATCTTCGCATTTCGGATCTGGCAGCGTAGAGTCATGGGAGGAGTTCGTAAGTATCTTGCCACTTTATTTGATTGTTTACTTAATTCATTGTTTCTATGATTGTTTTAATCTTACAAATTGTGTTGATTATGTTACAAGCAACGGGTTATGATGGGGAGGAAGCCCACAGCCCACGATACTGGGTATGCTCACCGGCATAGCAGATGTGACACGTGGGCCCTCTTCAAAACTGAGGGATGTATTACGGACGCGCAGTTTGAGATGGCCATGAGACCATACGGTCGACAGGTACTTGAAAACTCTAAACGAATGATTTTGGTTTATTGAATTATATATATATATACTTATATATGATATATTACTTGAACAGGCACAAGCTATTGTTGCACTTGCTGATGCTCCTGCCACTGATGATCCACCCGCCGCCACTGCTCCTGCTGGACGTGAGCACTACTCATCGGACATGTATACCGATGTGAGCTCATCTGTTCATGGATGGAGCAGAGGGTCATCATCTGGGTCTGAGTAGTACTCAGACTTATAGTATCACATTCCATATTGAGGATGTGGTTGTATATATATTTTTGTAACTAAAGCCATGGGCTTTTTTAGACAAACCAATTTGATTTTGTATATATTTATTTATAATTGAAGCCATGGGCTACTTCGACATATGAACTCCCTTCTATATATGTGTACACATAAAATTCTAATAGGTTTTTGTTTGATAGCCAGTTCTCTTGGACCTATCTTGTTTTTTGTTAACTTTTAAAGAAATATTTTCCTTGACAATTTATTTAATTGATCAAAATATCTCTTTGTTCTAGATTGTATCAGTAATGGAATTTTCAATATTGGTCTAATTATAAATGAATTGAATGTTAATTTTCTTTCTGTTTTATTTTCTGAGGGCTTTGGGTTTTAACATGCCTGATAGTACTTACACATACAATCATCACTAGTAGATGGTGGCACATCCATTGTTCAAACCCTCAAATTATTTTTAGCCTTCCTTACCACCCTAGTCACTTGTGTTTTTAAAAATGGTAAATGGATACCTGTATTCCACGAGTTTGGGTATTTTAATTACAAGGACAAAATAAAAAAAATTCCCTTAACCTACTAGTCATTCAAAAATAGGACCTATATGTGTTTATTTCTTATGACCTACCGGTCAGCATTCTTTACTCTTCCGTCCTCACCTCACATTCAGGTAATGATGATCTTACTTTGTTTGGCCTAATGGTTACTTTGTTAGACCTAAACTATTAACATTTAGCCATTTATTAATACCTACTGGTCAGCACTCTTCCCTCCTCACCTCACATTCAGGTAATGATGATCTTACTTTGTTTGGCCTAATGGTCATTACTTTGTTAGACCTAAACTATTAACATTTAGCCAATTATCAATACCTTTGTTAGAGATAGACCTAAACTATTTAATTTAACATTTAGCCATTTATTAATACCTTTTTATTTTTGGTGGGTAGTAGGCTATCCATGCAAGTGATAGCCTCCTATGGAGCCACTTGTGTGGATACCTCTGCTTCGGTCAAGAAAGGGTCACTTGCATGCACACACACATTCTCATTAAGGTTTTTATGGTTTAAAGGTCACCTTCAATACCTTTAACATAAGATTTTTGTTATCTTAGATGAATGTAAAATTACTTAATTCAAGGTTACCTAACCTTACAGAGACCTTACACCTAATTGGTTATGCTTTGGAGGCCAGCTGGCCATGATGTTTTGAACATGTCTTAACTCTAGCTCGTATGTGCCGTATACCCACTCTGTAATTTTGTTTGCATAAACCCCTTTTGTTCTCTGTTGTGCTGGCACTTACTACCCCAATCTTGAACATCTTTCCCCTCTTACTATTTGGGGCATTTTTTGTGCTTCTATACACCCTAATGAACTTAGGTTTTTATGTATTTAGGTATGGGGTTAATACTCCTCTGCAAAGTGACCCTATGGTAGTATATTAGGCTGGATCATTTTTTACTACATTAAGTATCATAGATCCCCACAAGATTTGTATAAATGATTTGATTCACATTTTTTCGAAGACCTAGCAAAGAAAATCCAACGATGGTGTTTCCCACTAGTTAATTACCGGATTGTTTACTCAAAGCAAAGCTACTTTTGAACACATGACCAAGTCACCTGAGTATTGATAGTCATTATTGTTTGGTTTGATAATGGTTTATGTTTTGGGCAGCATTAGTGGGGTTTATAGTAGGGGTTAATTTTGGTTTTAAAATCAAAGGTGTAAAGTGTCAATAAAGCATACTTGTTTTAATTCTCTAAGTTCTGCTAAATCTAGAACATAACAATGTCTTATGATCATGAATGATCGTCTTGCATGAACATTTGGAAGTAAAACTTTCAATAATTTAGAGATCTCGGTTACGTTGCACTGAAAAATGGCTTTTAAAACCCCGCTTAAATTCAATAAAAGATTTTTTGGTATAAGTTGATGAAAATGGATGGTTATATTGCATTAGACATCATATTATTCATAAACGAGAAACCAATATATATATATATTTTACTCTTTTATTTTTTTTGAAGTGGACTAGAAAGTGGAGTTTTTTAGAATTTAAGTTCCTTAGGGGGTGTGGCTCATAATTTGCGGTTAGTGCACGCCACAAGACAACAACATTTTGAACAAAAATCACATCAAGAACTTACATAAGAGCATCACATCTTGTATATACCCTTTTTTTTCAATATCATCCTAGATTATTACCCCATAAGAGCAATGGCAATGATCTCAAGCATAATATAGTTATTTGGAGACCCTTTATTTGAAATCGTCATAATTTTCATTAGATCCTATGGTGACATAGGCTCAATATCCAAACAAAGACAACGTCTACTCATTCTAGGCCTTTTTGCTACAGTCTATTTTTTTTTTTAATGCCTTCTTACCTTGTCCCTCTTGTGCATATTGTGTTATTAGTGCACACCGAAACAACCTTGCTAAAAACAAAGATTCTTAAGCAATTGGTGTGATGTTGCACACACACGCACTCTCACACACACACACTCTCACTTACAGACACACACACATGTTTCTCTCTCTCTCACTCTCACACTCTCTCTCACATGCACACGCACACGCACATGTAGCCACCTGTGTGTAACTTAACTCTTTCGCCAATGGTTAATGAAACCAAACACAACCCAAACTCCTTGTCAATGTTAGGTAATACTTGTGCAGGCATTATGTAAGGCTCAAGGTGTGGATCCAACCTCCTTGTTGTACTTGTGCAGCTATCGCTTCATTGGGTCAATATCCTTTTCTCTCTCTCTCTCTCTCTCTCTCTCTCTCTCTCTCTCTCTCTCTCTCTCTCTCTCTCTCTCACACACACACACACACACACACACAATCCTTTTTTGACAAGGTGAAATAGTTTATGATGATATTGTTAGACAAAATGCCCCCTAATGCAGCTGTGGCTTTTCCCAATACTCTTTCAAACGCCTTTCCCCGAAGTAAGAGGTTGATGTAACATTTTCTTTAATATTAAACTATATTTTTTATTGTACATTTATGTGATCAAATCAAGTTAATGCCTCTTTATAATGTGTATTTTGTGCAAAAAAAAAAGAAATCTCAAATTCGTGTAGTTGTTTCCAAAGTATTGTGTTAATTGTGTATATCTACAATCGCCATGAACAATTATAATTATAATTTTGAAGCATTTACAATATCAATCCATCTACTCCAGGGGGGTTCAAAAGACTTACAACAACATGTAAGAATACATCCAAGGAAGCCCCACTATTCCATTTGTTCAAACTTTTTATTGAACTTGTATGCATTTTTAGACTTTATTGTAGAATTGTTCATTAAATAAAATCTTGAAGTGTAGAAGTAGTAATGGGATAATCTATTATCAATATAAATTACAATTATATGTGTTGTTTTTTTTGACACGTAACTTGTAAGGAATTAATATTGATTAAAAATAAGTCTTGTGCATCATACAGTTATTAGTTCATAACTTATTCAAACACTTAGTATACAACCTTTGATATACCCTACACACATGCATATAGTGGTATTAATGAAAATATCAAACTCATTATCTCTCTTGTTGTCATGAAGGGCCACAAAATGAGATTGATTTAAGTAAGAGGTTGATGTAACCTATTCTTTGATATTGAACTATATTTTTTATTGTACATTTATGTGATTTAAGTAAGAGGTTGATGTAACCTTTTCTTTGATATTAAACTATATTTTTTATTGTACATTTATGTGATCAAATTAAGTTAATGCCTCTTTATAATGTGTATTTCGTGCAAAAAAAATAAAGAAATCTCAAATTTGTGTAGTTTCTCTCTCTCTCTCTCTCTCTCTCTCTCTCTCTCTCTCTCTCTCTCACACACACACACACACACACACACACACACACACACACGCACACACACACACCGTGACGCACATGCACCCACCTGTGTGTACCTTAGCTCTCTCACCAATGGTGAATTATTTCTGACTTTGGGCCTTTGTACGCAAGTTCCCTTAACATGTAGGGGAGGATGATCTCAAGTCCTTGACGTGGAGGGGAGGATGTTGGATCACCTTAAAATGCACCCCAACCTGTGCAGTTGATCTTGCACCCTAAGTACAAGGGCATCAGCTTGATCTATCCACCTACACACGTCCGCTGAGAGAGAGAGAGGGGGGAGAGAGGGAGATCCAATGCATTAACAAGAGGGTACAGAGAGAAGAAAATGTGAATAGGATCTAGAAGAGACTCCTCCATCTTTTCCTTGCAAAAGTACAATGCAACATTATTTACTATTGGAACTCTAGATAGAAGGCTAATTTAAGTTTCTACATTACCATAAAACCTAGTTTCTAGAAAAAGCTTCTATACCCCTACAACAATAACAATAAGCTATAGTAGTATTCATATTTGTTGCTTCTTTATTTTTGATTGAGAAGATGTAGCATAATGGTAATCACCTACATTTTTTCCTTTAGGTGTATCAATGCAGCCACTTTTAAGGAATGACCAAAAAAAGAAATAATGGAGATGTATGTTGACAACCAATGACTACTTGGTGGAAAATATGTCGTTTTCCTTTAGGTGTATCAATGCAGCCACTTTTAAGGGCCAACTTCTTAGAATGACCAAAAAAAGAAATAATGGAGATGTATGTTGACAACCAATGACTACTTGGTGGAAAATATGTCGTATGGAACTTTACAGTGCAGTATTTTCAAGCTTTACAATGCAACTTCTTAGAATGACCAAAAAAAGAAATAATTTTTTGCCAATAATGGAGATGTATGTTGACAAACCAATAACTACTTGGTGGAAAATATGTCGTACGGAACTTTACAATGCAATATTTTCAAGCTTGGTGATATGTTAGCTTTGTGCATGATTTGTATCCCAAGTAAAAAATGAATAAACAATTGCATGCATATCAATACACCAACTATGTCCTCACTTCTGTCATGCTCTTTTTTTTCTATCTTCATGGATTTAATGTTTTTAAAACCTCTTAACTACCAATAGCTATGCCATATGGACAAGATTTAGCATCCCTTTCCTGTAGATGTGCTACCTCTTCAAAGGCCCATCTCTTAACATTCAATTTTTTCCCCGTTTTTGACAAGTACCCAATCGAGTAGACTAAACCATAGAAACATCTTCTCTTGGATCAATAAAGGTATTGCACAAAGCAACCATGCACGGGTAGCCCTTCAAATCTAGCTTCCTAGCACTTTTGGTCCTCCCCATTTTCACAAAATACATATGAGGGTGAAAGCAAGGGTTGGTGGTACAAGAAAAGGGCCAATTTTTTTTCCACCTTTTTGGTACTTTGGGGGGGGGAATTTGAGGGTAAAAGGTTTGTATTTAGGAACTATTTTTAAGATCTTTGAGAATCTTTTGTGCAGTACCACCCCGTGAGAGTAGTGGTGTCATTAGTGGTGGTAGTGGTTTCAATTTTTTATTGTTTTTGCTCATTTCTATTTGAACTAAGCGGGCGTCGTCTGGTCGCACCATCTCTCTCTCTCTCTCTCTCTCTCTCTCTCTCTCTCTCTCTCTCCCCGCATTCGATTGTAGCAGAGCTTCTCTGCTCTAGAGCAGTCGTCTAGCCATGAGGACCCCAAAGGCCAAGGGAGCTGCTGCCAGCAGAGCGTCACCTTCAACATGCAAACCAAAAGCGAAGGCAAAGGAGGGCATGGTGCCTCCTGGCAGCAGCAACAAGAAGGGTGCTTCCACCACACCCCCCCAACAAACAAAGCCGGAGCACATAGCCAGTCCCAACACAAGGGCAAGTGCAAAACAGTGCAAGGTCGACTCCGAACGGACCTCACTCCTCTTCGACGACGATGAATCAAAATCTACCAGCAAGTTAAGACGTGGTACGCTATTCATTGTCATATGCATGTGCTAAGTAAATGGTGCATGTTCACTCCCTGCACTGACATTTGAAGTTAAATGAACAGTACTATATTTGGGAGCGTCACCTTCAACATGCAAACTGAAAGCGAAGGCAAAGGAGGGCATGGTGTCTCCTGGCAGCAGCAACAAGAAGGGTGCTTCCACCACGCCCCCCAACAAACAAAGCCGGAGCACATAGCCAGTCCCAACACAAGGGCAAGTGCAAAACAGTGCAAGGTCGACTCCGAACGGACCTCACTCCTCTTCGACGACGATGAATCAAAATCTACCAGCAAGTCAAGACGTGGTACGCTATTCATTGGCATATGCATGTGCTAAGTAAATGGTGCATGTTCACTCCCTGCACTGACATTTGAAGTTAAATGAACAGTACTATATTTGGTACTTTGCAGTAGCAAATTTGGTACTCTTTAAGTACCACAATTGGTTCTGTAGGGCATCACCTCACATTAGACACAATGTCGGGCACCACATTTAATCTATAGGAGTCAACAATTCTCTGATTTGTTTTGAACACATTTTAGGTAAGATTAAAATGAAGGAGTACCCTCAACAAACCAGGTTCTGTTACACGGCACAGGACCTGCATGAAGAGTACGATCTCAGTCTTGAGGGCAAACTCTTCAAGGACTTGACTGATGCTGTATTCAAGTTCAAGTACCAAAAGAACAGCAAGATCTATTTAAACCATTTGAAGCCACAACTGGTGGAAGACTGCAGACTTCTATTCTCCAAGTTTATCAGGGGCCCCCTTCATGTGGTGAATTGACCAACAAATTTTCTACGTGCTAATGCTTCCTCTCCTGGCAGTGTCCTGCATTCAGATAAGAAGGCCCGGATGACTCAAAGTGGTAGTAATATCTGCACAGAACCAGAGAATGCTGGCAGAGGGGTAATTGCTGACTACCTACCTGATTTAGAGGCATTGCTGCAAAGACTGGCAGACCCAGTGTCACATCTAGGATGGTCAAACCTCAGAAGCATGAAGGCCTCTATTCAAGCAAACAAGGACCAGCTACTAGTATATGAAGGTAGAAAGGACGTGGCGAAGAGTTTGATGGAAGACATCGATACCCTGTTGGAAGCACGCATTGTTCAGCTTCAGCAACAAATCCCTGTTCCGGATGAAGAGATCAGAGAGGTGGAGGCTGAGCTAGGAGAAAGTCGACGCTTGTTGCGACGACACGGGGTTTTCGAAAATATCCAAAAGCTCCAAGCGGAGGTTGAACAGCAGGAGGTATTGTATTTCTGGCCTATTGCATTGTGTTTGACTGTTGATAGTGTTTAATTTGCACATGGTTTGGCATTTTGGCATGTTTCACTTCTTGATTGGTTTATCTGCTGACATTTTTGGTGGTTTTGGAACTTCTTGAACTGTTTTGGTACTTTCTTTACTTGTTTTGGTATTTTTTATAACACTTGGTGTTGTGCTGCTGCCTTTCTTGGTACTTAATGGTGCTTCTTTATTTCATTTGGTACTCTATTGAACTATTTTTGTGATGTTTTGGTACTTTCAGGTTACTGAGTTTAGTCTAATAGGGCACCTTTGGTTGTCTTGGATAATTGGTTGCACCCATGACTGGTACTTTTGGTACTTTGCTGTTCATTTGAAACTCTTCTAACCTATTATGATACTGCTTTGGTACTTTCTAGCTACAAGTTTTAGAGTCTTTAAGGTATTGCAGTTACTAACTTGGGTTCAATGTTGGCACTAACTTTGGTACTTTTTGTGCTTCTTTGCTTCATGTGGTACTCTTTTGAAGTGTTTTGGTACTAAAGTTGAGCTTTTATTTGGTCTTATATGGTAGTGCTAAATATGTCTTGGGTGCTATCTAGGTATTATCTTTGGTATTTTTTGTTTTCTTTGATTCGTTTGGTACTTTTTGCACTATTTTGGTACTAGTTTGGAATTTCACTGTGACAAGTTTTTGGGTCTTTTGGGTATTTTTGGGAGTCTTGTGTGTTTTTGGTGCTTAATTGTACCAAATTATTGCTGTTTACAACTATTTTGGCATAATTTACATGTTTTGGTACTGTTTAGTTACCTTTTGGTACTTTTTTGATACTGATTTGTTAACCTTTTGGTACTATTTTGGTTTGTCATTGGTTTGTCTTGGTACTGTTTTGTTACCTATTTTGGTACTATTTTGCTACTTTTTGGTTTTGTTTTGGTACTGTTTTGTTTCCTATTTTGGTGCTATTTTGCTACTATTTGCTACTATTTTGGTACTGATTTGCTACCTTTTTAGCACTGTCTGTAACCTATTTGGTACTATTTTAGTACTATTCGGTACTATTCTGCTACTATTTGATATTATTTTGGTACTGCTTTGCTACATTTTTGGTATTGTTTTGGTAGTTTTTGGTACTTCATGTACCAATTTTGTGTTGTTTAAAACTATTAATTTGGTACAATCCAACCTTTTTTAGTACTGTTCTGGTAGTTTTTGGTACTTCATGTACCAATTTAGTGTTGTTTAAAACTATTTTGGTACAATCCGACCCTTTTCAGTACTGTTTTTATTCTGCTTGGGTTTGGCTTGGGAGTTGTTGAAACTTCATTGTACCCATTTAGTGCTGTTTAGAACTGTTATGGTACAATTTACCTGTTTTGGTACCTATTCTCGTTCAGTTTTTGTACTGCTTGTGTACTTCCTTGCTAATTGTTTGTTTTGGTGGATAAGTAGATAGAGTATGTCTGTTTTGCAGACGGAGTATGTGAAGCTCCACAATGAATGCTTGGAGACCCAAGACCATCAAGAATTTGTACATAAGTTGTGTGCTGATGTGAAGAGGGGGATGAAATATACATTGACTCCAAGGCCTCATGTTGT
Organism: Cibotium barometz; assembly: GCF_041138505.1. Lineage (NCBI taxonomy): Eukaryota > Viridiplantae > Streptophyta > Polypodiopsida > Cyatheales > Cibotiaceae > Cibotium > Cibotium barometz. Next base: position 44,585,908 of record NC_141095.1, on the reverse strand, counting down.
GGACCCTGCCAACACAATTCATGTGTTTGGTACTTGTGTTGCCTGTGGGGAGGCTTTGGAGGCTTCTTATGTGGTTGGTACCTTCATGCTTCCCTGCAGGCATCAGTACCATCCATTGTGTTTTGCAGCTATGTTGAGAACAAGAGATATGTGCAACACCGCAATCCCTTCGGAGGCAAAGGCCTGGGTGTCAGGGAGGTCATTATTGAAGAGTAAGTGGGGTGTTTGTGTTGGACACTGTATGTTTATATTGTTTGAACTGATGATCTAATCTTGTCTTTCATCTTTGTGCATATGTAGGTAGAGAATCTTTCGGTGTGGACACCCATGACACCACCCCAAAGGATAGGAAGGATCTCCCTGGTCACAGTAAGTCAGATGCCACTTACATGTTTAAAGAAGATCCTTAGAAGTCAGTGCAGAAAATACTGCAAGACCTTGATGCCAACACAAGGGAAGGAAAAGGGGCTGAGCCTGCTGTAGACTCAAGCATGGGGGAAGATCGACTAAAAGCGGAAGTGCAGGAGAGAGACAAAGGGACCGGAGGAGAAAGAACAGGGGGGAAGTGATCTGATTGAGGAGGTTGCTGAGCAAGAGACAAAGACGAAAAGGGACCGGAGGAGAAAGAACAGGGGGGAAGTGATCTGATTGAGGAGGTTGCTGAGCAAGAGACTGACCAAGGCGAGAAGAACAATGAAGAGATGCCGGCTGTTGAGGAGGTGACAGTTGAAGTTCTCTCACAGGTAGAGGTTTTGGCTACGGCATCAACATCTGCAAAGGACAAGGCAGGTAGAAAAAGGAGGAAGAACGGAAATAGGGCAGCGGAAGCTACTCAAAGTGCACAAGAGGCTGCAGGTGCAGAGGAGCCCAAAGACATTGAGGAGGCTAAAAGCAATGAGGAGGCCAGAGCAAGGATTTAATATTCACGTGATCACAAGATTTTTTGTGATAATAACACATGTGAACAAGTTATTCACATGTTCTCATGTTACCGTTCACAAAATAACAGGTCACTTGCCATTTGGGAACCCCTTAAAAGCTTGGCTACACATGGGAATAATCTATTCACATGTTTTCATGTTACCATCTTCACATAATAACAGGTCAGTGGCCACCTAAGAAGATTTTTTATGCCCGACAAAGATAATTTTTTTAGGCCCTTGTGAAAGCTTTGTGAATATAACATGTGATTACAAGATTTTTTGTGTTATTAACGTATGTTATTAACATGTTCACATGTTCTCGTTTACGTCAGTGAAATCCCTGGGCCAGAGCGGCGGAGGAAGATACTGAAAGTGCTGAGGAGGCTAAAGGTGCAGAGGGGGCTGAAGGTGTAGAGGAGGCTAAAAGCACGAAGGAGGCCAAAGAGGCGGGGGAAGCTACTGAAATTGCAGAGCAGGTTAAAGGTGCAGAGGAGGGTGAAGGTGTAGAGTTGCCTAAAGGCACGGAGGATACAAAAGGTGTGAGGAAGGACAGAGCTGCGGAGGAGACACCTGATGCAACGCCCTTAGAAACAGGTGATAGCAATGATTCAGCCATCCTCTTCGAGCTCTTCGCTATGAAATATAGAAAGCGCCCCGTTGGTGGTGGTCTCAAGCCGCAAGACTGCAAAAATTAGCTGATGTTACAGCATTTTGTACTTGCTTCTGGACTAATTTGAAATACCAGCCCATTTTGCTTTTGTCGATGCGTTTTGTGTCATGCCGCTCTACTCTTGAAAGGTGTCAATGTGTTTGTAAACTGTCATGTCCTACTGTCACTATTTTGTAACCTTTTATTGGTGCCCAATGTCTAACTTTGCTTTTGCGAAAAGGCTGTGTTCTTCTACTCATATAGTTTAGTGGTACTACAACAGGGGACCATTGGTGGCTACATGAACAACCATCGGGATACATCAATGCCGATACATGTAATGGCAAGCAATAGGCGCCTTGTTGTTTTGGATGTCAATGGAGTGCTACTGAAGGATTATGTTGAAGCACCCAAGGATTTGTGGCAGCTCCCGTTCCCAGATGGAGTTAGGCCCCGAGGTGTGCAAGTGTCTCAATACAAATACAGTGTCGTCAGACCTGATGCGGAGGACTTCATCATCAACTTGAGGAAGCGATGCGACGTGATTCTCTGGTCATGTAGCCAAAGGAAGAACTTGATGGCCATAATGAATGCTTGCTTCCCTCGGTTGATGAAGATGAAAGGCCTCTTTTTAGGTATTTATCCCTAAACTTTCACAACTGGTTTTATTGATTTTGATACTGTTTGGCTAGCTTTGCTACTGTTCTGTACACAATCTGGTACTATTTGGTAGTTTGGTACTTTTGGCACTGCTAACACAATTTGGTACTTTTTGGAACTTTGGTACTCTGGTGCTATGCTGCTTTGGACTATGTTTGTTCATGTGTACACAATTTGGCACTGTTTTGTACATAATTTGGTACTCTTTGGTTATCTTTGGTACTTTGGTACTCTGATGCTATGGTAGTTTGAAATTGTGTTTTTTATTTTGTACACAATTTGGTACTGTTTGGTGCTTTGATACTATGGTACTTGGTTCTATGCTTGGTAACATTTGTGTACACAATTTTATAATGTTTGGCACTTTGGTTATTTGGTACTTTGGTACTGTGTTGTACCAAGTTTGGTACCTTTTCACTGTTATGTACTGTTTGTTAGCTTTGGTACTCTTATTTGTGCTGCTATTCTAATTGCTTGGTTTACCTGTTTTATAGATATTTTTGACCAGTCTCATTGTGAGAGGTGGGCTACCAAACTCAGAGATGTGCCAGTCCTTGCGAAGGAGTTCTGTAACAAGCCTATTTTTCTGAAGCTCCTAAGAAAAGTGTGGCGCAAGTATCCGCAATTCAATGAAATGAACACCCTCCTTGTGGACGACACGAGATACAAGTCCTTGAAGAATGATTACGACTCGTGCTGCTGCATTCGGTCATATGAGCCTAAGTATTATGACCCCGACAAGCCGGTCATATGAGCCTAAGTATTATGACCCCGACAAGCCGGTCATATGCTGCATCCGGTCATATGAGCCTAAGTATTATGACCCCGACAAGCCGAAGTATCTTATGGATGTCATTTTCCCGTGGATCTCCGGGTGGCTAGCTGATAAGTTCCCCACTGCTTACAGCCACCGAAATCCCTTGTTTGATGTTGAGGATGACATTTCCTCGTTCGTTGTCAACTACTTTGTATCTATGGAGGGGTATTCGTACCGCTTTGACCCCCCTGATGTGTAAAAGATTCTGTATGCTTGTACATTGCCTTTGGCATTTAATGATAATTATCTTTTTGTACATGTACTTTTTTTGGCTACTGCTTTTGTACTTTTCTGTTACTACTTGGTGAAAACAAAAAGGAACAGTACCAAAATTTGGTACTGCAAAAACACAGCAGAGCTAAAAACAATAAAGCACAGTACCAAATTGATAACACAGCAATAGCATTAGACAGTACTGATCACAAGTAAGATTCTAATCAAGAGAATTAGACAGTACTGATCACAAGCAAGATTCTATTCAAGAGAATTACAACTGTTGCCAGTGGTTAGAATTGTATTTGGGGTAAACACTATATGGCTCCCGTCCTGGTCACTTCCGTCTTCCTATGGCATACTGTTGTAGATATTTTCATATATCTCTGAGGATAGTTTAAAGTGGTGATGGAGGCCAGGGATAGCCTCCATGGGGAACCATATGGCTCTAACAAGATGCGAGTAGATCATCACCGGTGGTGTCTGATCTAATAGGGTATAGGTATCAACTTTGCCCTCAACCTGGGCATACTACAAGCCCTCAACTAGCAATCCACCTCTTATGATCTTGTTATGCCAAAGGTCCTTCAGTACTCTTGGTGCTACATAAACGGTTTTTGTCCACTTAAGAAGGTAGAAGTCCTCCTTCTCCTCGGCTACATTCACTGCAAAGTTATCCCCAAAATGGACAATAATTGGCTCAACACCTCAGGGTCTCCTTCATACATAGGCATGCTTAAATCCTCACTCACATGGGAAAACAAATCATTGTAGTTCTCCTCATCATCGTCGTCCTCATCACTATTTGTAGGTTGTACTGACTCTGTCAATGGCTCGATGGAGACATATTTCCATTCTTGAATGTGCTGTTTATTATTGCATCTCCTCCACTGCCCATTCACACATGGATCACAGAAGCATGACAGCGTACGAAAACGCACATCACATGGATTGTGCGTTGAGTAGCCGTCAACACAATGGAATGAGCGAGAGCCTACAATTGGTTTACAGTCCCACAACGGAAAATGCAGCACATCATTCGGTGAAACCAACCAGAACACCCTCCTTGTGCTGGCACTTCCACCTTCCGTTGTCGGCTGAAACTTCGCGTTCAAAAAATTGACCACATCAGCCGCACACTTCATGGGCCAGCCATCGGGTTTTAGCTCTTCGTGCGTCAGGGTTCTCTTGATAATAGCACCTGCACCATCATGCTCTCCTTTTCCATGCCCTGAAGCAAAGAAGTTATGCATCATAAGCAATCCTGTCAACTGATAATACCTGGCTACGAAATAGTGTGGTCTTCGTGCCTTGAACTGTGAAGCGGCACCATCTGACCATACCCAATGATAACGCAAACAGTGTCCTTGCTGTTTCATCCAGTTGTCATGCAGCATAAAACAATGCTGAACAAAGAGCGTGTCGTGGAGCTTATCATCTGATATGTAAAAATGCACAGTCTTCTCAATAGCTCCTACTGAATTTCTGATATAAGAGATGTGTACCAGTATTGTTACCTGTGTTGACCACCAATGCATGGACTGGATCTCATTTTGCACTTTAAAGCTGTAATTCTCTGCAAAATCAACAACAGATACCACAACATCTCTGGGAAACTTAAGCAAGCAGTCTTTGAATTGTTGGGCCTGCCACCTAAACATAAAGTTGTGCTTAACGAAGCTTTTCAGATGATCTGAAAAGAGATGAATGAAAGTTGCACTTTTCATCCTTTCCACGACCAAGTCCTTTCGCTTCTTCTCTTTTCCATCACCATTAACCTGTCTAGTGCCCACATCCTGGAATATCTTAACAGTCACCTCCTTGCTATCTGTTGCAATCTCGGCTGGGCAGAATGACAACTTTCGTACACCGCATTTGGGGCACTCTCCAAGCAAGCATCTCTTTGCATGATATTCACCCTCCTTAGGGCGAGGGCACAATATAAAATCCAGCAAGTTACTTATGTGTTGAAAAACAGCCTGGTTTGCAGAACATTGGCCTGCCTCACTACGTGTACCACAAATGGAGCATGTACATGGATGTTCTTTGCCGTGATGCCCAAACTTGTTCTGGCGCATTTGATTGAAAGCATCCTTGAAGTATACCATTTGGATATGGTAAATACAGCAGCAAGTATAGCGCTCTTTCAATCTTCGGACAAAAAAAGGCTTGAGTGTCTCAAAGGACCTAAATGACAACTTCACCGCAGGATACATGCTCTTGAATCTTTTGTAGAGCTCCACCTTTAAACGAAAAATGAACCACGTTAGAGCTCAGAACACTATCAAACAAGAGTAAAGCACCAAAGCTATTTACAGTACAAAATTTGGTACTGTAAACCACCAACTCATTCTAAAGTACCAAATTTGGAACTGTAGTGCCAGATAACAGACTATAGTGCCAAATTTGATGCAGAAAAGCACCATATTAGGCTCTATTTATTACCAAGCGGACCATAGTACCCAATTGGATACTTTTCTACATTAAGCATGGTACCAAATTAGATCATAGTAACAAATTGGGTGCTTTTGTGAATACAAAAAAGCACCAAATTTGGTTCTATGTACCAAGCTGGAACCATAGTACCCAATTTGGTACTGTTTTACATACTGCATATTACCAAAATGGATCCATAGTGGCAAATTGGGTACTTTTTTGGATACAAAAAAGCTTTAAAATTGGTACTATGCATCCAGTTTGGTACTTTTCTGTATTCACTAAAAGCACCCAATCTGTTTCCAAAACACAATTTGGTATAATACTACCAAGTGTGAGTAGTGCCCAAAAACACCAAATTGGATTTGTGGAACCCCTTAGGTACTATGCAGGCACACTTAAAGCACCCTGCATAGTACCAAAATTGATCCATAGTACCAAATTGGCTATTTCTTTGTATACTTCACAGTACCATAATTGGAAGCTTAGTACAAAATTGGATACTTTTTTGGATACAAAGAGTGCCATAATTGGTACTATGCATCTAGTTTGGTACTTTTCAGTATCCTCTAAAAGCACCAAATGTGTTTCCAAAACCCATTTTGGTATTATACTACCAAGTGTAAGTGGTGCCCAAAAAAACCAAATTGGAGCTGTGGAACACCTTAGGTACTAACCAGGCACACTTAAAGCACCCTGCATAGTACCAAACTTGATCCATAGTACCAAATTGGCTATTTCTCTGTATACTTTACAGTACCATAAATTGGATGCTTATTACAAAATTGGATACTTTTCTGGATATAAAATGCTCCAAAATTGGTACTATGCATCCATTTGGTACTTTGCAAGATACATTTAAAGCACCAAATCTGTCTCCAAAACCTAATTTGGTATTACACTACCAAGTGTGAGTGCTTCTCAAAAGTGCCAAATTGAGACTGTGCTTCCTTAGTCTTGGACATTGCAACCAAAAGTTGTATCGTGAATCCTGTTGGGTACAATGCAAAATTCAGAGAAGTGCCAAATTTAATCCTATGGAGGTGGAATTGGTACCTACAATGATACTATTATGGAGCTGGGAATTCAAACAATGGTAAGTACTTGGATATGGGAATTGGTACCTACAATGATTGCAGTACCAAATTGGTACTTATGGCCTAGAGTGATTGCTGGTAAAAAACTACCAGTTTGGTACTGAACAGCCAAGCTTTCAGTGCTGCCCAAAGACTACAAATTTTGAACTATTCCAACAGAAATCAAGGCCACCATGGATTGCATTGTAGCAAAAACATATTACCTGAGAGTCATCTAGAAGATGAATTGGATGTTTGATGACACATTTTGCCTCGATCCTCTGCTTACAAATATCCTTTTTGTTTGGTGAAACTCTCGTCTCAGATTTCCAAGAAGCGGTCACCAAATCTCTAGTTTCACTTGTGATACTTGTATACAAAGGCAATTGTCTGTGACAAGCACTAAGTGGCAACACTTCATTCTCATCTATCGTTTCCAATCGACTGCTTGTTGCCGCTATATTCCGTCGATGAACACCCAAGACAGCAGCAATTTTGGACTGGTTCACTGACATTGTTCTCTGATCACCATTGTTCAGTATCATCATCAAAGAGGCTCTCTTTACAAACAGCTCACTTGCAGAGTGAGGTACTTTCAATTGAGTCAATGTGTTGCGAACGTTGGAAAGAAGACTCGATTGCACATCCGAACTCCTCAACTTGGAAAACGGCTGATGATGCATGAGCTGCTCTAGAATTTCCTGTTGTTCTACTGTTGGTAGTCCTTGGGTCTGTCGTCGACGCCAACATCTAGCCATGGCTTTGCATATATTGTTCCTTGACCTGGTTCTTGAAAGGCTACCTTCCCTAGCAGGGTTGCGCTCCTTGCATCGTTGCTCACGCTTCTTTTGCACCCAATAGCCCCGGAGAAATTCTTGGTTGCTGACAGGTTCGTGAGCAGCTTGGGTTTCATTGATAGTATCCTCTGTAAATGCAGGTATCCCTGACTCAAGGTTAGTGAAGGGATCACACTCAACCTCCAGCATCGTCTTTGTAAATATGGTGACGGCCTGAGCTGCCATGTTTATACAGAGAGAGAGAGGGCTATGGTGTTCCGCAGGGGATAGAGGATGTGCAGGAGAGAGGTCTGAGAGAGAGAGAGAGAGAGACAGAGACAGAGACAGAGACAGAGAGGGGAGGTCTGAGAGAGAGCGAGAGGGAGAGAGAGAAATCTGCTTCCTTGCATTCCACCCGCGTCTACACCCACGTCTCCACCCACGTCTATCTGTTATGGGATGTTTCAAAAAAAAGACTAAAGTATAACACCTCAGGGAATTTTCACAGCTTAATATTTCTCCTTTATTTCCTTTTTGCCCTCTTTTTCTTTACTCTTGTTCTACCAAGTCTAGGTGGTGTCAAGGACAACCAATTTTGTACCACCATCCCTTGCTTTCACCCATGATCATTCTCTGCTCAATCTAGCTAGTAGCATGCATTAACCACACAAGAAAATTTCATTGAATCTAGAGACAATGGCTATTATGGTGCCACAGGGAACTCCTTAAATTTGGTTCTTTTAAAATAACACAACACTTACATACATATCCAGTAGATCATTGTAAAGAATTATATAATCTTCTTACAACTTTGTCTAATAATTATACCATGAATTCATTCTCCCTTGTGTGCTACTTCTATGCTGCCATAGACTTTCAAGGTGCACACAAAGGAAATTTCTTCTAGAGAGGGGCCCAAGACTAAGCTGCTACAAATAGACAAAGGCCATCTAATTTCATTTGTCTAAAACAGTTTATGGCTTTGTTTAGTTTAGCCTTGTAGAGCATATCATGCACTTGGTGCATTCCTTAATCATTGTAATTTTTCTTTTAAAAATCACTTGAACTACATATCCATAAAATGCACCTACAAGGGCTATGTCAATTTTTGACAACTCTTGCGAAGAAATCTTATCATAATTTATAAATTTCCCTCCTTGCAATGCATCTAGTTTGACAATTAAAAGCATCTGAAAATCCCTTATGCTTGTTGGAATTAGGGTTGCAGGAATGCACACACAACTTCAAGAAGATGAGGAAATTGTTGGAATTAGGGTTGCAGGAATGCACACACAACTTCAAGAAGATGAGGAAGCTTGAGCACAACACAGTAGTGTATTATGAGTGCCAAAAATGAAAGATAACAAGCCCTAGAAGATAATGGGCGTATATACAATGCACGGGGGAAAAAACCTCCTAGTGAGGGAAAAAGTACCCCGGCGGTCCTAAGTGTGTTCACACACATCACTACTATAATATGGTAACAAATCCCCCCTGGAGTGATGCGGTGAACAAGAGCTAGCACTCATGTATAGGGAAGTGTCTAGCTATGTGGACGAATCCACAAAAGGGAGTAAGCCCAAAGCTTTGCGAAAAGCTTCGAACTTCTCACGAGGCAGAGCCTTTGTGTAAAGGTTTGCAAGGTTATCCTGTGTTGGCACATAAGCCAAACTGATCTCTCCTGCAGAGAGTCTCTCCCTGACATAATGGTAGTGCACCTCAATGTGCTTCGTACGAGCATGGAACACTGGGTTCCGCGCAACTGCCAATGCGCTCTGACTGTCAGTGAAGATGGTGGTGGCAGATGGCTGCCCAACACCCAAATCAGCCATAAGGCGTCTGAGCCACACACACTCAACCGTAGCTGTGAAAGCTGCCCTGTACTCAGCTTCACAACTAGAAGTGGCCACAGTAGGCTGCTTCTTGCTCAACCATGATATGCATGAGCTTCCAAGCATGAAGCAAAAACCACTCGTGGACACGCGTGTGTCATAACAACCAGCCCAGTCAGAATCTGAAAAAGCATGTAAATCTGGCGGCAATGATCCCCCCTTGGGATAAAACAACCCAAGATGCCGAGTACCACTCAAATAGCGAAAGATACGCTTCACTGCCTGCCAATGCTTAATGCCTGGGCTATGCATAAATCTGCTCACCTGTGAGACTGCAAACTGAATGTCTGGCCTCGTAATGCATACATAAATGAGGCAACCAACAGCTGTCTGATAGAGTGTGACATCAAAGTGATCTCCAGCATCATGAAGACTCAACTTCAAACCTGTCTCCATTGGAGTAGCAGTAGGCTTGCAGTCTTCAAGGCCAAATCTCCGCAACAATGTTTCAATATACTTTGTCTGACACAAATCAATACCTCCATCACACTGCTTAAATTGTATCCCCAAATAATGATGCAAATGCCCCAAATCTGACATCTCAAAAGAGGCATTCAAATCAGCCTTAAAATCAGCAATATGACTCTCATTTGGTCCTGTGAGCAGCATGTCATCGACATAGAGAGCAATGATTAGATGTACACCATCCACACGTTTAACATACAAAGTGCTTTCTGTTGGACTATTCTGAAACCCATGTGCAGTCAAATATGCATGTATTTTTTCATACCAAGCTCGTGGAGCTTGCTTTAAACCATATAAAGCCTTTTTTAACCTGCACACTTTGTTTTCCTGCCCTCTTTGAACAAAACCACGAGGCTGCGATACATACACCTCCTCATGCAAATCTCCATTTAAGAACGCAGTCTTTATGTCCAGCTGATGTACATTCCAACCATTATGAGCTGCTAATGCACAGATGCTACGAACAGTGGTCATACGACATGTGGGAGCAAAAGTCTCATCAAAATCAATGCCCTTCTCTTGAGCATAACCTTTTGCAACAAGCCTAGCCTTATGGCGATCCACTGTGCCATCAGGCTTACGCTTCAATTTGTATACCCACTTAGTGCCAATGGCCTTCTTGCCAGGGGGCAAGTCACACAAAGACCATGTACCATTCTTCATAATAGCATCGTATTCTGCTTGCATAGCAGCCATCCAATTTTCTGAACTTTGTGCCTCATCAAATGAAACAGGCTCACTTTCATCGCACATACTAGAAACAGCCAATGCATAACAATCTGACGCATAAGAGGCACCATGAGAGCCAGAACGAGTGCGACTAGACAAAGGGGCATCCAACTTGCTGTCACGCAAAGTCTGCACCAGCCATCTAGGCATATTCCTAGAGCCCTCAATCTCTTGTCTCTCATCCTCAAGTGCATCATGCACATCTGCATCAGATATAGGCTGATCTGTGCCATCATTTAAAACCTGCATAGGCTGAAAAACTGCCTCATGAGGTATTGCACTTGACTGTGCACCACTGAAAAGAGGCAACAATGTATCATAGACATCACGTGAGCTGATATCTGTCTCCTTAGTACATGAAACCAAGGGCTGAACTGCATCTTCCACAAATACAACATCACGGCTAACCAAAATGCGCTTTGTCTGTGGATGATACAAACGATAGCCTTTGCTCTCAGCACTATATCCAACAAAAATACATTTGACAGCTTTGTCATCCAATTTTCTGCGATGTTGCACAGGCACTAATGCATATGCCAGGCAACCAAAAACACGTAAATGGCCAACAGATGGCTTGCGGCTATGCCAAGCCTCATATGGAGTGACAACCTGTAATGCTTTGGTGGGACACCTGTTTAGTACATAAGTGGCACACATGACAGCCTCAAGCCAAAAACCATGTGGTAGACTTTGACTCTTAACCATACATCTTGCCATTTCCATGAGAGACCTGTTTTTTCTCTCAGCCACACCATTTTGCTGTGGTGTATACGGCACTGTACATTGGTGTTTTATCCCACGCTCAGCCAGAAATGCATTAAATTCTGAAGACATATACTCCCCCCCTCGATCTGAACGGAGGGTGCCCATCTTACTTTCTGACACATTTTCAGCCATAACCAAAAACTGTTTGAAGCACAAAAACACTTCGGACTTTGCCTTCAAAGGATATACCCATGCATGCCTGGTAAAATCATCAATGAAAGTCACGAAGTAAAGGTAGTTTCCAAATGATGGAGTTTGCATGGGACCACAAACATCACTGTGAACAAGCTGCAATCTGCGTTCAGCTCTCACTGATCCATCTTTGGGAAAGGAAGCACGCTGCATTTTACCCAATATGCAGCCCTCACAAACATGCTTGACAGGTGCCTCAAGCTTAGGCAAAGAAGACACCATTTCAGATTTCTGCAGGCGCAGCAAACTTGCAAAATTCAGATGACCAAAACGTGCATGCCACAGTTTTGCATTTGAAATAGCCTGCGTATCCATAATAGCACATGCTGAATCCTCTACACATTTGCCATCCATATTGAGCTTATACAGCCCTCGACATAGTGAACCAGATGCTACAATGATGTCACCACAAGAGAGATCATGAACAGTACATCTGTCATCCACAAATTTTACAACCAAACCTGTTTTGGCAAATGCGGAGACTGACAGCAGATTCTTTTTGATCCCTGGCACATACAATGCATCAAAAAGTGTAAAGGTGTTGCAATTTGCAACATTCAGCACAATCTGTCCAACTCCTTCAACGGGATAAGAGGAGTTATTGGCACAAGTGACAGTATTCCCTGTGGGAGCAGACTCAAGGAAAGTGAATAAACTGCGCTGCGAGGTGATATGCTTAGTGGCACCACTGTCAAAGTACCATACATCTGAATCTACTGCAGACATACATGTGTTATGCAAAGATGGGTCATAACTGCACTGCGCATTGAATGCCCATTCTGTATCTTGCACAACATTAGCAGATTCATTGTTAGAAGGAGAGGCATCTGCAACAGCCATACCAGCCTCTTTCTTCTTAGCCTCTTTCACAGCCAGCTTAGGACACGCTTTAATGACATGATCATTTCCCTTACAGTACTTGCAAAATGTCTTCTGTTTGTCACCCTTCTTCTCATCTTTGTCTTCCTTCTTTGGTTGCGCAGCATTTGCAGATTTCTGCTTACTAGAAGAAAAGCCAGCTTTACCTTTCCCGCTTCTCTGACTAGCAACGAAAGCTTGATCTGCGACACGCATAATATTCCTGTTTTGCCTTGACTGGTCTTCTTGCAGCAAAACAGAAACTAACTCCTCAAATGATAAGGCATTGGGATTGCCTTTCATCATCAAGCGAAGAGTGGAAGCAAAACCCTGATAAGAATCTGGTAGACCATTCAAAACAGTCTGCACAAGTGAACTGTCTGACAGGATTTCATCTGCAGAAATGAGCTGCTCTTTGAAATCCTTGATCTTTGTCAAAAAGCTATCCATAGAATCACCTTCATTCATATGCTCACTCTCCAACTGTTTTCGGAGATAAGCAACACGAGCCTCATTTCTTGCCTGATACAATGTGGCAAGTACATCCCAAGCATCCTTAGAAGTCCTGCAGGAGCGAATATGTGGGATAATGGTACGTTTGACAGACAGCGCAATCAAGGCATGAGCCTGCGCATCTCTACCATCCCAACGAATCTGCTCTGCTGAAAGTGGTGGTTCTCGAACAGCTGCTACAGCACTTGTGCCTGCACCATCATCAACAGTACCTGTTTCTGATGTGTTTGCAACATTCCCAGCCACAATAGGACGTGCATCAATACCCTGCACAATGTTCCATAACCCCTTTGCTACCAATACATGTCGCATCATATATGCCCACAATGGATAGTTGGTGCCATCCAACTTATCCTCAGCAGCCAACATGCGGAATACATCATTGTTGTCAGCCATGGCCAATGACTGTACTACTAGATGTGAATGCTGTCTGTAAGAGGTAAACCTGTATAAAATCGACCTGTGCTATGTAGCACAGCCCAAAACAGACGAATGGGCACCTGTCCTGCAGATTTTAATCTTGACAGAAAATCTGCACAGTAGGACGATTTTGCCTGCGCAGTACTTGGAATGCAAAAACGGAGGGCGAAATGACTTCATATCAAAATTCTGAAAAAACCAAGCCCTACGGGCTCTCCCACGGCATATACTAACCTGCAGACGCTCGTGAAATCTCGTCGCAATCGGAGGAGATGAAGCGGCAGGTGCCGGTGATGCTGCCCGGGAGGAGGAAGCCTGCTCTGATACCAATTGTTGGAATTAGGGTTGCAGGAATGCACACACAACTTCAAGAAGATGAGGAAGCTTGAGCACAACACAGTAGTGTATTATGAGTGCCAAAAATGAAAGATAACAAGCCCTAGAAGATAATGGGCGTATATACAATGCACGGGGGAAAAAACCTCCTAGTGAGGGAAAAAGTGCCCCGGCGGTCCTAAGTGTGTTCACACACATCACTACTATAATATGGTAACAATGCTACATCAATTGAATATAGTTTTGTGATTCATAGCATACAATAGTGCAATACATAATACAATATTTTGAATGCAACATCTAATTGAACTAATTGTGTGGCTCATAATTTGCAATTAGTGCATGCCACAAGGCAACAACATTTTGAACAAAAATCACATCAAGAACTTACATAAGAGCATCACATCTTGTATATACCATTGTTTTTTAATCTCATCCTAGATGATTACCCCACAAGAGCATTGGCAATGATCTCGAGCCTAATATAATTATTTGGAGACCCTTTATTTGAAATCCTGTCATTATTTTTATTAGATCCTATGGTGACATAGGCTCAATATCCAAAAAGAGACCACAACGTCTACTCATTCTAGGCCTTTTTGCTAGAGTCTATTTTTAAAATTTTAATGCCTTCTACATTGTCCCTCTTGTGCTAGTGCACACCGAGACAACCTTGCTAAAAACAAAGCTTCTTAAGCAGTTGGTGTGATGTTGCAATAAAAATGTGGTATGAATATCCACTAAAGTAGTGTCAAGCATAATGTATTACCAAAAACCCAATTTAGGCAATATCGCCATGATTTTTTTTTTAATGTTTGTCAAAGAATCCAAAATTTCCACACTTTCAAGATGTAATAGAGGCTATTACATTTAGAAAAAGTCCCTTGGACAACATTCTTTTGGAAATGATTTAGTCCTTTCTCACCTAACCTCATTGGGAATATCTTCTAGCAGTCTGCCAGCAGCATTTAGGCCTTCAGGTTACTGGGGCACTTTGATGCTACTCAGTAGTAAAATTGTTCTGCTATTTCGTTGCTCAGCAGGTGAAATTCAGCTAAGCAGCGACTATAGCAACATAATTTCGCTACTATATTGTAATTTTGCTCCTAAGAGCAGCAAGCATTGCAGTGAAATTTTGCTGCTATACTATGATGTAAAATTCCTTAGAGTTGTTGAAGATTGAAATTAGGTTATACATGTGGCATACATATAGAAAATGGTGATAGTTTTAAAAAAACATCCATTGAATCCCTTAAAGCCATGTTTGAAAAAAAAAAAGATAGTTAAACATTTATGAAGGGAAATAATTACAAAAACAATGTCAAGAACATGAAAGTATCACCATCTTTTAATAGATCCATTTATGGTGCTTCATTAATCTCTCTATATAATGGAAGCTCAAGGGGTTCCATATATCAATATCAATATCATTATCCAATAAAGAATTGTCATGATCGATAGTAGCTGACTCATCATCTGCTTCGGATTGATGTTCCTCAATGATCTTGATCGGCCTCCTCTAAATTCTTTTCTTTATTTTTATCATCGTCTTCTTCCAATGAGTCAATTTGAGGTGGTACTTGAATTTTATCAGAGATTCAGCCTCAACATCTTGATCTTGAAATATATGTTTTGAGCGAGGGGAAACTTGTATAACATACCACCACTTTGGATCAATTCGATTGGTGTTAAACACAATCTAAAAACACAAAGAAAAGGTGTTACACTTTCATTTTACTACATCAAGATTTACTGGTAAGATTGTTTGGGTTACTAACCTATCAGACAATGTTGAGGTAATACAAAAGTATATTTCTCATCATTCCAAAACTTGGTGGAATCAATTTGAAAAAACCCATTTTGATGTTTCTTCATGGTTTCTTATTGAGAACCTCTATATATCACCTTGAACCATTTGACATCAAAGATTAATAGAATAAATTTTCTAAACTCAAACTTAAGAATATCTTGAATAGTTTCACAATACTCAAGATTTTCCTCTATGACATTGGTATCATGTCTACTAGCTTGACTTTCTTGCTCAAAAGTTGCCATCACACCACAATCAAATGTGTTTCTTTTAGAATCCACCTACTCCTTCGCGAAAGTGCCTTCCCTCTTGCCATATTACATTATATAGCTTGTACTAACATTAAAGAAAGCTTTATATTTAGCATAGTGCATTAAACAAGGTATATAACAATCGAAGAATGGGACGGAGATAAATAATATACTTACTTCATGGATCCTCATGCATACTCATTCTTTTCTCTTCTGATAATCTCTCCATTTTTTGATACCATCGATATTGCCAATAGTTTTCATATATTCCCATTTGATTAGGGCTATAAAGTTCCCAATGGAGCCTATTTTTAGATGGTCTAGGAAAGGTGTTTCAACTTTCCTCTGAAATCCATCAGGCAATATATAATAGCATGCCCTTTGAATTATAATTCAAATATGTCATATACTTTTCGATTTTCTATACCTACATGATCATGCTTCTAAGTTTAAAAACATGTAGTTTATGATTATGCTTCTTAAGAATAGCACTTTCTCAGTGGTAGTACACAACTTTTTAGTGGTTGAAAAGTGGTATACTACCTGGCACTAAAAAGTGGCGTAATACCACTGACAAGTGTTGATACCCATCAAAAAAAATTATAATAAGAAGATGCCTCCAAGTAAAAACCATGCAGTGAATGATGACTCTTCTTAAGTATACCACTTTTCAGTGGTAGAAAAGTGGTATACTACCTCTAAAACAAGTGCTAGTAAGAAGATGCTTACAAGTTAAAGCCATGCAGTGAATGATGATGCTTCTTAAGTAGACCACTTTTCAATGGTAGTTTATCACTTTTCAGTGGTAGAAAAGTGGTATACTACCTCTAAACCAAGTGCTAGTAAGAAGATGCTTCTATGTCAAAAACCATAGTGTATGATGATGCTCCTTAGGTGGCTCTTCAACTACTATGGCATTGTATATCAGATCTAACACCAACAAAGATATCCAAAGATATTGTTGGAATTAAACAAACATATTAAAACATAGTGTTTAAATTAAACAAACATATTAAAACATTGCTACCTTCAAGGCTACCAATTTCCAATTTTGTAATCTCTTCAACTTGTATCTTTTCTTCATCCCACTTGGGTACCGGTATGTTCTCATTATCTCTCTCATCTCGCTAGCACTTTTAGATACTATAATCTCTTCAATGGGTGGCTAGAGAGAAGAAAAACACTCTCTTATAATATATCAGTAATAACTTTTTAAAAAAATCTTATAGCACATTACATCAACAAGAAAAATGATGTTTCATTATCATTGAAAAATTACAACACATTATATAGCTTTTTAGCCTGGACTACAAGTAAGACTTACAAGAAGGCTAAACAAGTTTCTTGTAGCACTTTAGTTTGGAGAGTTTACAGTTGGGTGGTTGATTTTGAGTTTTCTTCCGATGAGATGTGGGCTCTTTTCTCTTTTTAGATGCAAATATAGGCTCTTGATCACTGGCAACCTTCATTTTCTTTTTGTGGGTGTCGCATTGGGGAGTTTACAGTAGTCGAGTGGTTGCTTTTGAGTTTTTCTTCCATGAGATGTGGACTCTTTTCTCTTTTTACATGCAGATACAGGCTCTTGATCGTTGGCAACCTTCATTTTCTTCTTGTGGGTGTCACACTCCTCGAGGCTCACATCTTTTCTTTTCATCTTCCTAGTGGCAACTCCGGCCAAGACTGAATCTATTACCCCTTCTACAACAGCATCTAGGTCTAGGCTATCTAACAAATCTTTGCTCTTTTCTGTGGCCAAATCAACTGGCACTTCCATAGCTGACGATTCTTTCTTCTTTTCTTCGTGGCAGAATCAATTGGCACTTCCATAGCATCACTGAATTTTTTCTGCTCTCTAATTGAATGAACTAGAACTTTTGAATTTTTATCCTTCTACCGGTTCTCTTCATGCTCTGTTGTATTATATAGTTGTTTCTACAAACCATCCTTCTCCAAGCCACCATGACACATGCTATCATTATCAGGCTTGCGCGATGACCCAGCTTGGGAGTGTGCTCCAAAAAGAGGCAATGTAATAAATGTCAAAATAAGTTAAATGACGATTCAAAGAGAAGTAATCAGAAGGAAATTTCACATAGAATATTTACATGTACCATCATAAGGAGATGCTTCCATGGGAATTTTCTCTTCTTCTACATGGAAAATTTAAAAGTTGTCAAAAAATGAACATTAAAAAAACTTGATATGATGATGGATGCCAACATCTAGGACGTGTGCCAGTTAACTCATCTACTTGTGTAGCTCCAGGTGTTACTAACTTCATAGCATCATTGAATGTTTACTCACATTCAAGTGACAAACACTTGCTGGAAGATTTACAAGCCGTTGAAAAGAAAAGTGGATGGTATGGATGTTGACATGAATGGCAATATGTAGACACCAGTACAATATCATGTATGATACACTACAAGACACTACTGCCATACACGCGCTCGATACATGCGATAAGTTATGGACGCGTGTATGGTCGCGCATGTATATGAGTAGTATCGGGCGCGTGTATATTGGCATCTACATTCGCGTGTATACTGGTTTCAGAAACGTGTGTACCAACACGTGTATATACGCGCAATTATACACGCTTTATTACACGCGATAATAGAGAACTTTATTAAGAAAAACTCCATTCCTTTACAAAATTAAAAACCATTTCCTTTAAACCATCTCATAGTACATTACAGTATATATCATTACACAATCCCACTATATGCATTTACAACAATGTAATATATTCAAAAATAAATCATGAGATGATAATTAAAAGACAACATATACAATAGAAATGTCATCAATTTAGAACGATACAGTGATGGATTGGCTAGGGTTTGATCTCATCTTCAATAAGATCCATCCTTGCCAAACGATCAACATCAATATCCATTTGATCAATTTGTAAGGCTACGATTAAATTTATTCCACTATCGATATTCTGTCCATTGATAATGGTACTGATGCCCTGATCATCCTCATCAACATCACCATCATCTTCAATGGTAGGGTCATCCTCATGATCATGAGAAATGGCACGCTCATCCTCATTATCATGATCATCTCTTATTTCTTGATCATCGATCACAACATCTTCATTGGCATGTTCGACATCATCTTTATTGTGGCTTGCTACATCCTCCATATGCTCCATATCAGTGAATGTATTATACATTACTTTGGAACGTGGTGCAATAGGGATGACGTACAACCATTTAATGTCATGCACCATTGGCAAATAGATAACCTACTCACATACACATACTGCAGTAATTAATTAGCATATCAAAAGTCAAGGGGTATGCGAGCTTAGATATATATGTACATGAAACACATTAGTAAAAAAATGCATACCTGCTCACATTGTTGTGGCAATACGAGCCTATCTTTCTTTGTTGCCAAAACTTTGCAGAGTCAATAGTTACATAGCCACTTGCATGGCGTTTTATCGTTGCATTAGGCCCTTTTTCCACCACGTTCATTTGCCATTTGAAATCCAAAACATACACAAAGAAGCCACGAAAGTCAAGCCTAAATATGTCTTGGATTGTGCCACAATAATCATCCATTTTTCCATTGGCTCCCTCAAAGCTACTAATGACACCGCAATCTTGTGTATTCCTCTTTTCATCAATTCTTTGTGTTCGAAAATGCTTGCCTTCACACCATATAGCATTGAACATAGTGCACTGGACCAAAATAGAAGCAATATTTGTATAAGCAATGTGAATAAATATTAAAAGCAAATCACTTACAACAACTAATGCAAAACATTAGTTCTATGTACCTTTAACATGCATCCTCGTGCATACTCCCATTCTTCTGCCATGATATGCAGCCCCTCGCCGCTCTCTGCTCTCTCCATTTCCTCATGCAACCAATCAACATGGATATCATTCGGAAGTGTTGCTAGATGCTTAGGGTTTACCTTACGAGAGCCATGTTGCCTCCGAAAGAGAGCTCTTTCTGCTTGCCTTTTTGTCTTTGCATCCTCATATCTTGTAACCCATCTGCTCATCACATCACTATTGCATAGGGGACCCCTTCAGCACTATGCCAAAAATAAGGGATGGCAACACACCGTCTGCACATATAGCATCCGATGGTGGTGAAACTTTGTGAGTGGAGAGGTAGCAGTCCCATGGACACCAAATGACATTGGCGTCCCACCTAAACCTGTGATTTTTTGTATAGGGGACCCCTTGGGCACTATGCGAAAAAATAATGGGGGTGGTAGGACACCCTCCCCTCCATCTAGTGTCCGATGATGGTGAAACTTTGAGAGTGGAGGGGTAGTAGCCCCATGGACCTGCTCATAAGGTATCACCTACATCAGTCACCATGTGATAATGATGCCCCACCCAAACCCACTATTTTTTGCATAGGGGAGCCCTTGGTTACTATGCGAAAAAAGGGTGGGTGATAGCGTCTGATGCTGGTAAAACCTTGCGATGAGAGGGGTAGCAGGCCCATGGAACCGCTCAGAAAGTAAAACCTAGATCGGATGCCATATGATAATGATGACCCACCCAAACCCGCTATTTTTTGCATAGGGGACCCCTTGGGCACTACGCAAAAAATAGTAGGTGGCAACACACTGTCCCTCCCATCCGACGTCCGATGGTAACGGAACTTTGTGAGTGAGTGGAGGGGTAGCCCCCCATGGACCTTCTCCTAAATTTTTTCTTGCACATTGAACTCCATATGACAATGATGCCCCACCCAAACCCACTATTTTTTACATAGGGGACTACCCCTTGGGCACTATGCAAAAAATAGCAGGTGGCAGCACATCTTCCCTCCCATCCGGAGTTCGATGGTGATGAAACTTTGTGAGTGGATAGTTAGGAGACCCATGGGCTTGCTCCCAAAGTTTCGCCCACATCAAAGGCCATAAGAGGTTGATGTAACATTTTCTTTGATATTAAACTATATTTTTTATTGTACATTTATGTGATCAAATCGCTCCGGATGACCTACCAATCTATTCAAGTATCAAACCTCCCTATACGGATAAGCACACCTAAGATCACTCTATCTCATACAATTCGGTCATACCCATTTGCTAAGGATAACTAAAATAAAATCTTGAAGTGTGGAAGCATGGGCTAATCTATTATCAATATAAATTACAATTATATATATGTGTTATTTTTTTGACATGTAACATATGGTGGTATTAATGAAAATATCAAACTCATAATCTTACTCTTATTGTCACCAAGGCCCACAAAATGAGATTGATTTAAGTAAGAGGTTGATGTAACATTTTCTTTAATATTAAACTATATTTTTTATTGTACATTTATGTGATCAAATCAAGTTAATGCCTCTTTATAATGTGTATTTTGTGCAAAAAAAAATAAAGAAATCTCAAATTCATGTAGTTGTTTCCAAAGTATTGTGTTAATTGTGTATATCTACAATCGCCATGAACAATTATAATTATAATTTTGAAGCATTTACAATATCAATCCATGTACTCTAGGGGGTTCAAAAGACTTACAACAACATGTAAGAATACATCCAAGGAAGCTTCACTATTCCATTTGTTCAAACTTTTTATTGAACTTGTGTGCATTTTTAGACTTTATTGTAGAATTGTTCATTAAATAAAATCTTGAAGTGTAGAAGTAATGGGATAATCTATTATCAATATAAATTACAATTATATGTGTTGTTTTTTTTGACACGTAACTTGTAAGGAATTAATATTGATTAAAAATAAGTCTTGTGCATCATACAGTTGTTAGTTCATAACTTATTCAAACACTTAGTATACAACCTTTGATATACCCTACACACATGCATATAGTGGTATTAATGAAAATATCAAACTCATTATCTCTCTTGTTGTCACGAAGGGCCACAAAATGAGATTGATTTAAGTAAGAGGTTGATGTAACCTATTCTTTGATATTGAACTATATTTTTTATTGTACATTTATGTGATTTAAGTAAGAGGTTGATGTAACCTTTTCTTTGATATTAAACTATATTTTTGATTGTACATTTATGTGATCAAATTAAGTTAATGCCTCTTTATAATGTGTATTTTGTGCAAAAAAATAAAGAAATCTCAAATTTGTGTAGTTGTTTCTCTCTCTCTCTCTCTCTCTCTCTCTCTCTCTCTCTCTCTCTCTCTCTCTCTCTCTCTATCTATCTATCTATCTATCTCTCTCTCTCTCCCTCTCTCTCTCTCTCTCTCTCTCTCTCTCTCTCTCACACACACACACACACACACGCGCACATGCACCCACCTGTGTGTACCTTAGCTCTCTCACCAATGATGAATTATTTCTGACTTTGGGCCTTTGTACGCAAGTTCCCTTAACATGTAGGGGAGGATGATCTCAAGTCCTTGACGTGGAGGGGAGGATGTTGGATCACCTTAAAATGCACCCCAACCTGTGCAGTTGATGATGCACCCTAAGTACAAGGGCATCAGCTTGATCTATCCACCTACACACGTCCGCTGCTGAGAGAGAGAGAGAGGGGGAGAGAGGGAGATCCAATGCATTAACAAGAGGGTACATAGAGAAGAAAATGTGAATAGGATCTAGAAGAGACTCCTCCATCTTTTCCTTACAAAAGTACAATGCAACATTATTTACTATTGGAACTCCTAAACCAAGTGCTAGTAAGAAGATGCTTCTATGTCAAAAACCATAGTGTATGATGATGCTCCTTAGGTGGCTCTTCAACTACTATGGCATTGTATATCAGATCTAACACCAACAAAGATATCCAAAGATATTGCTGGAATTAAACAAACATATTAAAAAATAGCGTTTAAATTAAACAAACATATTAAAACATTGCTACCTTCAAGGCTACCAATTTCCAATTTTGTAATCTCTTCAACTTGTATCTTTTCTTCATCCCACTTGGGTACCGGTATGTTCTCATTATCTCTCTCATCTCGCTAGCACTTTTAGATACTATAATCTCTTCAATGGGTGGCTAGAGAGAAGAAAACACTCTCTTATAATATATCAGTAATAACTTTTTAAAAAAATCTTATAGCACATTACATCAACAAGAAAAATGATGTTTCATTATCATTGAAAAATTACAACACATTATATAGCTTTTTAGCCTAGACTACAAGTAAGACTTACAAGAAGGCTAAACAAGTTTCTTGTAGCACTTTAGTTTGGGGAGTTTACAGTTGGGTAGTTGATTTTGAGTTTTCTTCCGATGAGATGTGGGCTCTTTTCTCTTTTTACATGCAGATATAGGCTCTTGATCACTGGCAACCTTCATTTTCTTTTTGTGGGTGTCGCATTGGGGAGTTTACAGCAGTCCAGTGGTTGCTTTTGAGTTTTTCTTCCATGAGATGTGGACTCTTTGCTCTTTTTACATGCAGATACAGGCTCTTGATCGTTGGCAACCTTCATTTTCTTCTTGTGGGTGGTGTCACACACTCCTTGAGGCTCACATCTTTTCTTTTCATCTTCCTAGTGGCAACTCCGGCCAAGACTGAATCTATTACCCCTTCTACAATAGCATCTAGGTCTAGGCTATCTAACAAATCTTTGCTCTTTTCTGTGGCCAAATCAACTGGCACTTCCATAGCTGACGATTCTTTCTTCTTTTTTGTGGTGGCAGAATCAATTGGCACTTCCATAGCATCACTGAATTTTTTCTGCTCTCTAATTGAATAAACTAGAACTTTTGAATTTTTATCCTTCTACCGGTTCTCTTCATGCTCTGTTGTATTATATAGTTGTTTCTACAAACCATCCTTCTCCAAGCCACCATGACACATGCTATCATTATCAGGCTTGCGCGTAACCCAGCTTGGGAGTGTGCTCTAAAAAGAGGAAATGTAATAAATGTCAAAATAAGTTAAATGACGATTCAAAGAGAAGTAATCAGAAGGAAATTTCACATAGAATATTTACATGTACCATCATCATAAGGAGATGCTTCCATGGGAATTTTCTCTTCTTCTACATGGAAAATTTAAAAGTTGTCAAAAAATGAACATTAAAAAAACTTGATATGATGATGGATGCCAACATCTAGGACGTGTGCCAGTTAACTTATCTACTTGTGTAGCTCCAGGTGTTACTAACTT
Organism: Cibotium barometz; assembly: GCF_041138505.1. Classification (NCBI taxonomy): domain Eukaryota; kingdom Viridiplantae; phylum Streptophyta; class Polypodiopsida; order Cyatheales; family Cibotiaceae; genus Cibotium; species Cibotium barometz. The sequence continues at coordinate 44,562,038 of NC_141095.1, read as the reverse complement.
CATAGCATCATTGAATGTTTACTCACATTCAAGTGACAAACACTTGCTGGAAGATTTACGAGCTGTTGAAAAGAAAAGTGGATGGTATGGATGTTGACATGAATGGCAGTATGTAGACACCAATACAATATCATGTATGATACACTACAAGACACTGCTGCCATACACGCGTTTGATACATGCGATAAGTTACGGGCACGTGTATGGTCGTGCATGTATATGAGTAGTATCGGGCGTGTGTATATTGGCATCTACATTCGCATGTATACTGGTTTCAGAAACGTGTGTACCAACACGTGTATATACGCGCAATTATACACGCTTTATTACACGGATAATAGAGAACTTTATTAAGAAAAACTCCATTCCTTTACAAAATTAAAAACCATTTCCTTTAAACCATCTCATAGTACATTACAGTATATATCATTACACAATCCCACTACATGCATTTACAACAATGTAATATATTCAAAAATAAATCATGAGATGATAATTAAAAGACAACATATACAATAGAAATGTCATCAATTTAGAACGATATAGTGATGGATTGGCTAGGGTTGGATCTCATCTTCAATAAGATCCATCCTTGCCAAACGATCAACATCAATATCCATTTGATCAATTTGTAAGGCTACAATTAAATTTATTCCACTATCCGGTATTCTGTCCATTGATAATGGTACCGATGCACTGATCATCCTCATCAACATCACCATCATCTTCAATGGTAGGGTCATCCTCATGATCATGAGAAATGGCACGCTCATCCTCATTATCATGATCATCTCTTATTTCTTGATCATCGATCACAACATCTTCATTGGCATGTTCGACATCATCTTCATTGTGGCTTGCTACATCCTCCATATGCTCCATATCAGTGAATGTATTATACATTACTTTGGAACGTGGTGCAATAGGGATGACGTACAACCATTTAATGTCATGCACCATTGGCAAATAGATAACCTACTCAAATACACATACTACAGTAATTAATTAGCATATCAAAAGTCAAGGGGTATGCGAGCTTAGATATATATGTACATGAAACACATTAGTAAAAAAATGCATACCTGCTCACATTGTTGTGGAAATATGAGCCTATCTTTCTTTGTTGCCAAAACTTTGTAGAGTCAATAGTTACATAGCCACTTGCATGGCGTTTTATCGTTGCATTAGGTCCTTTTTCTACCACGTTCATTTGCCATTTGAAATCCAAAACATACACAAAGAAGCGACGAAAGTCAAGCCTAAATATGTCTTGGATTGTGCCACAATAATCATCCATTTTTCCATTGGCTCCTTCAAAGCTACTAATGACACCGCAATCTTGTGTATTTCTCTTTTCATCAATTCTTTGTGTTTGAAAATGCTTACCTTCACACCATATAGCATTGAACATAGTGCACTGGACCAAAATAGAAGCAATATTTGTATAAGCAATGTGAATAAATATTAAAAGCAAATCACTTACAATAACTAATGCAAAACATTAGTTCTATGTACCTTTAACATGCATCCTCGTGCATACTCCCATTCTTCCGCCATGATATGCAGTCCCTCGCCACTCTCTGCTCTCTCCATTTCCTCATGCAACCAATCAACATGGATATCATTCGGAAGTGTTGCTAGATGCTTAGGGTTTACCTTACGAGAGCCATGTTGCCTCCGAAAGAGAGCTCTTTCTGCCTGCCTTTTTGTCTTTGCATCCTCATATCTTGTAACCCATCTGCTCATCACATCACTATTAAGGATGCAAGTAAAATTGAGATCATCAATCAATGTTCTATCAATTACTTTACTCTCTCCTTTTCATTAAGACACAATAGAGGTCATCCTCAAGTCCTCTTCATTGCTCCATAGTCGCGGCAAAGAGCTGTCCACCTGACCAATAAATTTTGAAATATATACAAGAGACTCTTGTATCAACCAACCCTCGGCCATGCTTCCTTCGGGCCTTGCACTTTGCCTCACAAAGTCTTTTAAGGTCTTCATGAAGCGTTCTAGGAAGAACATCCAATGTGCATGCACAGTGCCACATAAAGCAATTTCATCCACTAAATGCACAATGAGATGTAGTTGACTTGTGAGAATGGTTCGCCGAAAAGTCTCCTCTACCAAACAAACCACCTCCACTGCCATAACACGCGCATCATCCAACGTGGCTAGATCAATTGCTTTGGAACTAACATATCTGAAAAATAAATGAATAGTACATGTTATACCTCATGCACGTTCATTTTGCAAGGTATAATGAAGGGTGATCTGACATGGGTTTTACATACCTCACAAGCTCGTCCATCTTATAAATACATTTTTTCAAACTCTTGTTTGCACAATGGTCGATGCTAGTAGTAGGTAGTATGAACTGCGCACATAAGAGCACATGTATATATGGTTTAGGGCATTACAAAATTTAATTTCAGCGTACAAGACTTGAAAAACACTTACTTGGAGCATCTTGTGCCAATCGTGGGACTTCAACCCATATAGTTACTCAATGCCTCTTTTCTTAGTGGTTGTAAAGGCTCCCTGCAAAAATGATCTCATGCATCCAGTGGGTGTACGTAACGTGGTGATGGCCTGATTTACTTGCTTCTCCTCTTTCTTTGATATAATCCATGGTGCAGGCGGAAGACGAACGTGCCCGCCCTCCTCTTGTGGCCAAGCGTGACGCATACGTCTTGCGACCCGCAAGTCCTCCCATACGCTAACATTGTCTCGTTTACTAATAACATGTTTCCAAATACCAAATCCCACATTCTTGAAGATGTGCATGGGACAAGAAGATGGTTGATCTTAAGATGGGTCCAATATGGTAGCCGGAAAAAAATGTACCTACACAAGGGATTGCTCTATGATCTTTAATCCAATTAGAGACTACACAAAACAAGATTGAAAAACATTACTGTACCTGTTCATGCCATCTGGAGGTAGAACATTTGTAGACTCCCAAATACGCTTCCAATCTTTTGCACGAAGTGTTTGTGGAGGAATGTTACTCTTATTAGCAACATATTTAGGATGATCTGACGGGAGAAATCGATGATGATTATCGAATATGGTCTTACACAAACCGTCATCATACTCATGTACTACCAAGGGCCACAAACAGGACATGCATGTTTACCCGATGTTTTCAAACCTGTTAAAATATAAATAAAAGTTAGAATAATAAAGTTAATAGTTATAATTAATATATCCCATAGTATTAGAGTAGGGAGGTAATTAGAATTCTTACCAGAACAATTGCTATATCCTGGAAAGTCATGCATTGTCCACATCAACACTGCTTTTAAGTTGAAGTGTCAAGTTGAAGTGTCGAGAGAAGGGAGGCCTACTAATGTCTACCACCGCAATACCTCTCCATAGTTCCTCCAACCCATCAATCAACGGTTTGAGATAAGCATCCATATGCTTGACTTTATGTTTCCCTGGAATTAGAAGGGATAACATAAGATGTCCCTTCTTGATCACCATTGATGGTTGGAAGGTTGTAATTCACCAACACAACTGGCCACACGCTGTATGCGGTGCTTTTGAAACCAAATGGATTCACTCCATCCATACCTAGGCCAAGTCTCAAGTTTCTGGGCTCTATTTTAAAGCTGGGCCACTCATCTTCAATATGCTTCCAACAAGCAGGAGTGTCTGCGGGAATTTTCCACGTGCCATCATCCGATCGATGTGAGGAATGCCATGACATGAGCTCTCCTATGGATTTGCACTTGAAAATGTGTTTGATGCGAGGAATTATAGGAAAGAGTCGCAAGACTTTACGAGGTACATCAAAACTCTTCACATCTGTTCTATACCTTGCTTCACCCCACAAGTGGGACAATGTCGAGCCTCCTTATGTGTCCCACGAAAGAGAATGAAATCATTGATGCATGCATGTATGCGATCATAATCCAATCCTCCAAGAGATGTCACATAGCGCCTCGCTATGTCTCTTGAGGTGGGTAGTCTATTCCCCTATGGAAGCATGTTTGATAATAGCTTGCATCCAATATCATCAATTAGTCCTAAACCCTAAACCCTAAACCCTTAACCCTTAACCACTTATTCTAATTTGCAAGTTAGAATGCTTACTTCAATAAGGGGTCAAGACTTGCATTGCTCCATCCATAAACTGTTTGTATATTGAGTAGTTCAAGTGAAGCACGTAAAATAGAGAATGTGCACCCTTCAAAAACCGGTGTTGATGAAGCCTTGTAAAGATACTCTTGTTCCATATCATCGTCGTCCATACTTTGGGATCATCCCTAAAAAGATACTGCACCATATCATCAAACACTTCCTCTTCCACAACTTCGTGGGGTGCAGGGCTACTGTCATCCCTTTCCCACTCATCTCTGACAATAGATCCTGAAGCTCCAGCATCATCTCGTCGATGCTTTACGTGCTCTTGCCACGCGTAGAGCACCATGTTAGAGTGTGGTATTGCATCTGCTTCAATTAGAGTATATATATTACAACTCCATTAATTTGGACACCATGAGTCATTTGAATACTATCAACTTACATCTACTCACCTCTAAACCTGTTTGATTCCATTCTCCATACATGGAGATGTGATTCAAGGTAATTTGACGCGCTCGTACAATGCATCCTTGACATCGATTACACATACACTTGATCCTTTGTCCCAACCACACATCGTGATTACGATGATGCATTGTCTCATCCTGACCAAAACTGCTTGAGGAGGTTGATGACATCCTATGTACAAAAGAGTAAACACATAATCACAATCAGTTTTTAATGAAAGTATAAAAAGTCTCTATATCCTGTGTTGATCACGTGTAATAGCGCATTTCCACTATTTTAAATCACGTGTAACAGCACGTTTAGAATCGTGTGTATGAACGCGGCTATTTATTATACACGCGTTTCTACACGCAACCACCTATCTACACCTAACACATAACCCGCCGCCTTCTCCAAAAACCATTTTCAAACTCCATCTTTCCTCTCCTTCGTCGCCACCAAATCTTCCCTCTTCCAATAGAGAACTAAAGCCAAGCGCACGGAGCAGACACGGGTGCAAGGAGCAGACATGGGTGAAGGAAACCAGCCACAAAAAGAAAACTCACTTTTCCAGAGGTGAGTCAGTTTGTCCTTTGTCCTATCTCTTTCCTACCATTTGTTTATGCAATTGTCTCTGCTATTGGGTGCTGGAATGCTGGAACAGCATTCAGGTACCAAATAGCACTCTCTCGATTTTTTTTTGCTCTCTGTTTGCATGTATAGACGCGTCAACTCTGTAAAAGTCGCGTGTATATACGCGGATACTTTGTGAAATGCGGATGTATAAGTGCAGCTAAACTGACAAAACGCGTGTATAAACCCTCGTATCAGTGCATCTAATGGGTCTATACACGCGCTTTTACACGCATGTCTCTGGCCCGTGATGATACACGCGCTGATACACGGGCCCGCTACTTTTTTTCCACAAGTCATTGTCCACGACTAGGAGCGCGGGTATGAGTCCGATCCCTTGTAGTGATAGAAATGTCACACGCAACGCATTCATCCAGGTTAATAGTGCTACCAACAACAGAACCCGAATGCACAACAAGTTTGATAGGAAGGACTGGGATCCTCGTATCCTTCATCAGCAGATGAATGGTGGTCTCCACAAACCCAACTTCAGTTGTTGCCACTTCTACATCCCTTGATAGGGTGTCATACTCAACTTGTCAATATAAACATTTGTTAGTATTTTCCAATAGAGTGGTTGGGTACCACTTTTCAATGGTTAGGCACCACTTGTCAGTTGTTGTGCACTACGTTTTAGTGCACAATTGTGCACTACTTTTTCAATGGTTGGGAACTACTTGTTTTAATTCTCTAAGTTCTACTAAATCTAGAACATAAATGACTTTAGGATTTTAATGAACTGTAAAGATCAACGTAAGATAAATTGACCATTATCCTCAAAAACTTAAAGTTTAACACCACGAGAGGAGATATGTATTGCAAAGACTCAATGAGAAATAGCCACTTGACTCCAAAAATACTTCAAACAATGCGTGCACATCAAATTTTGAAGAGAAAACATAAGGTTAAACACCACAAGAGGAGAGAGATATTGCAAAAACTCAATGAGATAATATTTCAAACAACGGACACATCAAATTTTGAAGAGAGAAACAAAGTGCCATTCCTGAAACTTAATCTCCTGATACTGTATCATTACAAAATTGGGGTGAATGACACCAATAGCTCTACAAGAGGACGTTGTGCCCTCATTGGGTCAGTATTTAGTGATCTAAAAAATTCAACTACTTGCAAAATTGATTTTCGCTCATTGCGATTAGGCAGAAACATCCAATTTTTGACTCTATAAATAATAGTATCCATGGTAACTTTGTCATGGGAACTATTATCCATCCACAACTCCTTGTACTTTCTGCCAAAAGTCATATAAAGTTTGTAATTAATATCCCAAGGCAAAAACATCAAATGCAGGAGTGTATGCATCTGCCAAAAACCGATCATAAAGCTCCAGGGCTATCCACGACCGTTTATTTCGCTCTCTGTCTGCGTAGGAGACCGCCTGTGCCACCTTCTCAGGGTTCTTGTCTGCTTCAAATACAAAATTGAGAGACACCCGTTTTTTGGGCGCTCTCAGCAGTAACCCCCAACCGATAATACCTATGCGTGGCTTCAACTCTTTTGTAAAATCCAACACTACATTGAATGGATGTAGGTCGGTATGTACAATTCCTGCCAGATGTGCTGCCGCTAGGCCTTCCACCAGGGCATGCATAATATGTGGCATGGTTATTACTATTTGTTTTATTTTAGAAAGTTCTAGATGACTTAAAGGAATATTATCGGGCGGGGGTTGTCTCCATCCTCGATCCAAACGGAAAATTGCTCTCGTGAACTCACTGAATCTAAAGGGAACCTTCAGAAGAGTATCACCAAGCGAGCTGCCATTATAGTACGGGAAAATAGTGATCCAAGGAGATTCTTTTGTGAAGGCAATACACCTGACAATCGATGGGTGTAGAACCTGCATGCCCTGCTCTGCCTGGAAGCTCTCGAACTTGGCGCTGCCTTCTCCTTTGTAGTGCTTTCCACAAAAAGTAATGTGCTCCGGCAAAAATGATATACCTTTAACTGTATACTCTTTTACTATGCCAAAAACACCAGAGCCTATTGTTCGCCCTTCGAACAGCACCTCGTGCGGGATGCCAATGAGGTGTGTGCACATAGAATTGTAGATGGTACGATTAATGACACCTGTACCACTTGCATCTGCCTGGCTGGACGTTGCAGCGACGTCCTGGGCAATGCGCACTCTTTTGGGGAGGGACTCTGCATCCAGCGCCTTCATGCGCTTGCTCTTGGCTCTTTGCTCACTCCATACAACGTCTCATAACTATGGACGTTGCATATTAGCTTCAGGCGGGGCAGCATCTCTAAGATCACTGCATGCTACATGCATGCTCCCCAAAATGGTTCGTGTTATATGTTGATGGTTGAAATCTGCTATCTTCTGTCTATCAAGCAACTCAGCGTTGCCTCCGCTTCGAAGCCGACACTGTGCATTTTCCCATATCTAGTCTATTAGATCTCGCATGAGTATCTCAGACTCATTGATCTTTTTGACGACATCATCAGCACATTGTAACACTATGATGACTGCTTCAATGCGAATTGCTCGTAGAACGATTTTACGCTCTTCAGGGGAAAGCATGTTGGTCGTCTTCGTAAATCTAGCAAATATCACTAAACACAAAAAAACAGAATATCAAACATTACTGAAATCAACATCAAGCAAACGTGAGAGAACAGCAACAAGTGTATCATTACTTATCAATGTTCAAACAAAAACGAAATATCAAATAATTTTAATGAACTCAACATCATCCAATACATCATCAAACGTGAGACAACAGCAACAAGTGTATCATTACTTATTAATGATCAAACAAAAACGGAATATGAAACAATATTACTGAACTCAACATCATGCAATACATTATCGAACGTGAGACAACCGCAACAAGTGCATTATTACTTATCAAGTGTATACATTATCGAACGAGAGAGAGAGAGAGGGGGGGAGGAAGAGAGAGAGGTGTGACAGATAGAGAGAGGGGGAACATTAGATGACATTTTTAATAGTTTTGTAAGTTCCTAAAGAGAGGAAAATAATGTTTTGTAATCCTAAAGCACTCCTCATCTACACACCTATCGTGATAGAGAGAGAGATGTGAAGTGTATCATGAGAGAGAGAGAGAGAGAGAGAGAGAGAGAGAGAGAGGAGGAAGAGAGTTGTGACAGATAGAGAGAAGAAACATTAGATGACATTTTTAATGTTTTTGTGAGTTCCTAAAGAGGAAAATAATGCACTGTTTTAATTTTTAAGTAAATAGAGGGAGAAAAAAGAAATTATTAGGAATTATGTATATTTTAAGAGAAAAAAAAAAAGAAATCCTTATCTACACATCTATCGTGTTGTGAAGTGTATCATGAGAGAGAGAGAGAGAGAGAGAGAGAAAGAGTTGTGAAGTGTATCATGAGAGAGAGAGGGGGGTAGGAAGAGAGAGAGATTCATTTTTTCGAGTTACGAATCACGATATTATAAAATAAAACGTTTAGACAATATGATGTAAACTTTGATCCATGAAATACTCATGCCGTGTTAGCAACCAAGTATCGCATGGATCAAACACAATAAAAACAATACAAGTCAAATCAAACAAATTTACGACATTTTTTCAACTGCGTTAACGACGATCATATGCCGTAATATGCAAGCAAATTTACGACATTTTTTCGACCGCGTTAACGATCAAATGCCGCAATATGCAAAAAACAATTTATGCACTAGCGGACGACACCAACTTGCTGCGTTAACGACAAAATGCCGCCCGATTCTATGGGAATACGAATAGGATACGAACATACACTAGCCGCGTTACCGACCATATGCCCGCATTTGACAAAGGGAAGGGAAGGGAAGGTGACATCGCCATAACGATACTATGCTTGCCGCGTTACCGACTAGTACCGCTACGGCGTGCCATACTTACCATAGGACACAGACTAGACGCGTTACCGACTAAGTGCCCCAGGGTAAGCACCATTCCGAAGAATGGCCTTACACACACACACCTGTCGTGTGGCGGACCACCCACATCCTGCCGCGCATTGCGACAATGGGCGGCTGCCCGCATGAATACACACCCACACACACATCCCTCGTGTGGCGGACCACCCACATCCTGCCGCGCATTGCGACAGTGGGCGGCTGCCTGCACGAACACACACCCACATACACACACACACACACACACACAAGTTTCATTACCTGTGTATGCTGTCAGCAATGAACTCCCAAAGGGCCCCCCGGGCCCATATATATAGGAAATTGTACCCCGTCGGGCTGGATGACGACCCCGCCGGGACCCGCCGGGGTTTCCTTTTTCCCGGCGGGACCGCCGGGTATAGCAAAAGCCCGGCGGGATTTATCCGGTTACCAGGTTGCTTCCCACTGGCTTTTTTGGGAACATGTTAACATGTTAACATGTTAATAACATGTTAACACATGTTATTAACAAAAAAAAATTGTGATCACGTGAATATAAAATCATTGGTGGCAAGGCATTGACACTCTATGATAATCATGTTCTAACATAGTTGTTATGGTTGATATGTTGGTGGCAAGTAAGTCGTTTTCCCATTTGTGGTTTTGGTTTGATAGCCAGTTCTCCAGGACCTATCTTGTTTTTTGTTAACTTTTAAAGAAATATTTTCCTTGATAATTTATTTAATTGATCAAGTTATCTCTTTGTTCTGGATTGTATCAGTAATAATGGAATTTTCAATATTGGTCTAATTATAAATGAATTGAATATTAATTTTCTTTCTATTTTATTTTCTGAGGGCTTTGGGTTTTAACATGCCTAATAGTACTTACACATACAACCATCACTAGATGGTGGCACATCCATTGTTCAAACCCTCAAATTATTTTTAGCCTTCCTTACCACCCTAGTCACTTCTGTTTTATTAAAAATGGTCAATGGATACCTGTATTCCACGAGTTTGGGTATTTTAATTACAAGGACAAAAATAAAAAATTTCCCTTAACCTACTAGTCATTAAAAAATAGGACCTATATGTGTTTATTTCTTATGACCTACTGGTCAGCATTCTTTACTCTTCCGTCCTCACCTCACATTCAGGTAATGATGATCTTACTTTGTTTGGCATAATGGTCATTACTTTGTTAGAGATAGACCTAAACTATTAACATTTAGCCATTTATTAATACCTTTTTATTTTTGGTGGGTAGTAGGCTATCCACGCAAGTGATAGCCTATGGAGCCACTTGTGTGGATACCTGTGCTTCGGTCAAGAAAGGGTCACTTGCATGCGCACACACACATTCTCATTAAGGTTTTTATGGTTTAAAGGTCACCTTCAATACCTTTAACATAAGATTTTTGTTATCTTAGATGAATGTAAAATTACTTAATTCAAGGTTACCTAACCCCTTAGAGAGACCTTACACCTAATCGGTTATGCTTTGGAGGCCAGCTGGCCATGATGTTTTGAACATGTCTTAACTCTAGCTCGTATGTGCCGTATACCCACTCTGTATACCCACTCTAGCTCGTATGTGCCGTATACCCACTCTGTAATTTTGTTTGCATCAACCCCTTTTGTTCTCTGTTGTGCTGGCACTTACACTACTACATATTAAATACCGGGGCTTGTACCGGCGCTATTAAACGGGGTCTAAAAAAGCCTCGTCATCGGTATAAGCGCTGGTATGAGCGCCGGTATCGTACCGTCGGTATACCTGTCGGGGGATAATACCGGCGCAGATACCGGCGCCTATACCGACGCTAACCGGGGGTAATACCGGCGCTTAAACCGGCCTTTATACCGACCTGTATACCGACGTCTAAACTGGCCCCTATACCGTACCATATACCGAAGTGTAAACCGGCACCTATACCTAGGTATATACCGACGCTGATACCAGGGCAAATACCGACGCTGTAGCAGAAATTTTTTTTTGGGCAGAATAGTGCTGCCTGGCTGTTGCCTAGCTGCCTGCAATGAGCAGGATCAACAACAGCAGACAGACAGCACCATTCTGTCTACAATAGAGCACAAAAACAACCGTGCTCGTTTGCATATTTTCCTGATATCGACAAACAAGAAATTAAATTAAACGTTAATACTCAAGAATGTTTTGATCATATTTCATTAGTTTGAAGGTCATCTTACATCATGGTAATGCCTCCCAATTGACGGTCTCTCCTTCTTCTTCAAGCATCTCAAACAAGGCCACAAGGCCATGTTTGTGAGCGTACTTCTCCTCTCGCCTGCTTGGTGGGCGATTCATGGCCAACTCCTGCACACACGATTAACAATTATAACTTTTAAAAAATCAACATTTAGCCCACATACATACATTCAAATAAATAAAATTGCTACAAACACTTACGAATTCATGGCGCATGGTTTCGTAACCACCACTCCCGAGATGAGAAGCCCCTATTGTTTGCAGTCTTGCCCTTGCCGCCTCTCTTTGTTGTTGAAACCTGTCTGGTGTCTCGGTGAGCTCCTGAGCAATGGCTGCCCACTCCGTGTCATCTAGCCAAACAGGTTTCTCCTTCCCCTCTCTGAATGCGTCCCTCGCCTCTGACCTACGATGCCCCATCAAAATGCGAGCTGTATACTGTATCCACTCATTAGAGACGACATTCATAGGGTCAGATGGCTGGAACTCTTGCTTTATCTTTGTGTTTATATAATTTTTCTTTCCCTTGTCTTGCTGATCCCATTTAGTCATGACAGAGTCATGAAACTGTATAGTGCACAATTGTCGAATGCGTGTCTTCATTGCCTTCCCTGCACTATCCATTATTGGTGCCCCATCCCTAATTGTGTAAATCTTGCTGTTGTCATGGTCATGTGCACCCCAGGGAGTGGAAGGTGACCCTATGGGTGTGCTATCAACAGATGAGAGCGAAGGACGACGCTCACGTGGTGGTGGTGTCACAGCATCTGTGGCACTACCACCACAACAACCTCCACCTGAAGACCTACTACGTGAGCGCCGTCTATGTGAAGACGTGGTAGATCGAGCTGTAACAGGAGTGGAAGGCTGTGTGGTACGAGGTGTGGGAGCTGCTGTCGTACCCACGGGTGTGGGAACTGGCGTCGGGAATCCAGATGGTGAGGCAGATGTCCCTGCTCCAGAACCCCAATAACTCTGAGCCATGGCTCTCTGCTCTGGAGTCATGGACGAAAGAAAACCATATAACTGCTGGGGACTCATGCCCTGCGGTGTAGGATTAAATGAGAAATCTGGACTGTAGTCGTAGGGCGGTGAGTCACCCATGGCCTGTTGGACAAAAAACCATATGACAAACTTGTACGGAATGAAAATTACACGGTAAACAATGAATGAAAGAACCATAAGATAAACATTAACATTGATAAACAACATTGGTAAAACTATATCAACTTGCTCCTACAGTAGTGATTATGATGGTAAACATTAACAATGGTGAACAATGAATGGACCTTCAATGTCATAAAACCATTACAAATATGTCATAACTATTTGCATAATCATTAAGATACATCATTTTATAAATCATTATCTATTCTATCATCCTCATTAAGATCAGTAGCCCCAAAGAGATCTATGTCTATGCACATTTCAGCATCCTCATCATTAAAAGTCCCTTGATGAAGGATGTCTTCATCATCTATGTCTTCTTCCTCAACTTGATTTTCAGCTTCCTTCGTTTGCACCTCTTCATTTGGATCTTGCTCTAGTTCCTTCTCTTCATTTGCTTGCTCCTCTTCATTGTTGATATCGAGATGTTCTTGCTGCTCTCCATTACCCTGTGCATCCACATCACCTTGTTGTAGCTCAAATTCTTCAAAAATTTGCTTGCTGCGGGGGGCGACTTGAACCACAAACAGCCAGCGTGGATCTTTTGGATCCGCTTTAAAGACAACCTGCTCACAATGCTCTGGGCGCACAAAAGTATCTTGCTGATCGGTCCATACCTTTGTGGAGTCCACTTGGATGAGGCCACTCTTGTCTCTACGTACAGATGCATGTGGCCCATTCATGATTACCTTGAACCACTTCACATCGAAGATAAACAACTCAAAACTTCTGAAGCCAACCTTCAATATATCTTGAATGGTTCCAAAGTAATCAAGCATTCCAGTAATTGTGTTATCATCACTTGCACTTGCACGACTTTCTTGAACAAACTGTGCTGTGACACCACAATCAAAGGTTGCTCTTCTTTGGTCTATTCGTTCTACTCGAAAATGACGTCCATGTGACCAAAACGCCCCATATTTGTGATACTACAATGAGCACAAAAAGTTTGTTGATGGAGAATCAAACACAGAGACATGTAGAGGAAAAAATGAGAGACATGTAGAACTTAAACACTTACATGCCAATCGCATCCTTTTGTAAGCTCCTCCTCCTCCTCTGTTATAGGTAAACCAGCACGTTTGGCTTCTAAAATTGTAGCTTCTAGCCATCTACCTGTGGGAAAGTCCGGAAGAGCTTGCATACCTTCTGGATATGGGAGATTTCTTGTAGTGCGATTCCTTCTGAAACTTAAACGATCTTGTACTCGCTGTCGCTTGAGAGCTTCATATGTCTCAATCCACTTCTCCATTACATGAGAGTTCAAGATGCAAAATTTGTTGATTTTTTCTCTCAAAGTGTTATCCATCTTTCTCTTAATGCCTTGGCCTTGAGGTTCCTCACCAATGACTCGCCTGTTGGACTCTTGAGACCATAGTCGAGGTATCTCTGGATCTGAGGAACTTAAATATTCAGTGATGTAAACAAGGGACTCTTGTATCAGCCACCCTTCTGACATACTACCCTCTGGGCGAGCCATTTGGCGAACAAATCCCTTTAATGTCTTCATAAACCTCTCCAAAAAGAACATCCATCTTGAATGGACTGTTCCAGCAACTGCAACCTCATCTACAACATGAACTAGCAGATGCATCTGGATTGTTAATAAACTTGTAGGGAAAAACTTCTCTACCATGCAGACTGCCTCTATGGAGTTTAAACGCGCTGTCTCCAAAGTGTCTCTCTTTATCTCTTTTGAAGAAATCCAGCGCACCAATGTGCCAATCTTATAGATAGTAGCTCTAATGTCTTCAGTGAGGCAATCTTTTATTGCTATGGGTAGCACAAATTGTAGAAACTTGTGCCAATCATGACTCTTGAGACCACTAAGATCATCATCCTTTGTAAATGCACTTTTCAAGCAATGCATACAACCTGTCGGAGTCCGAAACTCTGAAATTGTCCTCTTGACTTGTTGTTCCTCCATCTTGCTAAAAACCCATGGGGCTCTTGGAAGTAGCACCTTTCCATTGGGTCTAGTGCGAGCCCACAACTCTTGCATACAACCAATCTCTTCCAAGTCATCCCTTTGGCCTTTAGTATCCTTTTTTCCTGTCATGGTCTTCCACAGAATGTCAGCTACATTCTTGAAAATATGCATCGGGTCAAGCAAATGGTTTATAAGGAGATCACCCCAATAGGGGAGTTGGTGAAAGATAGAGAGCCTCTTCATCCCAGGACATGTCAAGTTGCCACATTCCTCCCATTTGATCTTCCAATCGCTTGCCTTCAATGTACTTGGAGGAGGTCTTCCTAGATTACCATCCCGCAATTCATGATTTTCTGGCAGATACCTAACATGTCCTTGGTAGACATTCTTTCGTAATGCTTTTGAGTATCTTGAATCAAGTCGAGGACCACATACAGGACATGCATTGTAACCCGATATAGCCAAACCTGAGCATTCTCCATAGCCAGGCCAATCATGCATTGTCCACATGAGAATACCTTGCACAGTTGTACCTCTTTGGCCGTTGTGGGGCTTTGACATGTCCTTCACTTCAATTCCGTTCCACAAGGTGCGTAACTCATCAATAAGTGGTGCCAAATATACATCCATGTTCTTCACCTTGTACTTTCCTGGAACTATTAATGAGAGCAACAGATGACCTTTCTTTATTGCTAACCATGGCGGAAGATTATAATTCACAAGGCAAACAGGCCATGTGCTCCATGAAGAGCTCCTTAAACCAAAAGGGTTAACACCATCCATTGCTAGGCCAAGACGGAGGTTTCTAGGTTCTTCCTTAAAAGCCGGCCATTTCTCTTCAATGTGTCTCCATGCGGGTGAGTCTGCAGGCACACGCATCACTTCATCTGTGGATCGAGTTGTGGCATGCCATGTCATCAAGCTTGCTATTGATTTGCACCTGAACATGCTTTTTATCCTTGGAATGATTGGAAAGTGCCTGAGAACCTTTACCGGGACAGCTTCCCCCTGAACATCTTCTCTATATCTGTTAGAGCCACAATGGGGACATTCTTGCAAATGCTCATATTCATGGCGGAAGAGGCAACAATCATTGCGACAAGCATGAATATTATTGTAATCCATGCCTATGGATTTCAATAACTTCTTCGCATCTGCACGAGATGGAGGCATCTCGTTGCCAGGGGGCAATATTTGATCTTTCAAAAGCCTGCAAGTATGGCAATATCTGATCGTTACTATTAAGATTTTCTCAAGTACAAGTTGATAATTTAACATTTCAACAGTACGTGTAATCTCCAAAAAAAGACCTTACTTGAATAGTTCAGTGACACTTGTATTAGACCATCCAAAAACTGACTGCAAATTTAGCATCGTAAGAGATGCACGCAATACAGATATGTTGGCACCATTGTATAATGGAAGGCGTGCAAGTTTACGCATGGCCTCTTCCTCTGGTTCATAATTTGACCGTTGAGAATGTCGTGGTTGATGATCTTCATGTTCATGCTCCTCGAAGAGAGCTTCTTGTTGCTCAATGAAGGCATCCAACATTTCTTCCATTGGACCTTCTTCCATTCCCTCGGGTGCTGTTAATTGAGCTCCCTCTGTCACTCCCTCCTGCGATATCCTCATCCTTTGTTGGGGACGAGAATTCACAGGCGCAATGTTATCAAGATGCGGCTGCACACTTGCTTGGTTGTACGATTGAAACCGTAAATTTTGCAAGCGCTCCATTGGAAATATTCCAGCATCATGAACATGCTCGTTGCAAATCCTTCGTTTTCGAAAGATTTGGTACTTACATCGCATGCATGGACACGCTATTCTCTCTTCAAGATTGAGAGGCTCCATCTAGCAGGATAACATGTATATGCAGCTCGTTAAACACAAATCAGCTTATCTCCTCTCCATACAAAAGTAAATAGAATTTGCACAAGGATGGAGAGAGAAGCTATCTCTATTCATAAATAGCTGTTTATATATAAAGACCTTATGCAATAATCTAAATGCATATTATAAGTATAAGCTTGCATAATAAGGATTGAATTACGGTTTTGTAAATTCCGCGAGAGTCTCCTTTGTAATTGAAACCAAATCTCAATTGAAAATGCAACTTCTTAAAACTTGTACGCAATACTCTTTGCATCCCACAATGTCATGAAAGATCATATGCATTTGCAATATCCACACAATATGACAGAAAAGGGGCCCCATTGCCCAAATGCATCCACAAAGTCGATGGTGAGGATTGTTGAGGACGCGCGTTGAAGCTTGCCGATCTCCCGGCCAAGCTCTTCTCACCCCTTCACCGAGTTTTCCTCCAAGGTGAAGGTTGAGGCCATTTCTTCACACCGGTGTACCTAATCCCCCTTCGTACCGCTTTACCAAGCAATCACGGCACAAAGAGTTCAAGCCATTCTCCCCTTGGCCTCTCCAACCAATGCCAAGGTACCCTTACACATTGCTAGATTCTATAGAAACTTGAAGTGGTTGCAATGGTGAGTGTAGGTACAAAATGATGTGGATAATATCAAATGATAGAACAAGTTTGTTGGCTTACAAGCATTGAGCATGACTCATGCCCTTTTACAATTTAGAACTCAGCAATAAAGCATGGACTCATGCCTCAATCCATCATCCAAAAGCTCCATTGGAAATTAACAATTCACAATGCCCTCACCATGGCATTTGCATAAGCATTTGTTAACCACAATCAAGGCATTTGCAATTGCATTTTAACAATCCCTTTCATATAAGCCATATGCATAAGTCTACCTGCGTACGCTCTATGCATAAGCCATATGCATAAGTCATATGCATAAGCCTTATGCATACGCTCTATGCATAAGTCTTATGCATACGCTCTATGCAAGACTTATGCATAATCTCTATGCATAAGCTCTATGCTATATGCCTTATGCACTATTATGCTAACCCTTAATCCCTTTCACATAAGCCTTACGCACACGCTCTATGCATAAGCCTTATGCACACGCTCTATGCATAAGCCTTATGCATAAGCTCTATGCATAAGCCATATGCATAAGTCTACCTGCGTACGCTCTATGCATAAGCCATATGCATAAGTCATATGCATAAGTCTTATGCATACGCTCTATGCATAAGTCTTATGCATACGCTCTATGCAAGACTTATGCATAAGCTCTATGCATAAGCTCTATGCTATATGCCTTATGCACTATTATGCTAACCCTTAATCCCTTAAACATAAGCCTTATGCACACGCTCTATGCAATTACGCTCTATGCATAAGCCTTATGCACACGCTCTATGCATAAGCTCTATGCATAAGCTCTATGCATAAGCCATATGCATAAGTCTTATGCGTACGCTCTATGCATAAGCCATATGCATAAACTCTATGCATAAGTCATATGCATAAGTCTTATGCATACCCTCTATGCATAAGTCTCTTGCATACGCTCTATGCAAGACTTATGCATAAGCTCTATGCATAAGCTCTATGCTATATGCCTTATGCACTATGCTAACCCTTAATCCCATCACCCAATGGTGTAATAAACATGATCTTGTTTTACGTACATGGATAATAAAGATTGCAAGCTTATTATAGGTTTTATGCATAGATATTAAATTAATCGTATGTGTTGTAAGCTTACAAGAACCCAAAACTAACCCTAAACCATAAAACAAGGATGCAAAAATTCATATGAAATAGCATAAACAAGAAAAATCAAAAGAGGATCTACCTCTTTTTCGCAAAGCTGAAGGAGAGCTCGAGGATTGGTGAAAGATTGGTGAGGTGAAAGAGCTGCAAAACAAAATATTAAACAAACTAATTAGTAAATTAAACACAAAAAAAAGAACTAATACAAAACCCTAAAATCTCTATGCATGCATTAGGAGATCTATGCATACATAGAGAGCTCTAGATCTCAACATGCATAGAGAGCCAAAAAAAACACAAAACCCTAAATGTCTTAATTTTTCAATTAAAAACTAAAAGCAATTGCAATAACATGTTAGGAGAAGGAGAAGAGGAGAAAAGAAGAATGAAGGAGAAAAGAGGAGAGAGGAAAAAAGAGGAGAGAGAGGGAAAGAGAAGAGGGAGAGAAATTACCTCTTCCGCTTGATTTCTGCGAAAAACCAGAAAATAGGCTCTCGGCTTATGAAAAACTTACGAGCGTCGGTATATGCGACGGAATATGTGTCGGAATATTCGTCGGTATATGCTACGGAATATGCGTCGGTATCGGCGTCGGAATAAGCGTCGGTATAGGCGTCGGTATACGCGACGGGAAATGAAAATTTAAAAAAACCCCGCCATACTTGTCTCCTCCAACATGACGACGGACATACCGACGTTCGACATTTGCGTCGGTATTTTGGCGTCGGTATGTCCTCAACCTCTTGTAGTGTTACTACCCCAATCTTGCATTTTTTGTGCTTCTACACACCCTAATGAACTTAGGTTTTTATGTATTTAGGTATGGGGTTAATACTCGTATGCAAAGTGAATTTAGTTTAGGGTTTTATGTATTTAGGTATGGGGTTAATACTCCTCTCCAAAGTGACCCTATGGTAGTATATTAGGCTGGATCATTTTTTACTACATTAAGTATCTTAGATCCCCACAAGATTTGTATAAATGATTGGATTCACATTTTTTCGAAGACCTGGCAAAGAAAATCCAACGATGGTGTTTCCCACTAGTTAATTACCGGATTGTTTACTCAAAGCAAAGCTACTTTTGAACACATGACCAAGTCACCTGAGTATTGATAGTCATTATTGTTTGGTTTGATAATGGTTTATGTTTTGGGCAGCATTAGTGGGGTTTATAGTAGGGGTTAATTTTGGTTTTAAAATCAAAGGTGTAAAGTGTCAATAAAGCATACTTGTTTTAATTCTCTAAGTTCTGCTAAATCTAGAACATAACAACGTCTTATGATCATGAATGATCGTCGTGCATGAACATTTGGAAGTAAAACTTTCAATAATTTAGAGATCTCGGTTACGTTGCACTGAAAAATGGCTTTTAAAACCCCGCTTAAATTCAATAAAAGATTTTTTTTGGTATAAGTTGATGAATATGGATGGTTATATTGCTTTAGACATCATATTATTCATAAACGAGAAACCAATATATATATATATATATATTTTATTATTATTTTTTGAAGTGGAGTTTTTTAGAATTTAAGTTCCTTAGGGTAGGACTACATGATCAAGACGTTTTGGAGATGAGAGTAATGCAGTCGTCAGACAAGGAGAGGCGCGCTTTGAGATCGTTAATTGCAGCTTGGTAGAGAGAGAAGACAATGTTATGGGCTTCTGCTTCAGACAAGGTAGAGACAGGGCGACATTCAAAGCTCCACTGCAGGACGGTACCCTTTTCTTCACCACCTTCTTCTTCTTTGTCGAGAGGAGAGAGCTTGAAGTTGCTGACATAGTCTTGCATGAGAGAAAAGCCGGGCAGGGTGCCGCAAAGGATAGTGTAAGAGAAATGGTGGTGAAGCTCGTCCATTTCTAAGAGCTTTTCAAAGGCAAAGGTGGAGGGCTTCCCCGGTGCCACTGGGTAAAGAACGGGCCTTCTCACGCAGCCTGGCTTCTGGGGCTTTCCTTCTATGAGCTCACAGCTCTGCACCAGCGTTCTCATCCACTTGTCCACTCCCACAAAGTCGCTCGTTACCCCCCACACCTCCGCCTCCCCTGCACCCTTGATCTCCCACTCGAACGCCGTCCCCCACACATGATCCTTCTCTCCACTGTTATAAGTGCTGCTGCTGCTTATCGCTGCCGACTCCGTCGCTGTCTGCAGAATCGTCTCCATCGTTCGTCTGCGCTCAATTCTCCCTGCATCCCACAAGCAGACCCATCAGTTGACATAGGCTTCTCTCTCTCTCTCTCACTCAGTACACACACACAAATACTCACTTACAGACACAGACACATGTTTCTTTCTCTCTCTCTCACTCTCTCACACACACACCTCTCTCTCTCACACTCACACTCACACTCACACACACGCACCCACCTGTGTGTACCTTAACTCTCTCGCCAATGGTGAATGCTGTCTGACTTCGGGCCTTTGTACGCAAGTGCGCTTTACGTGTAGGGGAGGAGGATGATGTGCCCTTACCGTGTCTCTCTCTCGCACCCACTGTGTGTACCCTAACTCTCTCGCCAATGGTGAATGCTGTCCCACTTCGGCCCTTTGTACGCAAGTGCGCTTTACGTGTAGGGGAGGAGGATGATGTGCCCTTACCGTGTAGTGCACATACCGTGTACTTAACTCTCTCTCGCCAATGGTTAATGAAAGCAAACACAACCCAAACTCCTTGTCAATGTTAGGTAATACTTGTGCAGGCATTATGTGTTTTCTCTCTCTCTCACTCACACACTCTCCCTCTCACTCTCACACTCACACACTCTCTCTCTCACTCTCTCACACTCACACACTCTCTCTCTCACTCTCTCTCACACACACACACATTATCCTTTTTTGACAAGGAGAAATAGTTTATGACGATATTGTTAGACAAAATGCCCCCTAATGCAGCTGTGGCTTTTCCCAATACTCTTTCAGAGGCCTTTCCCCATCATCAACAAGGACCTAAGAATAACATTTGCTCCGGATGACCTAACAATCTATTCAAGTATCAAACCTCCCTATACGGATAAGCACACCTAAGATCACTCTATCTCATACAATTCGGTCATACCCATTTGCTAAGGATAACTAAAATAAAATCTTGAAGTGTGGAAGCATGGGCTAATCTATTATCAATATAAATTACAATTATATATATGTGTTATTTTTTTTGACACATAACATATGGTGGTATTAATGAAAATATCAAACTCATAATCTTACTCTTATTGTCACCAAGGGCCACAAAATGAGATTGATTCAAGTAAGATGTTGATGTAACATTTTCTTTGATATTAAACTATATTTTTTATTGTACATTTATGTGATCAAATCAAGTTAATGCCTCTTTGTAATGTGTATTATGTGCAAGAAAATAAAGAAATCTCAAATTCGTGTAGTTGTTTCCAAAGTATTGTGTTAATTGTGTATATCTACAATCGCCCCATGAACAATTATAATTATACTTTTGAAGCATTTACAATATCAATCCATGTACTCCAGGTGATTCAAAAGACTTACATGTAAGAATACATCTAGGGAAAGCCCCACTATTCCATTTGTTCAAACTTTTTATTGAACTTGTATGCATTTTATAGACTTTATTTTAGAATCATTCATTAAATAAAATATTTTGAATGCAACATCTAATTGAACTAATTGTGTGGCTCATAATTTGCAGTTAGTGCACGCCACAAGACAACAACATTTTGAACAAAAATCACATCAAGAACTTACATAAGAGCATCACATCTTGTATACCCTTGTTTTTCAATATCATCCTAGATTATTACCCCACAAGAGCAATGGCAATGATCTCAAGCATAATATAGTTATTTGGAGACCCTTTATTTGAAATCTTGTCATAATTTTCATTAGATCCTATGGTGACAGGCATATACTCACTTACAGACACAGACACATGTTTCTTTCTCTCTCTCTCTCTCACACACACACACACACGCACACACACATCTCTCTCTCTCTCTCTCTCTCTCTCTCTCTCTCTCTCTCTCTCTCACACACACACACACACACATGCACATGCACCCACCTGTGTGTACCTTAGCTCTCTCACCAATGGTGAATGATTTCTGACTTTGGGTCTTTGTACGCAAGTTCCCTTAATTTGTAGGGGAGGATGATCTCAAGCCCTTGACGTGGAGGGGAGGATGTTGGATCACCTTAAAATGCACCCCAACCTGTGCAGTTGATCTTGCACCCTAAGTACAAGGACATCAGCTTGATCTATCCACCTACACACGTCCGCTGAGAGAGAGAGAGAGAGAGAGAGAGAGAGAGAGAGAGAGAGAGAGAGAGAGAGAGAGAGAGAGGAGAGGGAGATCCAATGCATTAACAAGAGGGTATAGAGAGAAGAAAATGTGAATAGGATCTAGAAGAGACTCCTCCATCTTTTCCTTGCAAAAGTACAATGCAACATTATTTACTATTGGAACTCTAGATAGAAGGCTAATTTAAGTTTCTACATTACCATAAAACCTGGTTTCCAGAAAAAGCTTCTATACCCCTACAACAATAACAATAAGCTATTGTATTATTCATATTTGTTGCTTCTTTATTTTTGATTGAGAAGATGTAGCATAATGGTAATCACCTACATTTTTTCCTTTAGGTGTATCAATGCAGCCACTTTTAAGGGTCAACTTCTTAGTATGACCAAAAAAAGAAATAATGGAGATATATGTTGACAACCAATGACTACTTGGTGGAAAATATGTTGTTTTCCTTTAGGTGTATCAATGCAGCCACTTTTAAGGGCCAACTTCTTAGAATGACCAAAAAAATAAATAATGGAGATGTATGTCGACAACCAATGACTACTTGGGGGAAAATATGTCGTACGGAACTTTACAATGCAGTATTTTCAAGCTTTACAATGCAACTTCTTAGAATGACCAAAAAAACTAATAATTTTTTGCCAATAATGGAGATGTATGTTGACAAACCAATGACTACTTGGTGGAAAATATGTCATATGGAACTTTACAATGCAATATTTTCAAGCTTGGTGATATGTTAGCTTTGTGCATGATTTGTATCCCAAGTAAAAAATGAATAAACAATTGCATGCATATCAATACACCAACTATGTCCTCACTTCTTTCATGCTTCTTTTTTTCTATCTTCATGGCATGTATGATACACTACAAGACACTGCTGCCATACACGCGTTCGATACACGTGATAAGTTATGGGCGCATGTATGGTCGCGCATGTATATGAGTAGTATCGGACGCGTGTATATTGGCATCTACATTCGCGTGTATATACTAGTTTCAGAAACGCGTGTACCAGCGCGTGTATATACGCGCAATTATACACGCTTTATTACACGCGATAACAGAGAACTTTATTAAGAAAAACTCCATTCCTTTATAAAATTAAAAACCATTTCCTTTAAACCATCTCATAGTACATTACAGTATATATCATTACACAATCCCACTACATGCATTTACAACAATGTAATATATTCAAAAATAAATCATGAGATGATAATTAAAAGACAACATATACAATAGAAATGTCATCAATTTAGAACGATACAGTGATGGATTGGTTAGGGTTCGATCTCATCTTTAATAAGATCCATCCTTACCAAACGATCAACATCAATATCCATTTGATCAATTTGTAAGGCTACGATTAAATTTATTCCACTATCGATATTCTGTCCCATTGATAATGGTACCGATGCCCTGATCATCCTCATCAACATCACCATCATCCTCAATGGTAGGGTCATCCTCATGATCATGAGAAATGGCACGCTCATCCTCATTATCATGATCATCTCTTATTTCTTGATCATCGATCACAACATCTTCATTGGCATGTTCGACATCATCTTCATTGCAGCTTGCTATATCCTCCATATGCTCCATATCAGTGAATGTATTATACATCACTTTGGAACGTGGTGCAATAGGGATGACGTACCACCATTTAATGTCATGCACCATTGGTAGATAGATAACCTACTAAAATACACAAGGGGGATACGCGAGCTTAGATATATATGTACATGAAACACATTAGTAAAAAAATGCATACCTGCTCACATTGTTGTGGCAATACGAGCCTATCCAAAACTTTGTAGAGTCAATAGTTACATAGCCACTTGCATGGCGTTTTATCGTTGCATTAGGCCCTTTTTCCACCACGTTCATTTGCCATTTGACATCCAAAACATACACAAAGAAGCGACGAAAGTCAAGCCTAAATATGTCTTGGATTATGCCACAATAATCATCCATTTTTCCATTGGCTCCCTCAAAGCTACTAATGACACCGCAATCTTGTGTATTCCTCTTTTCATCAATTCTTTATGTTCGAAAATGCTTGCCTTCACACCATATAGCATTGAACATAGTGCACTGGACCAAAATAGAAGCAATATTTGTGTAAGCAATGTGAATAAATATTAAAAGCAAATCACTTACAACTAATGCAAAACATTAGTTCTATGTACCTTTAACATGGATCCTGGTGCATACTCCCATTCTTCCGCCATGATATGCAGCCCCTCGTCGCTCTCTGCTCTCTCCATTTCCTCATGCAACCAATCAACATGGATATCATTCGAAAGTGTTGCTAGATGCTTAGGGTACGCCTTACGAGAGCCATGTTGCCTCTGAAAGAGAGCTCTTTCTGCTTGCCTTTTTGTCTTTGCATCCTCATATCTTGTAACCCATCTGCTCATCACATCACTATTAAGGATGCAAGTGAAATTGAGATCATCAATCAATGTTCTGTCAATTACTTTACTCTGTCCTTTTCCTTAAGGCACAATAGAGGTCATTCTCAAGTCCTCTTCATTGCTCCATAGTCGCGGTGTCAAAGAGTTGTCCACCTGACCAATAAATTTTGAAATATATACAACAGACTCTTGTATCAACCAACCCTCGGCCATGCTTCCTTCGGGTCTTGCACTTTGCCTCACAAAGTCTTTTAAGTTCTTCATGAAGCGCTCTAGGAAGAACATCCAATGTGCATGCATAGTGCCACATAAAGCAATTTCATCCACTAAATGCACAATGAGATGTAGTTCACTTGTGAGAATGGTTCGCGAAAAAGTCTCCTCTACCAAACAAACCACCTCCACTACCATAACACGTGCATCATCCAACGTGGCTGGATCAATTGCTTTGGAACTAACATATCTGAAAAATAAATGAATAGTACGTTATACCTCATGCACGTTCATTTTGCAAGGTATAATGAAGGGTGATCTGACATGGGTTTTACATACCTCACAAGCTCGCCCATCTTATAAATACATTTTTTCAAACTCTTGTTTGCACAATGGTCGATGCTAGTAGTAGTAGGTAGTATGAACTATGTATATAAGAGCACATGTATATATGGTTTAGGGTATTACAAAATTTAATTTCAACGTACAAGACTTGAAAAGCACTTACTTGGAGCATCTTGTGCCAATCGTGGGACTTCAACCCATATAGTTGCTCAACGCCTCTTTTCTTAGTGGTTGTAAAGGCTCCCTGCAATGATCTCATGCATCCAGTGGGAGTACGCAAAGTGGTGATGGTCGGCTTTACCTGCTTCTCCTCTTTCTTTGATATAATCCATGGTGCAGGCAAAAGACGAACATGCCCACCCTCCTCTTGTGGCCAAGCTTGACGCATACGTCCTGCGACCCGCAAGTCCTCCCGTACGCTAACATTGTCACGTTTACCAATAACATGTCCCCAAATACCAAATCCCACATTCTTGAAGATGTGCATGGGATCAAGAGGATGGTTGATCTTACGATGGGTCCAATATGGTAGCCGAAAAAAATGTACCTACACAAGGGATTGCTCTATGTGATCTTTAATCCAATTAGAGACTACACAAAACAAGATTGAAAAACATTACTATACCTGTTCATGCCATCTGGAGGTAGAACATTTATAGACTCCCAAATACGCTTCCAATCTTTTGCACGAAGTGTTTGTGGAGGAATGTTACTCTTACTAGTAGCAACATATTTAGGATGATCTGACGAGAGAAATCGATGATGATTATCGAATATGGTCTTACACAAACCGTCAGCATACTCATGTACTAAAACAAAGGGCCACAAACAGGACATGCATGTTTACCCGATGTTTTCAAACCTGTTAAATTATAAATAAAAGTTAGAATAATAAAGTCAATAGTTATAATTAATATAGCCACCAATAGTGTTAGAGTAGGGAGGTAATTAGAATTCTTACCACCAGAACAATCGCTGTATCCTGGAAAGTCATGCATTGTCCACATCAACACTGCTTTTAAGTCGAAGTGTCGAGAGGAGGGAGGCCTACTAATGTCCACCACCGCAACACCTCTCCATAGTTCCTCCAACTCATCAATCAACGATTCGAGATAAACATCCATATGCTTGACTTTATGTTTCCCTGGAATTAGAAGGGATGACATAAGATGTTGCTTCTTGATCACCATTGATGGTGGAAGGTTGTAATTCACCAACACAACTGGCTACACATTCTATGCGGTGCTTTTGAAACCAAATGGATTCACTCCATCCATACCTAGGCCAAGACTCAAGTTTCTGGGCTCTGTTTTAAAGCTGGGCCACTCATCTTCAATATGCTTCCAAGCAGGAGTGTCTGCAAGAATTCTCCACATGTCATCACCGATCGATGTGAGGAATGCCATGACATGAGCTCTGCTATGGATTTGCACTTGAACATGTGTTTGATGCGAGGAATTATAGGAAAGTGTCGCAAGACTTTACGAGTAATCAAAACTCTTCACATCTGTTCTATACCTTGCTTCACCACAAGTGGGACAATGTCGAGCCTCCTTATGCGTCCCACAAAAGAGAATGCAATCATTGATGCATGCATGTATGCGATCATAATCCAATCTTCCAAGAGATGTCACATAGCGCCTCACTATGTCTCTTGAGGTGGGTAGTCTATTCCCCTTTGAAAGCATGTTTGATAATAATAGCCTGCATCCAATATCATCAATTAGCCCTAAATCCTAAATCCTAAACCCTTAACCACTAATTCAAATTTGTAAGTTAGAATGCTTACTTGAATAATGCGTCAAGACTTGCATTGCTCCATCCATAAACTGTTTGTATATTGAGTAGTTCAAGTGAAGCACGTAAAATAGAGAATGTGCACCCTTCAAAAATCGATGTCGATGAAGCCTTGTAAAGATGCTCTTATTCTATATCATCATCGTCCATACCTTTGGGATCATCCCTAAAAAGATACCGCACCATATCATCAAACACTTCCTCTTCCACAACTTCGTGGGGTGCAGGGCTGCTGTCATCCCTTTCCCACTCATCTCTGACAATAGATCCCAAAGCTCCAGCATCATCTCGTCGACGCTTTACGTGCTCTCGCCGTGCATACGGCACCATGTTAGGGTGTGGTACTACATCCTACTTCAATTAGAGTATATATATTACAACTCCATTAATTTGGACACCATGAGTCATTTGAATACTATCAATTTACATCTACTCACGTCTAAACCTGTTTGATTCAATTCTCCATACATGGAGATGTGATTCAAGGTAATTCGATGCGTTCGTACAATGCATCCTTGACATCGATTACACATACACTTGATCCTTTGTCCCGACCACACATCGCGATTACGATAATCAGTTTTTAATGAAAGTATAAAAAGTCTCTATATCCTGTGTTGATCACGTGTAATAGCGCATCTCCACTGTTTTAAATCGCGTGTAACAGCGCGTTTAGAATCGCGTGTATGAACGCGGCTGTTTATTATACATGCGAATATACACGCACTTCTACACGCGACCACCTGTCTATACCTAACACCGTCGCCTTCTCCAAAAATCATTTTCAAACTCCATCGTTCCTCTTCTTTATCGCCGCCAAATCTTCCCTCTCCCAACAGAGAACTAAAGCCAAGTGCAAGGAGCAGACACGGGTGCAAGGAGTAGACATGGGTGAAGAAAACCAGCCAAAAAGAAAACTCACTTTTCCAGAGGTGAGTCAGTTTATCCTTTGTCCTGTCTCTTTCCTTCCATTTGTTTATGCGATTGTCTCTTTTCCTTATGCGATTATCTCCGTCCTTCTCTCTGGTCGTGCCTGCTTCATTATTTTTGTGAACGATAGTGACAGTCTGGGCTTTTCTTTTTAAGAAAGATTTGTCGGCGGTCTGTCGTTTTCGAAAAAGTTTTTGCGCAGGCTGCGTGTACGAGCACGTGTATGTCTGCATGTACCCTGTTTGCACAGATTGTTCACACGCAAATACACGCATTTTTGGACGGGTTTTTTACACGCGATTGTGTTTGCGTGTCTTGCTTGTCCTCTTGTCTAGTCTGTATGCTTTGGTCATCCAAAGTGTACAGATTGTCGATCCATACATAGAGTGATTCCCTTCATGGTGACTGTGCTTTGATACATGTGTTTCCCAGCATCGCCATCCCCTTTATCGCCTCTCATAGTAACTCTTATCGCCATCCCCTTCATGGATCCTTCATGTATATACTTTTATTTTTGCAAATTCTTCATGCATCCAGGTTCTTCATCCGATCCATTTGCATACGGCACTTGGATGATGGAGATGCTAAATCATTTTGGGTGCCATCCTGGCCCAATGGAGCTTACAGAGTACATGTATGCCCATCCCTCTCCTGGATTCCCTGGTATGGTTACCCTGCCCCTGAGTATCCATGTCACTCCACTGCTGTCTTTGCCTGCGAGTCCGGTGAGACGGCATGCAGCTTCTCCTCTTCCACGCTCACCAAGGAGACATACCCCGTCCAAGACACACTCACGCACACCCTCCCAGGCACCGTCACGTCAGGGCTCACAGCCACCATCACGTACTCCCTCATAGCCACAGTCACGTACACAATCCCCCAGTCATGACTCCACTCGCAGTAGAGAGGAGAGTAAACGCCACAGTAGGAAGAGTGGGAGTGGAGGATGCAGCGGGTGCTTTGGTGGGGGAGGTAGTAGGGCACGCGGTGAGAGAGGAGATAGAGGGAGAAGAGTTAGAGGAGACAGTGAGGAGGAGGAGGAGGTGAGAGAGGTGGAGGGAGTTATTTACTATGATGTGACGGATAGGGGTGGGGTAGTGATGGATGCAAGGGGGAAAGAGGTAATGGAGTACATGCGTGGGGTAGTTTCAAACTTGTACAAAAATTATTTTATTAAATTTAAAGATTAAAATAGCCGATTAGTTAGGGAGGTGATAGATGCTGTACATAGTCGGTACCCCAATCCCCCACATACGACATTCTCGGATGTATGGGGAAGGACGCGAATAAGGGAGATCTTAAGTAATAAAAGATCTCACCTTAAGAAACTCGCGTACGATGATGGGCTAAATGTAGCTGCGGTTGGCGTTCCTGTCAAGAAACCTGCCACACTGCGCACAAACACGAGTGGAAGGAGGCAAAGAAACGAGCAGAGGGTGGCGTGAAGAGAAGGCAGCATGTGGAGGCATGACGGATCCAGATGGAGACCATTGGATCTTCGCATTTCGGATCTGGCGGCGTCGAGTCATGGGAGGCAGAGTTCGTAAGTATCTTGCCACTTTATTTGATTGTTAAATTCATTGATTCTATGATTGTTTTAATCGTACAAATTGTGTTGATTATGTTATAGCGACGGGTTATGGGGAGGAAGCCCACAGCCCACGATACTGGGTATGCTCGCCAGCATAGCACACGTGACACGTGGCCCTCTTTAGAAACGTGGGATGTATTACGGACGCGCAGTTTGAGATGGCCATGAGACCATGCGATCGACAGGTACTTGAAAACTCTAAACAAATGATTTTGGTTTATTGAATTACATATATATATATACTTATATACGATATATTACTTGAACAGGCACAAGCTATTGCTGCACCTGCTAATGCTTCTACCACTGATGATCCACCCGCCGCCACTGCTCCTACTGGACGTGAGCACTACTCATCGAACATGTATACCGATGTGAGCTCATCTGATCATGGAGGGAGCAGCGGGTCATCATCTGGGTCTGAGTAGTACTCAGACTTATAGTATCACATTCCATATTGAGGATGTGGTTGTATATATTGTAACTGAAGCCATGGGCTTTTTTAGACAAACCAATTTGATTTTGTATATATTTGTTTATAATTGAAGCCATGGGCTACTTCGACATATGGACTCCCTTGTATATATGTGTACACATAAAATTTTGATAGTAATATTGAATCGTGAATTGATAGTATTGCATTCATGTCTGTCTTGAATCGTGTATTGACAATCTATGCATTCATGTCATTCTTGAATCGTGTAATGACAATGCACTAAATCTTCCTCGTGGATGGTGCAATGCACCCAAAAAAAAAAATCAGAGAGTGCTATTGGGAGCTGGAATGCTGGAACAGCATTCAGGTACCAAATAGCACTCTCTCAATTTTTTTTGGCTCTCTGTTCGCGTGTATAAACGCGTCAACTCTGTAAAAGTCACGTGTATATACATGGATACTTTGTGAAATGCGCGTGTATAAGCGTAGCTAAACTGACAAAACGCGTGTATAAGCCCTCGTATCAGCGCGTCTGATGGGTCTATACACACATGTCTCTGGCTGCGATGATACACGCGCTGATACACGGGCCCGCTACTTTTTTTCCACAAGTCATTTTCCATGGCTAGGAGCACGGGTATGAGCCCGATCCCTTGTAGTGATAGAAATGTCACACGCAACACATTCATCCAGGTTAATAGTGCTACCAACAGAACACGAATGCACAACAGGTTTGATAGGAAGGACTAGGATCCTCGTATCCTTCAGCAGATGAATGGTGGTTTTCACAAACCCAACTTGAGTTGTTGCCACTTCTACATCCCTTGATAGGGTGTCATACTCAACTTGTCAATATAAACATTTGTTAGTATTTTCCAATAGAGTGGTTGGGTACCACTTTTCAATGGTTAGGCACCACTTGTCAGTTGTTGTGCACTATGTTTTAGTGCACAATTGTGCACTACTTTTTCAATGGTTGGGTAGTGGTTGTGCACTACTTTTAAGTGTACAATTGTGCACTCCTTTTTAGTTGTTGGGAACCACTTTTAAGTGCTACTAGGCTAGTATAAAAAACTACATACCTATAATTCGGCTACCTTGTTTTCTAGTACTTCATGATTTATAAATTCATCATTGAATTCCATGTCTCTCAATGCCTCCTTTCTAACTGATATGATGGCCTCAAGCTTAATAATCTCGTCCTCGTTTGGAACCAGCCCAGCCTTATGTAGATGCTACTCCTCTATATTCTTCTTCAACCTTTCCAATATCTTGTTGGCCCCCCGCACCACCCCAGCTTGCTCATCTCTCCTTGTTTTTTACTGTTCTAATGTAAATTTTACCTCATCATGACATTGGCGCTTCCCTTTCAACTTTGCAACCGCAATATTCATCATATTATTCACAACAACTGATAGGTTTGCACTTGAGGCAGGTACCGTTGTGCAGGATGTAGACATTCCAAAAGTTGACATAGAGCCAAAAGTTGACATAGAGCCTGTCTATACCTAACACATAACCCACCGCCTTCTCCAAAAACCATTTTCAAACTCCATCTTTCCTCTCTTTCGTCGCCGCCAAATCTTCCCTCTTCCAACAAAGAACTAAAGCCACGTGCAAGGAGCAGACACGGGTGAAGGAAACCAACCAAAAAGAAAACTCACTTTTCCAGAGGTGAGTCAGTTTGTCCTTTGTCCTGTCTCTTTCCTTCCATTTGTTTATGCCATTGTCTCTTTTCCTTATGCGATTGTCTCTATCCTTCTTTGGCCGTGCTTGCTTCAGTATTTTTGTGAACGATAGTGACAGTCTGGGCTTTCTTTTTAAGAAATATTTGTCGGTGGTATGTCATTTTCAAAAAAGTTGTTGCATAGGCCGCGTGTACGAGCGCGTGTATGTCATGATGTACCCTGTTTGCATAGATTGTTCATGCGGCACAGATACATGCATTTTTGGACGGGTTTTTACACGCGACTGTGTTTGCATGTCTTGCTTGTCCTCTTGTTTAGTCTGTATGCTTTGGTCATCCAAAGCATACAGATTGTCGATCCAGCTCAAGAGAGTTGTGCTTTGATACATAGAGTGATTCCCTTCATGGCGACTGTGCTTTGATACATAGAGTGTTTCCTGGAATTGCCATCCCCTTTATCGCCTCTCATAGTAGCTCTTATTGCCATCCCCTTCATGGATCCTTCATGTATATACTTTTATTTTTGCAGATTCTTCATGGATCCAAGTTCTTCATCCGATCCATTTGCGTACGGCACTTGGATGATGGAGATGCTAAATCATTTTGGGCGCCATCCTGGTCTAGTTGAGCTTACAGAGTACATGTATGCCCATCCCCCTCCTGGATTCGCTGGCATGGTCACCCGCCCCTGAGTATCCATGTCACTCCACTGCCGTCTATGCCTCTGAGTCCGGTAAGATAGCATGCAGCTTCTCCTCTTCGACGCCCAGTGAGGAGACATACCCCGTCCCAGACACACTCACGCACACCCTCCCAGGCACTGTCATGTCAGGGCTCACAGCCACCATCACGTACTCCCTCACAGCCACAATCACGTACACAGTCACGTACACAATCCCCCAGTCGTGACTCCACCTGCAGTACAGAGGAGAGTAAATGCTGCAGTAGGAAGAGTGGGAGTGGAGGATGCGGCGGGTGCTTCGGTGGGGGAGGTAGTAGGGCACGCGGTGAGAGAGGAGATAGAGGGAGAAGTGTTAGAGGAGACAGTGAGGATGAGGAGGAGGTGAGAGAGGTGGAGGGAGTGATTTACTATGATGTGACAGATAGGGGTAGGGTAGTGATGGATGCGAGGGGGAAAGAGGTGATGGAGTACATGCGTGGAGTAGTTTCAAACTTGTACAGAAATTGTTTTATTAAATTTAAAGATCAAAATAGCCGATTAGTTGGGAAGGTGATAGATGTTGTACATAGTCGGTACCCCAATCCCCCACATGCGACATTCTCGGATGTATGGGGAAGGACGCGAATAAGGGAGATCTTAAGTAATAAAAGATCTCACCTTAAGAAACTTGCGTACGATGATGGGCTAAATGTAGCTGCGGGTGGCTATCCTGCCAAGAAACCTACCACTACGCACAAACGCGAGTGGAAGGAGGGAAAGAGCAAAGGGTGGCATGAAGAGCAGGCAGGGCACGACGGATCCAGATGGAGACCATTGGATCTTCGCATTTCGGATCTGGCAGCGTAGAGTCATGGGAGGCAGAGTTCGTAAGTATCTTGCCACTTTATTTGATTGTTTACTTAATTCATTGATCATTCTATGATTGTTTTAATCTTACAAATTGTGTTGATTATGTTACAAGCAACGGGTTATGATAGGGAGGAAGCCCACAGCCCACGATACTGGGTATGCTAACCGGCATAGCAGATGTGACACGTGGGCCCTCTTCAAAACTGAGGGACGTATTACGGACGCGCAGTTTGAGATGGCCATGAGACCATACGGTCGACAAGTACTTGAAAACTCTAAACGAATGATTTTGGTTTATTGAATTACATATATATATACTTATATATGATATATTACTTGAATAGGCACAAGCTATTGCTGCACCTGCTGATGCTCCTGCCACTGATGATCCACCTGCTGCTGCCACTGCTCCTGCTGGACGTGAGCACTACTCATCGGACATGTATACCGATGTGAGCTCATCTGTTCATGGATGGAGCAGCGGGTCATCATCTGGGTCTGAGTAGTACTCAGACTTATAGTATCACATTCCATATTGAGGATGTGGTTGTATATATATTTTTGTAACTGAAGCCAGGGGCTTTTTTAGACAAACCAATTTGATTTTGTATATATTTATTTATAATTGAAGCCATGGGCTACTTCGACATATGAACTCCCTTCTATATATGTGTACACATAAAATTCTAATAGGTTTTCGTTTGATAGCCAGTTCTCTTGGACCTATCTTGTTTTTTGTTAACTTTTAAAGAAATATTTTCCTTGACAATTTATTTAATTGATCAAAATATCTCTTTGCTCTAGATTGTATCAGTAATGGAATTTTCAATATTGGTCTAATTATAAATGAATTGAATGTTAATTTTCTTTCTATTTTATTTTCTGAGGGCTTTGGGTTTTAACATGCCTGATAGTACTTACACATACAATCATCACTAGATGGTGGCACATCCATTGTTCAAACCCTCAAATTATTTTTAGCCTTCCTTACCACCCTAGTCACTTGTGTTTTTTAAAAATGGTAAATGGATACCTGTATTCCACGAGTTTGGGTATTTTAATTACAAGGACAAAATAAAAAAATTTCCCTTAACCTACTAGTCATTCAAAAATAGGACCTATATGTGTTTATTTCTTATGACCTACCGGTCAGCATTCTTTACTCTTCCGTCCTCACCTCACATTCAGGTAATGATGATCTTACTTTGTTTGGCCTAATGGTCATTACTTTGTTAGACCTAAACTATTAACATTTAGCCATTTATTAATACCTACTGGTCAGCACTCTTCCGTCCTCACCTCACATTCAGGTAATGATGATCTTACTTTGTTTGGCCTAATGGTCATTACTTTGTTAGACCTAAACTATTAACATTTAGCCAATTATTAATACCTTTGTTAGAGATAGACCTAAACTATTTATTTTAACATTTAGCCATTTATTAATACCTTTTTATTTTTGGTGGGTAGTAGGCTATCCATGTAAGTGATAGCCTCCTATGGAGCCACTTGTGTGGATACCTCTGCTTCGGTCAAGAAAGGGTCACTTGCATGCACACACACACATTCTCATTAAGGTTTTTATGGTTTAAAGGTCACCTTCAATACCTTTAACATAAGATTTTTGTTATCTTCGATGAATGTAAAATTACTTAATTCAAGGTTACCTAACCTTACAGAGACCTTACACCTAATTGGTTATGCTTTGGAGGCCAGCTGGCCATGATGTTTTGAACATGTCTTAACTCTAGCTCGTATGTGCCGTATACCCACTCTGTAATTTTGTTTGCATAAACCCCTTTTGTTCTCTGTTGTGCTGGCACTTACTACCCCAATCTTGAACATCTTTCCCCTCTTACTATTTGGGGCATTTTTTTGTGCTTCTATACACCCTAATGAACTTAGGTTTTTATGTATTTAGGTATGGGGTTAATACTCCTCTGCAAAGTGACCCTATGGTAGTATATTAGGCTGGATCATTTTTTACTACATTAAGTATCTTAGATCCCCACAAGATTTGTATAAATGATTTGATTCACATTTTTTCGAAGACCTAGCAAAGAAAATCCAACGATGGTGTTTCCCACTAGTTAATTACCAGATTGTTTACTCAAAGCAAAGCTACTTTTGAACACATGAGCAAGTCACCTGAGTATTGATAGTCATTATTGTTTGGTTTGATAATGGTTTATGTTTTGGGTAGCATTAGTGGGGTTTATAGTAGGGGTTAATTTTGGTTTTAAAATCAAAGGTGTAAAGTGTCAATAAAGCATACTTGTTTTAATTCTCTAAGTTCTGCTAAATCTAGAACATAACAACGTCTTATGATCATGACTGATCGTCTTGCATGAACATTTGGAAGTAAAACTTTTAATAATTTAGAGATCTCGGTTACGTTGCACTGAAAAATGGCTTGTAAAACCCCGCTTAAATTCAATAAAAGATTTTTTGGTATAAGTTGATGAAAATGGATGGTTATATTGCATTAGACATCATATTATTCATAAACGAGAAACCAATATATATATATATATATATATATATATATATATATTTTACTCTTTTATTTTTTTTGAAGTGGATTAGAAAGTGGAGTTTTTTAGAATTTAAGTTCCTTAGGGGGTGTGGCTCATAATTTGCAGTTAGTGCACGCCACAAGACAATAACATTTTGAACAAAAATCACATCAAGAACTTACATAAGAGCATCACATCTTGTATATACCCTTTTTTTTCAATATCATCCTAGATTATTACCCCATAAGAGCAATGGCAATGATCTCAAGCATAATATAGTTATTTGGAGACCCTTTATTTGAAATCGTCATAATTTTCATTAGATCCTATGGTGACATAGGCTCAATATCCAAACAAAGACGTCTACTCATTCTAGGCCTTTTTGCTACAGTCTATTTTTTATTTTTTAATGCCTTCTTACCTTGTCCCTCTTGTGCATATTGTGTTATTAGTGCACACCGAAACAACCTTGCTAAAAACAAAGATTCTTAAGCAATTGGTGTGATGTTGCACACACACGCACTCTCACACACACACTCTCACTTACAGACACACACACATGTTTCCTTCTCTCTCACTCTCACACTCTCTCTCACATGCACACGCACACGCACATGCAGCTAAGGTACACACAGGTGGGTGCATGTGCATGTGCGTGTGTGTGTGTGTGTGTGTGTGTGTGTGTGTGTGTGTGTGTGTGTGTGTGTGTGTGTGTGTGTGAGAGAGAGAGAGAGAGAGAGAGAGAGAGAGAGAGAGAGAGAGAGAGAGAGAGAGAGAGAGAAACAACTACACAAATTTGAGATTTCTTTATTTTTTTTGCACAAAATACACATTATAAAGAGGCATTAACTTAATTTGATCACATAAATGTACAATCAAAAATATAGTTTAATATCAAAGAAAAGGTTACATCAACCTCTTACTTAAATCACATAAATGTACAATAAAAAATATAGTTCAATATCAAAGAATAGGTTACATCAACCTCTTACTTAAATCAATCTCATTTTGTGGCCCTTCGTGACAACAAGAGAGATAATGAGTTTGATATTTTCATTAATACCACTATATGCATGTGTGTAGGGTATATCAAAGGTTGTATACTAAGTGTTTGAATAAGTTATGAACTAACAACTGTATGATGCACAAGACTTATTTTTAATCAATATTAATTCCTTACAAGTTACGTGTCAAAAAAAACAACACATATAATTGTAATTTATATTGATAATAGATTATCCCATTACTTCTACACTTCAAGATTTTATTTAATGAACAATTCTACAATAAAGTCTAAAAATGCATACAAGTTCAATAAAAAGTTTGAACAAATGGAATAGTGGGGCTTCCTTGGATGTATTCTTACATGTTGTTGTAAGTCTTTTGAACCCCCTGGAGTACATGGATTGATATTGTAAATGCTTCAAAATTATAATTATAATTGTTCATGGCGATTGTAGATATACACAATTAACACAATACTTTGGAAACAACTACACGAATTTGAGATTTCTTTATTTTTTTTTGCACAAAATACACATTATAAAGAGGCATTAACTTGATTTGATCACATAAATGTACAAAAAAAATATAGTTTAATATTAAAGAAAATGTTACATCAACCTCTTACTTAAATCAATCTCATTTTGTGGGCCTTGATGACAATAAGAGTAAGATTATGAGTTTGATATTTTCATTAATACCACCATATGTTACATGTCAAAAAAATAACACATATATATAATTGTAATTTATATTGATAATAGATTAGCCCATGCTTCCACACTTCAAGATTTTATTTTAGTTATCCTTAGCAAATGGGTATGACCGAATTGTATGAGATAGAGTGATCTTAGGTGTGCTTATCCGTATAGGGAGGTTTGATACTTGAATAGATTGTTAGGTCATCCAGAGCAAATGTTATTCTTAGGTCCTTGTTGATGATGGGGAAAGGCCTTTGAAAGAGTATTGGGAAAAGCCACAGCTGCATTAGGGGGCATTTTGTCTAACAATATCATCATAAACTATTTCTCCTTGTCAAAAAAGGATTGTGTGTGTGTGTGTGTGTGTGAGAGAGAGAGAGAGAGAGAGAGAGAGAGAGACAGAGAGACAGAGAGAAAAGGATATTGACCCAATGAAGCGATAGCTGCACAAGTACAACAAGGAGGTTGGATCCACACCTTGAGCCTTACATAATGCCTGCACAAGTATTACCTAACATTGACAAGGAGTTTGGGTTGTGTTTGGTTTCATTAGCCATTGGCGAAAGAGTTAATTCCCAAAGGCATTGTAACTAGATCTACTACCCATTTGTAGTGCATGGCAGGTGGGTAGGTTGGTTGCAAGCCATAGTGTCGAGAGAAGGGAGGCCTACTAATGTCCACCACCGCAACACCTCTCCATAGTTCCTCCAACTCATCAATCAACGGTTTGAGATAAGCATCCATATGCTTGACTTTATGTTTCCCTGGAATTAGAAGGGATAACATAAGATGTCCCTTCTTGATCACCATTGATGGTGGAAGGTTGTAATTCACCATTGATGGTGGAAGGTTGTAATTCACCAACACAACTGGCCACACGCTGTATGGGTGCTTTTGAAACCAAATGGATTCACTCCATCCATACCTAGGCCAAGTCTCAAGTTTCTGGGCTCTATTTTAAAGCTGGGCCACTCATCTTCAATATGCTTCCAAGCAGGAGTGTCTGCGGGAATTCTCCACGTGCCATCATCCGATCGATGTGAGGAATGCCATGACATGAGCTCTCCTATGGATTTGCACTTGAAAATGTGTTTGATGCAAGGAATTATAGGAAAGAGTCGCAAGACTTTACGAGGTACATCAAAACTCTTCACATCTGTTCTATACCTTGCTTCACCCCACAAGTGGGACAATGTCGAGCCTCCTTATGTGTCCCATGAAAGAGAATGAAATCATTGATGCATGCATGTATGCGATCATAATCCAATCCTCCAAGAGATGTCACATAGCGCCTCGCTATGTCTCTGGGTAGTCTATTCCCCTATGGAAGCATGTTTGATAATAGCTTGCATCCAATATCATCAATTAGTCCTAAACCCTAGACCCTAAACCCTTAACCACTAATTCAAATTTGCAAGTTATAATGCTTACTTCAATAATGCGTCAAGACTTGCATTGCTCCATCCATAAACTGTTTGTATATTGAGTAGTTCAAGTGAAGCACGTAAAATAGAGAATGTGTACCCTTCAAAAACCGGTGTTGATGAAGCCTTGTAAAGATGCTCTTGTTCCATATCATCGTCGTCCATACCTTTGGGATCATCCCTAAAAAGATATTGCACCATATCATCAAACACTTCCTCTTCCACAACTTCGTGGGGTGCAGGGCTACTGTCATCCCTTTCCCACTCATCTCTGACAATAGATCGTGAAGCTCCAGCATCATCTCGTCGATGCTTTACGTGCTCTCGCCACGCGTAGAGCACCATGTTAGAGTGTGGTATTGCATCCTGCTTCAATTAGAGTATATATATTACAACTCCATTAATTTGGACACCATGAGTCATTTGAATACTATCAACTTACATCTACTCACCTCTAAACTTGTTTGATTCCATTCTCCATACATGGAGATGTGATTCAAGGTAATTTGACGCGCTCGTACAATGCATCCTTGACATCGATTACACATACACTTGATCCTTTATCCCAACCACACATCGTGATTACGATGATGCATTGTCTCATCCTGACCAAAACTGCTTGAGGAGGTTGATGACATCCTATGTACAAAAGAGCAAACACATAATCACAATCAGTTTTTAATGAAAGTATAAAAAGTCTCTATATCCTGTGTTGATCACGTGTAATAGCGCGTCTCCACTGTTTTAAATCACGTGTAACAACGCGTTTAGAATCGTGTGTATGAACGCGGCTATTTATTATACACGCGCTTCTACACGCAACCACCTGTCTACACCTAACACATAACCCGCCGCCTTCTCCAAAAACCATTTTCAAACTCCATCTTTCCTCTCCTTCGTCGCCACCAAATCTTCCCTCTTCCAATAGAGAACTAAAGCCAAGCGCAAGGAGCAGACACGGGTGCAAGGAGCAGACACGGGTGAAGGAAACCAGTCACAAAAAGAAAACTCACTTTTCCAAAGGTGAGTCAGTTTGTCCTTTGTCCTGTCTCTTTCCTATTTGTTTATGCGATTGTCTCTTTTCCTTAATCGATTGTCTCCGTCCTTCTCAGGTCGTGCCTGCTTCAGTATTTTTGTGAACGATAGTGACAGTCTGGGCTTTCTTTTTAAGAAAGATTTGTAGGTGATCTGTCGTTTTTGAAAAAGTTTTTGCGTAGACCGCGTGTACGAGCGCGTGTATGTCCGCGTGTACCCTGTTTGCACAGATTGTTCACGCATAGATACACGCGTTTTTGGACGGGTTTTTACACGTGACTGTGTTTGTGTGTCTTGCTTGTCCTCTTGTCCAGTCTGTATGCTTTGGTCATCCAAAGCATACAGATTGTCGATCTAGCTCAAGAGTGTTGTGCTTTGATACATAGAGTGATTCCCTTCATGGCGACTATGCTTTGATACATAAAGTGTTTCCCCGCATCTCCATCCCCTTTATCGCCTCTCATAGTAGCTCTTATTGCCATCCCCTTCATGGATCCTTCATGTATATACTTTTATTTTTGCAAATTCTTCATGGATTCAGGTTCTTCATCTGATCCATTTGCGTACGGCACTTGGATGATGGAGATGCTAAATCATTTTGGGCACCATCCTGGTCCAGTTGAGCTTACAGAGTACATGTATGCCCATCCCCCTCTTGGATTCCCTGGTATGGTCACCCCGCCCCCGAGTTTCATGTCACTCCACTGCCGTCTATGCCTGCGAGTCCCGTGAGATGGCATGCAGCTTCTCCTCTTCCACGCCCATCGAGGAGACATACCCCGCCCCAGAAACACTCACGCACACCCTCCCAGGCACCGTCACATCAGGGCTCACAGCCACCATCACGTACTCCCTCACAGCCATAGTCACGTACACAATCCCTGAGTCGTGATGCCACCCGCCCCGCAGAGGAGAGTAAACGCCACAGTAGGAAGAGTGGGAGTGGAGGATGTGACGGGTGTTTTGGTGGTTGGGGGAGGTAGTAGCGCACGCGGTGAGAGAGGAGATAGAGGGAGAAGAGTTAGAGGAGACAGTGAGGATGAGGAGGAGATGAGAGAGGTGGAGGGAGTGATTTACTATGATGTGATGGATAGGGGCGGGGTAGTGATGGATGCGAGGGGGAAAGAGGTAATGGAGTACATGCGTGGGGTAGTTTCAAACTTGTACAAAAATTATTTTATTAAATTTTAAGATCAAAATAGCCGATTAGTTAGGGAGGTGATAGATGTTGTACATAGTCGGTACCCCAATCCCCCACATGCGACATTCTCGGATGTATGGGAAAGGGCACGAATAAGGGAAATCTTAAGTAACAAAAGATCTCACCTTAAGAAACTCGCATACGATGATGGGATAAATGTAGCTCTATGGGTGGCTATCCTGCCGAGAAACCTGCCACCACTGCACACAAACACGAGTGAAAGGAGGCAAAGAAATGAGCAGAGGGTGGCGTGAAGAGCAGGCAGCATGTGGAGGCACGACGGATCCAGATGGAGACCATTGGATCTTCGCATTTTGGATATGGCGGCGTCAAGTCATGGGAGGCCGAGTTCGTAAGTATCTTGCCACTTTATTTGATTGTTTACTTAATTCATTGATTCTATGATTGTTTTAATCTTACAAATTGTGTTGATTATGTTACAGCAGCGACGGGTTATGGGTTGGAAGCCCACAGCCCATGATACTGGGTATGCTCGCCGGCATAGCAGACGTGACACGTCCCTCTTCAGAACTGAGGGACGTATTACGGACGCGTAATTTGGGATGGCCATGAGACCATACGGTCGACAGGTACCTGAAAACTCTAAACGAATGATTTTGGTTTATTGAATTACATATATATATACATATATACGATATATTACTTGAAAAGGCACAAGCTATTGCTGCGCCTCTGTTGATGCTCCTGCCACTGATGATCCACCCGCCGCCACTTCTCCTAGTGGACGTGAGCACTACTCAAGGGACATGTATACCGATGTGAGCTGATCTGATCATGGAGGGAGCAGCGGGTCATCATCTGGGTCTGAGTAGTACTCAGACTTATAGTATCATATTCCATATTGAGGATGTGGTTGTATATATATTTTTGTAACTGAAGACATGGGCTTTTTTAGACAAACCAATTTGATTTTGTATATATTTGTTTATAATTGAAGCCATGGGCTACTTCGACATATGGACTCCCTTGTATATATGTGTACACATAAAT
The DNA here is from genome assembly GCF_041138505.1 of Cibotium barometz. Taxonomy (NCBI): domain Eukaryota; kingdom Viridiplantae; phylum Streptophyta; class Polypodiopsida; order Cyatheales; family Cibotiaceae; genus Cibotium; species Cibotium barometz. The sequence goes on along the minus strand of NC_141095.1, from coordinate 44,519,876 downwards.
TTTTGATAGTAATATTGAATCCTGAATTGATAGTATTGCATTCATGTTTGTCTTGAATCGTGTATTGACAATGTATGCATTCATGTCGTTCTTGAATCGTGTAATGACAATGCACTAAATCTTCCTCGTGGATGGTGCAATGCACCCAAAGAAAAATCCAGAGAGTGCTATTGGGTGCTGGAATGCTGGAACAGCATTCAGGTACCAAATAGCACTCTCTCGATTTTTTTTTTTGCTCTCTGTTCGCATGTATAGACGCGTCAACTCTGTAAAAGTCGCGTGTATATACGCGGATACTTTGTGAAATGCGGATGTATAAGTGCAGCTAAACTGACAAAACGTGTGTATAAGCCCTCGTATCAGCACGTCTGATGGGTCTATACACGCGCTTTTACATGCATGTCTCTGGCCCGCGATGATACACGCACTGATACACGGGCCCGCTACTTTTTTTCCACAAGTCATTTTCCACGGCTAGGAGCGCGGGTATGAGCCCGATCCCTTGTAGTGATAGAAATGTCACACGCAACGCATTCATCCAGGTTAATAGTGCTACCAACACAACCCGAATGCACAACAAGTTTGATAGGAAGGACTGGGATCCTCATATCCTTCATCAGCAGATGAATGGTGGTTTTCACAAACCCAACTTGAGTTGTTGCCACTTCTACATCCCTTGATAGGGTGTCATACTCAACTTGTCAATATAAACATTTGTTAGTATTTTCCAATAGAGTGGTTGGGTACCACTTTTCAATGGTTAGGCACCACTTGTCAGTTGTTGTGCACTACGTTTTAGTGCACAATTGTGCACTACTTTTTCAATGGTTGGGAACTACTTGTTAGTGGTTGTTGTTAGTGGTTGTGCACTACTTTTAAGTGCACAATTGTGCACTACTTTTTAGTTGTTGGGAACCACTAAGCTAGTATAAAAAACTACATACCTATAATTCGGCTACCTTGTTTTCTAGTACTTCATGATTTATAAATTCATCATTGAATTCCAAATTTCCATGTCTCTCAATGCCTCCTTTGTAACTGATATGATGGCCTCAAGCTTAATAATCTTGTGGAACCAGCCCAGCCTTATGTAGATGCTACTCCTCTATATTCTTCTTCAACCTTTCCAGTATTTTGTTGGCCCCCCGCACCACCCCAGCCTGCTCATCTCTCCTTGTTTTTTACTGTTCTAATGTAAATTTTACCTTATCATGACATTGGCGCTTCCCATTCAACTTTGCAACCGCAATATTCATCATATTATTCACAACTGATAGGTCTGCACTTGAGGCAGGTATCGTTGTGCAGGATGTAGACATTCCAAAAGTTGACATAGAGCCAAATGCCCTCTCAAGGCTAGGCTACCTGTAGAAAATGTAGGCTTTTCATCACACTCACTCATAGATTTGGTTTCTTCATGTGACATCCATTCTTCAAGGTTGACTTTAGGTGCAAAGCACGATCCATTTGGGCACTTATGGTAACAATTAAAAACCCTTTTCAATTATGTAAGTGTATAAGTTTGGGCAAACTTTTTCTTAAACTTGTATACATTTTATAGACTTTATTTTAGAATCATTCATTGCTTAAAATCTTGAAGTGTGGAAGCATGGGCTAATCTATTATCAATATAAATTACAATTATATGTGTTATTTTTTTGACACGTAACTTGTAAGGAATTAATATTGATTTAAAATAAGTCTTGTGCATCATAAGGTTGTTAGTTCATAACTTATACAAAAGCTTAGTATACAACCTTTGATATACCCTGCACACATGCATATGGTGGTATTAATGAAAATATCAAACTCATAATCTTAATCTTATTGTCACCATGGTCCACAAAAATTAGATTGATTTAAGTAAGTGGTTGATGTACCCTTTTCTTTGATATTAAACTATACTTCTGATTGTACATTTATGTGATCAAATCAAAGTAATGCCTCTTTATAATGTGTATTTTGTGCAAAAAAATAAAGAAATCTCTAACTCGTGTCATTTTTTCCAAAGTGTTGTGTTAATTGTGTATATCTACATGCGTTGTATGATAATGACGCCCCACCCAAGCCTGCTTTTTTTTTGCATAGGGGACCCCTTCAGCACTATGCGAAAAATAAGGGATGGCAACACACCGTCTGCACATGCAGCATCCGATGGTGGTGAAACTTTGTGAGTGGAGAGGTAGCAGTCCCATGGACACCAAATGACATTGGCGCCCCACCTAAACCTACGATTTTTTGTACAGGGGACCCCTTGGGCACTATGCGAAAAAATAATGGGTGGCAGGACACCCTCCCCTCCATCTAGTGTCCGATGATGGTGAAACTTTGAGAGTGGAGGGGTAGTAGCCCCATGGACCTGCTCATAAGGTATCACCTACATCAGTCACCATGTGATAATGATGCCCCACCCAAACCCACTATTTTTTGCATAGGGGAGCCCTTGGTTACTATGCGAAAAAAGGGCGGGTGATAGCGTCTGATGCTGGTAAAACCTTGCGATGAGAGGGGTAGCAGGCCCATGGAACCGCTCAGAAAGTAAAACCTAGATCGGATGCCGTATGATAATGATGCCCCACCCAAACCCGCTATTTTTTGCATAGGGGACCCCTTGGGCACTACGCAAAAAATAGTAGGTGGCAACACACTGTCCCTCCCATCCGACGTTCGATGGTAATGAAACTTTGTGAGTGAGTGGAGGGGTAGCCCCCCATGGACCTTCTCCTAAATTTTTTCTTGCACATTGAACTCCATATGACAATGATGCCCCACCCAAACCCACTATTTTTTACATAGGGGACTACCCCTTGGACACTATGCAAAAAATAGCGGGTGGCAGCACATCGTCCCTCCCATCCGGAGTTCGATGGTGATGAAACTTTGTGAGTGGATAGTTAGGAGACCCATGGGCTTGCTCCCAAAGTTTCACCCACATCAGAGGTCGTATAATATTGATGCCCCACCCAAACCCGCTATTTTTTGCATAAGGAACGCCTTGGGCACTATGCGAAAAATAAGGGGTGGCAATGCACCATCCCGCCCATCCGGTATCCCATGGCTATGAAATGTTACGAATGGAGGGGTAGCAGCCCTATGGACATGATCACAAAGTTTCACCTATATCGGACATCGTATGATAATTATGCCCCACCCAAACCCGCTATTTTTTGCATACAGGACCCCTTGGGCACTATGCGAAAAATTGTAGGAGGTGACAGCACACCCTGTAGCCCATTTAGCATCCAATGTGGTGAAACTTTTCAAGTAGAGGGGTAGCAGAGCCCCATGGACCTGCTCACAAAGTTTCACCCGCATCAGATGCCATATGATAATGATACCCCACCCAAACCTGCTATTTTTGAATAGGGGACCCCTTGGGTGCTATGCAAAAAATAGCGTGTGGCAACACACCGTCCCACCTATCCGACGTTCGATGGTGGCGAAACTTTGTGAGTGGGTGGGTAGCAGTCCCATGGACCCACTGGCAAAGTCTCACCCATATCGGACGTCGTATGATAATGATGTCCCACCCAAACCTGCTATTGTTTGCATACGTGACCCCTTGGGCACTATGCAAAAATAGCGGCGAGTGGCAACACACTGTCCCGCCCATATGGCTTCCAATGGTGGCAAAAACTTACAAGTGGAGGGGTAGCAACCCCATGGACCCACTCGCAAAGTTTCACCCACATCGGAGGCCGTACAAGCGTGATGTCCCACTCACTTGCAAAGTTTCACCCCTAAACCATTAACATAAAGATACAAAATATATGGTCACAATTGAAAAGCCAAATCATAATATATATGGGTCAAAGATACAAAATGAGAGAAAGATAAAAAAATTCAAGACAATAGATACAACCAATAAGAGGGTGGAGGCTATGATATCAATTCGCATACCCTCTAGCTCTGAGGGTCTCCAAGATTCTCACATGCTAGTGCTGGTGGGCTAAGGTCCACCATGGGGGGCCTCCCTTCTTGCTGTTAACTTGAAAAAGTGTGAGTTTCACACCAAGAACTAGATAAGAACTCGTATATAATCACCTCCTTGTTCCTTTCATACTGCACAAACTCAATGCTGCCTTTACGCATCTGACCCTACGCATAGTAGTGACCTACAACTATCATGTTGTGGGCATCAAATAAGAATATGCAATCATCAGTCACATAAGACTCAAGGCACCTCATAATGTAGTAGTAAACCTCCTCCTCCATTCCCTTCTAAGCAATGACTACAAAAACATCACCCACTGTCAAAATATCTCTCAAAGAATCATGATCTTTTCCCTCAGGTGGTGTGAGAGGGTCAAAAGGGGTGGGAGGTAATGCTCCTCGCTCTGGCCTCAACACCTACTTCAACCAAGGATCAGCCCACTCTCCCATATCATACAATGAATAGTCACCATCGATGCATGGCCCACAAAATCATGAACGGTGCCGTGTGAAGATGGTGGGGTCATCATAGGATTTTCTCCTAATGGAGTGTAGCGTAAGTTTTCCATCCATTGTCGCACAATTTGGAGAAGAACCACCATCAAGGACACTAATGTCAACACACCAAAAGAACTTCCTAACAATACACGGGAAGGAAGAGACAGCACTAGTGGTCAAATGTGCATTGCACCAATTCACTACATGTTGTGTGCATCTTGAAAGCGCTCACTATCACAATGGAGCTGGTGACGTCTGAGGGCACGTTTGGCACACACTCCCCTGCACCATCGTGCTCCCCCTTTCCATGCCTTGTCTCAAAGAATCTCCAAATAACTTGGTAGCCTATTATGCAATGCCTTTATAATAATTTAGGTTTTAATATTAATTTGTAAAGTGCCTTTACTATAACCATACATAGAAGTGTTCGGTAATGGGCTTGTTTAAATTGTTTTGTTGAATCTAGAACATAACAACTTATGATCATGATTATTGTCTTGCTTAAACATTTAGAAGTAAAGTTTTTACTTTAGACTTCTATCATTATGGTGCATTAAAAAATGGCTTTAAAACCTAAATTAAAGTCAATAAAATATTTTTTGGTACAAGTTGTTGAATAAGGTTTTAGAATGGTTAAGCTGCAATAAAAATGATATTCGTAAACAAGAAACTACTACTTTTTTGAATTGGACTAGAGAGCGTCAAGTCATTATAGTTTATTGACTTAGCTAGTTTGAATACTAGAAATTATTTCGTAGGTTGCTGGATGTGGTGACTAGCACTGTAGGTTTATGATGTTTTACAACTATTACCTCAAAATTGACGTTTCTATTGGATGTGATGACTAGTAGCCCACTTTAATGTACAATAGGTATCTTTTCTTGTAACTTAGTTTATTCATCATCAGTTTAGTTTTGTGGGCTTTAAGCCATTAAGTTTCCCTCTCCACTTGGCATAGGGTACACTAGTTATCAATGGCTAGCTATCATCATGGACATTGATAACAAGTGTGGCAAGCAGGGATTTCATTAACGTCTTCACAATTTTGTGATCACGTTAACAAAACCTATTGTTAACATATTAAAACTTGTGATCACATTGTATATTCACATGACCTGAGCAATGACCTGCCGGAACCCACTAGTCCCGTAACACCTCCGGGCTTTTAGCTTTCCCGGCGGGCCCGCCGGGAAAACCAAAGAAGCCCGGCGGGGTTATGTTCTGTATATAAACACTGCCCGACACCCATCGTGGAACTTTTGGGGAGATAGTCCTTGTTTTGGGGGCGTGATATCTCCTCAAAGTACTTGTAGAGCTCTCAAGTTGCTAGAAGTGTCCTCTTGGGAAGAACGTCCTTATCTTAGGGGCTGTCGTCTTTCCTAGTAGGTACTCCTAAGGCTATTGAGCCACTTGTCCTTAGTTCTTTGAATTGGGGGCAGGGTGTGGTTCGTATCTAATACTTGCGGAGATTTAGGGACAAATTTGGAGTCATTCAGCTTTGCATTTGAGCTACGTAGGTAATCGACCTCATTCTGCTTTATGAATGGTTGGATGGAGCCAAGAGTCCTGCTTAGGGGCTTGTATTGGTTCTTGATACTTGATATAGTTTAGAGTAGACAAGGGTCTATTGTCCTATACTAGAGTATTGGGCAAGCATAGATCTTTGATTTTTTTTGTGAATGTTAGAGAAGGTCTATTGTCCTATACTAGAGTATTGGGCAAGCATAGATCTTTGATTGTGTAAAGTATCCTTAATTGGGTACAAAAGGCATCCTTCATTGGGGGTGCAATGTGCATGATAGTTTCGAAGTAGTTTTGTAGTAAGACCTTGCAAGATAGTTTGAAGTAGTTTTGTGTTATGTGATGATCTTCTGTATTTGTCAAAATAGTTTCGAAGTACTTTGTCTGCTAATGTATGTTTTGTAATACGTGAGTGACTTTGTTGTTTTTTCAATTGTGTATTCATTGTTATATGCTTGGTTGAATAGGTTATTTGTTCAGATGGAGGACAATGTTGGATCCAGTGATACCTCCAATAGAGTCCAAATTTCAAATAGCAGGAAAAAAAAGGCACCTGGGATAGAGTGGCAATATGCAATTAACGTTGGTGATCGATTCATAGATTGGGAGTGTAAGCTATGCCATGCAGTAAAATCAGGTGGGACGCCTTGACTAAGAGAACACTTTTTAGGCGGACCGAAGAAAAAGTCATGTACCCACCCCTCTGCACCTGTAGTGGCCAAATGCATAAGAGAAGAAATTCAAAAGAAAGATTCAAGAAAACATGACAGTCCTACCGTTAATGTATCAAGGCAGCAAGAACACTGTTGTTCTAATCATCAAACTCCCGCTACATCGCCTACTTGTACCCCAAACGGCAATGTGCAACCAGAAAGTAATCTACCCAGTGCATCTTCGTGCAAGCGAAACTTTGACGTAGGAAATATACCCATGCGTCAAACTTCATTGCAAGAAAGCCTACGTCAAGGTCAACTCGATGATGCACAACTCGCCCTTGCTGAAGCGATTTACTTTTCTGGGAGTGCTATGATGATGGTGGACAGTGAGCATTGGAAGAGAGCATGGAAGAAAATTGGTGAGTTTGGACCAGGGTTTTCACCGCCTACGTATCATGCTATGCGAAATGATCTATTAGTAGAGAAATGTTATGCGCAAGTAAAAGAACGTGTACAAAGAATAATTCTTAGCAATATAGAGCTTTCTGGATGTAGTATAGTAAGTGATGGATGGTCTAATGTACAAAGAAAACCATTAATTAATATAATGGTTATTTCACCTAGAGGTGAGACTTTCATCCGTGCCGTGGATTCAGCTGGTTCAATCAAAACTGGGGCTTATATTGCTCAAGTCATTAGCTCTGTGATAGAGGAAGTGGGTGCCAAAAATGTAGTCCAAGTCGTCATGGACAATGCAAAAAATTACAAAAATGCATCCAAAATCCTACAGCGACAATATCCACATGTTTTTTTGGTAGGTTGTAATACTCATAGTTTGAATCTTGTATTAAAAGATTGGTATAAAAGTGATGATACCAAATGGTTTGCCTCAATCGTCGACACTGCTTGCTAGCTTGTGAGATTCATGCTCAAGAGACAGAGAGTGTTAGATATTTTTCGACCTCGCATGTCAGTTATGTTAAAGCTTCCAGCGGAGACTAGGTTTTGCACTCACTTTTACACTTTTGAGTCTCTTCTTAGAAATAAAGATGCAGTTTGCGAAACATTTACATGCATGGCATTTCATGACTGGGAGAACACTCAACTTGAAAAAGTGAAAGAGAAAATCAAAGTCTTGAAGGTAGCGCTTACGAGAAGAAGTTGGTGGAACAGTGTGATGGATGCATACCATGTAATGATGCCTATTATGTATGCCGTACGAGGTCTTGATCAAAGAGCGCCTAATCTCGAGAAAGCATGGATGCAATGGTGGACTGTCCAGCGGAGTTTGGAGTGTCCTGAGAAATTAGAGCATTCAGTGGTGGAAAAGCAATGGCGTGTACCATTCTCCAGTAGACAAAGAAAAGTTCTATTGAAGTACTTTCATGCTAGATGAATTGGAGCGCATTCACCACTACACAGTGCTGCTTACATGTTAGATCCTGAATATTGGAATATGGATTTGATGTCCAACGTTGAGGTGGTGCAAGATTTTTATAAAGTGGTAAACACTTTCTATAATAATGTTGATGATCGTGTAAAGTGCATAAAGGAGATGACCTCATTTCGATTGAAAGAAGGTTTATTTTCCAACTCCCTTGTTCAACAAATGGCTAAAGAGCAACCTGCATGGAAGTGGTGGATGATGAATGGTGGTGAGCATTATGCTTTATTGCGCAACCTTGCGATGAAGGTTCTAAGTCAGTGCTCTTTAAACTCAGGCTCAGAAAGGAACTGGAGCATGTATAAATATATTCATAGTACTATTCGCAATCGACTTCTTGCAGATCGAGCAGATAAACTTGTTTACATGTACTGCAATGAAAAGATCTTGCAAGACATTGAAAGCGAAGAGTATGAAGAAGATATGCCCAGATGGATGTACAATTGTGATGATGTAGTAGACGAGAACTTTGATGTTGGACGTACGTTGTGCACCACCCTTGAGATAGAAGACAATTTAGACATTGACTTAGATGAGCTTAATTTAGTAGACGAGAGAGTAAACGGTGAAAGAATTTTGGAGCAAGATATTGACATAGAGGAAGAAGTCACATCATTAATTTAATAAAAAGTACTTGTACAAATGATCATATTTGGAGAAATTATCAATACAAAAGTAGGATTTGTTTTTCTTAACTCTCATCTTGAAATAAATTACGAATTGCACTAGGAGTTGCATCTAAAGGTCCTGGTGGTTTATATTCGCTAGCCATGCCGAACACTGTATAAATACCTTGATTTATTGGGACACTGCACAATGCACATGTGGAAGTATTTTGCATTTGCCTCACTAAACATATTAAGTGGTAGTAGTGTCCATAGGGTAGTATATACTGGCCGCTCCACCCATCGAATACTTTGTAACATACAGGACATTGGGGGGTGGAGGAGCTAGTAGCCTCAGCAGAAACTCCCACAAGATCAGGATGTATCAAAAAATGAGAGATGTGGTTTCCTTGGCGCACAGGAGCAATACGTGAAGAGATGCTCTGTACATCTTGGCTGATCTTTGTGAGCTGCTCTTGAATCCCTCTATTGGCCAGGGGAGGAGTTGACGCTTGAGATAATCGCTCAGCTTCTTTCTCCTTCTCTGCTAGCTGTGCCTCTAAGCTTTCTTTGACCTCGTTTAACTCCAATCCAGCGCCCTCCACCATGAGAGCAAGTTCTTCCCTTGTGAATGTCACTGTCTCTTCACGTATTTCGTGGGTGTTGACAGTGGCCTCTCTGGAGGCAAAGTCCACTGGAGTTTCTAGGATAAATTGTGCATATAGCATCTTAGCAAAATAGAGTGGAGCGTCGGCGTTATGGAGAGGACGACTGTACACCTCCAAGAAAATGCGCTCGGCATTAGTTTTGATATCATTGTGAGTGCAAAGTGAAATCTTCCATCTTCCCTTCTTAATCTCGCCATCTGGACATGGCCATATTTCCTTTATCATCTCCGTGGTTACGCGTTTGTTTATGTCTTTCCATTGGGCATAAGTAGGATTTGTCCATTTCGACAACCTGCATGCTGTTCTTGTAGCTTCGCGGGCTGTCAGGCCATGTGCAAGGGCCTTCATTCGCTCATATGCCTTCTTGGCTAACTCTTGATGCTCGTTTGCTTGCGCCTCTGCTATATCTGCATGAACATAAATGACTTTAGGATTTTAATGAATTGTAAAGATCAACGTAAGATAAATTGACCATTATCCTCAAAAACTTAAAGTTTAACACCACGAGAGGAGATATGTATTGCAAAGACTCAATGAGAAATAGCCACTTGACTCCAAAAATACTTCAAACAATGCGTGCACATCAAATTTTGAAGAGAAAACATAAGCTTAAACACCACAAGAGGAGAGAGATATTGCAAAAACTCAATGAGATAATATTTCAAACAACGGACACATCAAATTTTGAAGAGAGAAACAAAGTGCCATTCCTGAAACTTAATCTCCTGATACTGTATCATTATAAAATTGGGGTGAATGACACTGACAGCTCTACAAGAGGACGTTGTGCCCTCGTTGGGTCAGTATTTAGTGATCTAAAAAATTCAACTACTTGCAAAATTGATTTTCGCTCATTGCGATTAGGCAAAAACATCCAATTTTTGACTCTATAAATAATAGTATCCATGGTAACTTTGTCATGGGAACTATTATCCATCCACAACTCCTTGTACTTTCTGCCAAAAGTCATATAAAGTTTGTAATAAATATCCCAAGGCAAAAACATCAAATGCAGGAGTGTATGCATCTGCCAAAAACGGATCATAAAGCTCCGGGGCTATCCACGGCCGTTTATTTCGCTCTCTGTCTGCGTAGGAGACCGCCTGTGCCACCTTCTCAGGGTTCTTGTCTGCTTCAAATACAAAATTGAGAGACACCCGTTTTTTGGGCGCTCTCAGCAGTAACCCCCAACCGATAATACCTATGCGTGGCTTCAACTCTTTTGTAAAATCCAACACTACATTGAATGGATGTAGGTCGGTATGTACAATTCCTGCCAGATGTGCTGCCGCTAGGCCTTCCACCAGGGCATGCATAATATGTGGCATGGTTATTACTATTTGTTTTATTTTAGAAAGTTCTAGATGACTTAAAGGAATATTATCGGGCGGGGGTTGTCTCCATCCTCGATCCAAACGGAAAATTGCTCTCGTGAACTCACTGAATCTAAAGGGAACCTTCAGAAGAGTATCACCAAGCGAGCCGCCATTATAGTACGGAAAAATAGTGATCCAAGGAGATTCTTTTGTGAAGGCAATACATCTGACAATCGATGGGTGTAGAACCTACATGCCCTGCTCTGCCTGGAAGCTCTCGAACTTGGCGCTGCCTTCTCCTTTGTAGTGCTTTCCACAAAAAGTAATGTGCTCCGGCAAAAATGATATATCTTTAACTGTATACTCTTTTACTATGCCAAAAACACCAGAGCCTATTGTTCGCCCTTCGAACAGCGCCTCGTGCGGGATGCCAATGAGGTGTGTGCACATAGAATTGTAGATGGTACGATTAATGACACCTGTACCACTTGCATCTGCCTGGCTGGACATTGCAGCGACGTCCTGGGCAATGCGCACTCTTTTGGGGAGGGACTCTGCATCCAGTGCCTTCATGCGCTTGCTCTTGGCTCTTTGCTCACTCCATACAACGTCCCATAACTGTGGACGTTGCATATTAGCTTCAGGCGGGGCAGCATCTCTAAGATCACTGCATGCTACACGCATGCTCCCCAAAATGGTTCGTGTTATATGTTGATGGTTGAAATCTGCTATCTTCTGTCTATCAAGCAACTCAACGTTGCCTCCGAAGCCGACACTGTGCATTTTTCCATATCTGGTCTATTAGATCTCGCATGAGTATCTCAGACTCATTGATCTTTTTGACGACATCATTAGCACATTGTGACACTATGATGACTGCTTCAATGCGAATTGCTCGTAGAACGATTTTACGCTCTTCAGGGGAAAGCATGTTGGTCGTCTTCGTAAATCTAGCAAATATCACTAAACACAAAAAAACAGAATATCAAACATTACTGAAATCAACATCAAGCAAACGTGAGAGAACAGCAACAAGTGTATCATTACTTATCAATGTTCAAACAAAAACGAAATATCAAATAATTTTAATGAACTCAACATCATCCAATACATCATCAAACGTGAGACAACAGCAACAAGTGTATCATTACTTATTAATGATCAAACAAAAATGGAATATCAAACAATATTACTGAACTCAACATCATGCAATACATTATCGAACGTGAGACAACCGCAACAAGTGCATTATTACTTATCAAGTGTATACATTATCGAACGAGAGAGAGAGAGAGAGGGGGGGAGGAAGAGAGAGAGGTGTGACAGATAGAGAGAGAGGGAACATTAGATGACATTTTTAATAGTTTTGTAAGTTCCTAAAGAGAGGAAAATAATGTTTTGTAATCCTAAAGAACTCCTCATCTACACACCTATCGTGATAGAGAGAGAGAGATGTGAAGTGTATCATGAGAGAGAGAGAGTTGTGAAGTGTATCATGAGAGAGAGAGAGAGAGAGAATTGTGAAGTGTATCATGAGAGAGAGAGAGAGAGAGAGAGAGAGAGGAGGAAGAGAGTTGTGACAGATAAAGAGAAGAAACATTAGATAAAATTTTTAATGTTTTTGTGAGTTCCTAAAGAGGAAAATAATGCACTGTTTTAATTTTTAAGTAAATAGAGGGAGAAAAAAGAAATTATTAGGAATTATGTATATTTTAAGAGAGAAAAAAAAAGAAATCCTTATCTACACATCTATCGTGTTGTGAAGTGTATCATGAGAGAGAGAGAGAGAGAGAGAGAGAAAGAGTTGTGAAGTGTATCATGAGAGAGAGAGGGGGGTAGGAAGAGAGAGGGATTCATTCGAATCACGATATTATAAAATAAAACGTTTAGACAATATGATGTAAACTTTGATCCATGAAATACTCATGCCGTGTTAGCAACCAAGTATCGCATGGATCAAACAACACAATAAAAACAATACAAGTCAAATCAAACAAATTTACGACATTTTTTCAACCGCGTTAACGACGATCATATGCCATAATATGCAAGCAAATTTACGACATTTTTTCGACCGCGTTAACGATCAAATGCCGCAATATGCAAAAAACAATTTATGCACTAGCGGACGACACCAACTTGCTGCGTTAACGACAAAATGCCGCCCGATTCTATGGGAATACGAATAGGATACGAACATACACTGGCCGCGTTACCGACCATATGCCCGCATTTGACAAAGGGAAGGGAAGGGAAGGTGACATCGCCATAACGATACTATGCTTGCCGCGTTACTGTCTAGTACCGCTACGGCGTGCCATACTTACCATAGGACACAGACTAGACGCGTTACCGACTAAGTGCCCCAGGGTAAGCACCATTCCGAAGAATGGCCTTACACACACACACCTGTCGTGTGGCGGACCACCCACATCCTGCCGCGCATTGCGACAATGGGCGGCTGCCCGCATGAATACACACCCACACACACATCCCTCGTGTGGCGGACCACCCACATCCTGCTGCGCATTGCGACAGTGGGCGGCTGCCTGCACGAACACACACCCACATACACACACACACACACACACACACACACACACAAGTTTCATTACCTGTGTATACTGTCAGCAATGAACTCCCAAAGGGCCCCCTGGGCCCATATATATAGGAAATTGTATCCCGTCGGGCTGGATGACGACCCCGCCGGGATCCGCCGAGGTTTCCTTTTTCCCGACGGGACCGCCGGGTATAGCAAAAGCCCGGCGGGATTTATCCGGTTACCAGGTTGCTTCCCACTGGCTTTTTTGGGAACATGTTAACATGTTAACATGTTAATAACATGATAACACATGTTATTAACAAAAAAAAATTTGTGATCACGTGAATATAAAATCATTGGTGGCAAGGCATTGACACTCTATGATAATCATGTTCTAACATAGTTGTTATGGTTGATATGTTGGTGGCAAGTAAGTCGTTTTCCCATTTGTGGTTTTGGTTTGATAGCCAGTTCTCCAGGACCTATCTTGTTTTTTGTTAACTTTTAAAGAAATATTTTCCTTGATAATTTATTTAATTGATCAAGTTATCCCTTTGTTCTGGATTGTATCAGTAAATAATGGAATTTTCAATATTGGTCTAATTATAAATGAATTGAATATTAATTTTCTTTCTATTTTATTTTCTGAGGGCTTTGGGTTTTAACATGCCTAATAGTACTTACACATACAACCATCACTAGATGGTGGCACATCCATTGTTCAAACCCTCAAATTATTTTTAGCCTTCCTTACCACCCTAGTCACTTCTGTTTTATTAAAAATGGTCAATGGATACCTGTATTCCACGAGTTTGGGTATTTTAATTACAAGGACAAAAATAAAAAATTTCCCTTAACCTACTAGTCATTAAAAAATAGGACCTATATGTGTTTATTTCTTATGACCTACTGGTCAGCATTCTTTACTCTTCCGTCCTCACCTCACATTCAAGTAATGATGATCTTACTTTGTTTGGCATAATGGTCATTACTTTGTTAGAGATAGACCTAAACTATTAACATTTAGCCATTTATTAATACCTTTTTATTTTTGGTGGGTAGTAGGCTATCCACGCAAGTGATAGCCTATGGAGCCACTTGTGTGGATACCTGTGCTTCGGTCAAGAAAGGGTCACTTGCATGCGCACACACACATTCTCATTAAGGTTTTTATGGTTTAAAGGTCACCTTCAATACCTTTAACATAAGATTTTTGTTATCTTAGATGAATGTAAAATTACTTAATTCAAGGTTACCTAACCCCTTATAGAGACCTTACACCTAATCGGTTATGCTTTGGAGGCCAGCTGGCCATGATGTTTTGAACATGTCTTAACTCTAGCTCGTATGTGCCGTATACCCACTCTGTATACCCACTCTAGCTCGTATGTGCCGTATACCCACTCTGTAATTTTGTTTGCATCAACCCCTTTTGTTCTCTGTTGTGCTGGCACTTACTACCCCAATCTTGCATTTTTTGTGCTTCTACACACCCTAATGAACTTAGGTTTTTATGTATTTAGGTATGGGGTTAATACTCGTATGCAAAGTGAATTTAGTTTAGGGTTTTATGTATTTAGGTATGGGGTTAATACTCCTCTCCAAAGTGACCCTATGGTAGTATATTAGGCTGGATCATTTTTTACTACATTAAGTATCTTAGATCCCCACAAGATTTGTATAAATGATTGGATTCACATTTTTTCGAAGACCTGGCAAAGAAAATCCAACGATGGTGTTTCCCACTAGTTAATTACCGGATTGTTTACTCAAAGCAAAGCTACTTTTGAACACATGACCAAGTCACCTGAGTATTGATAGTCATTATTGTTTGGTTTGATAATGGTTTATGTTTTGGGCAGCATTAGTGGGGTTTATAGTAGGGGTTAATTTTGGTTTTAAAATCAAAGGTGTAAAGTGTCAATAAAGCATACTTGTTTTAATTCTCTAAGTTCTGCTAAATCTAGAACATAACAACGTCTTATGATCATGAATGATCGTCGTGCATGAACATTTGGAAGTAAAACTTTCAATAATTTAGAGATCTCGGTTACGTTGCACTGAAAAATGGCTTTTAAAACCCCGCTTAAATTCAATAAAAGATTTTTTTTGGTATAAGTTGATGAATATGGATGGTTATATTGCTTTAGACATCATATTATTCATAAACGAGAAACCAATATATATATATATATATATTTTATTATTATTTTTTGAAGTGGAGTTTTTTAGAATTTAAGTTCCTTAGGGTAGGACTACATGATCAAGACGTTTTGGAGATGAGAGTAATGCAGTCGTCAGACAAGGAGAGGCGCGCTTTGAGATCGTTAATTGCAGCTTGGTAGAGAGAGAAGACAATGTTATGGGCTTCTGCTTCAGACAAGGTAGAGACAGGGCGACATTCAAAGCTCCACTGCAGGACGGTACCCTTTTCTTCACCACCTTCTTCTTCTTTGTCGAGAGGAGAGAGCTTGAAGTTGCTGACATAGTCTTGCATGAGAGAAAAGCCGGGCAGGGTGCCGCAAAGGATAGTGTAAGAGAAATGGTGGTGAAGCTCGTCCATTTCTAAGAGCTTTTCAAAGGCAAAGGTGGAGGGCTTCCCCGGTGCCACTGGGTAAAGAACGGGCCTTCTCACGCAGCCTGGCTTCTGGGGCTTTCCTTCTATGAGCTCACAGCTCTGCACCAGCGTTCTCATCCACTTGTCCACTCCCACAAAGTCGCTCGTTACCCCCCACACCTCCGCCTCCCCTGCACCCTTGATCTCCCACTCGAACGCCGTCCCCCACACATGATCCTTCTCTCCACTGTTATAAGTGCTGCTGCTGCTTATCGCTGCCGACTCCGTCGCTGTCTGCAGAATCGTCTCCATCGTTCGTCTGCGCTCAATTCTCCCTGCATCCCACAAGCAGACCCATCAGTTGACATAGGCTTCTCTCTCTCTCTCACTCAGTACACACACACAAATACTCACTTACAGACACAGACACATGTTTCTTTCTCTCTCTCTCACTCTCTCACACACACACCTCTCTCTCTCACACTCACACTCACACTCACACACACGCACCCACCTGTGTGTACCTTAACTCTCTCGCCAATGGTGAATGCTGTCTGACTTCGGGCCTTTGTACGCAAGTGCGCTTTACGTGTAGGGGAGGAGGATGATGTGCCCTTACCGTGTCTCTCTCTCGCACCCACTGTGTGTACCCTAACTCTCTCGCCAATGGTGAATGCTGTCCCACTTCGGCCCTTTGTACGCAAGTGCGCTTTACGTGTAGGGGAGGAGGATGATGTGCCCTTACCGTGTAGTGCACATACCGTGTACTTAACTCTCTCTCGCCAATGGTTAATGAAAGCAAACACAACCCAAACTCCTTGTCAATGTTAGGTAATACTTGTGCAGGCATTATGTGTTTTCTCTCTCTCTCACTCACACACTCTCCCTCTCACTCTCACACTCACACACTCTCTCTCTCACTCTCTCACACTCACACACTCTCTCTCTCACTCTCTCTCACACACACACACATTATCCTTTTTTGACAAGGAGAAATAGTTTATGACGATATTGTTAGACAAAATGCCCCCTAATGCAGCTGTGGCTTTTCCCAATACTCTTTCAGAGGCCTTTCCCCATCATCAACAAGGACCTAAGAATAACATTTGCTCCGGATGACCTAACAATCTATTCAAGTATCAAACCTCCCTATACGGATAAGCACACCTAAGATCACTCTATCTCATACAATTCGGTCATACCCATTTGCTAAGGATAACTAAAATAAAATCTTGAAGTGTGGAAGCATGGGCTAATCTATTATCAATATAAATTACAATTATATATATGTGTTATTTTTTTGACACGTAACATATGGTGGTATTAATGAAAATATCAAACTCATAATCTTACTCTTATTGTCACCAAGGGCCACAAAATGAGATTGATTCAAGTAAGAGGTTGATGTAACATTTTCTTTGATATTAAACTATATTTTTTATTGTACATTTACGTGATCAAATCAAGTTAATGCCTCTTTGTAATGTGTATTATGTGCAAGAAAATAAAGAAATCTCAAATTCGTGTAGTTGTTTCCAAAGTATTGTGTTAATTGTGTATATCTACAATCGCCCCATGAACAATTATAATTATACTTTTGAAGCATTTACAATATCAATCCATGTACTCCAGGTGGTTCAAAAGACTTACATGTAAGAATACATCTAGGGAAAGCCCCACTATTCCATTTGTTCAAAAGACTTACATGTAATAATACATCTAGGGAAAGCCCCACTATTCCATTTGTTCAAACTTTTTATTGAACTTGTATGCATTTTATAGACTTTGTTGTAGAATCATTCATTAAATAAAATATTTTGAAAGCAACATCTAATTGAACTAATTGTGTGGCTCATAATTTGCAGTTAGTGCACACCACAAGACAACAACATTTTGAACAAAAATCACATCAAGAACTTACATAAGAGCATCACATCTTGTATATACCCTTGTTTTTCAATATCATCCTAGATTATTACCCCACAAGAGCAATGGCAATGATCTCAAGCATAATATAGTTATTTGGAGACCCTTTATTTGAAATCTTGTCATAATTTTCATTAGATCCTATGGTGACAGGCATATACTCACTTACAGACACAGACACATGTTTCGTTCTCTCTCTCTCTCTCTCTCTCTCTCTCTCTCTCTCTCTCACACACACACACACACACACACACACGCACACACACATCTCTCTCTCTCTCTCTCTCTCTCACACACACACACACACACACACACACACACACATGCACATGCACATGCACCCACCTGTGTGTACCTTAGCTCTCTCACCAATGGTGAATGATTTCTGACTTTGGGCCTTTGTACGCAAGTTCTCTTAACGTGTAGGGGAGGATGATCTCAAGCCCTTGACGTGGAGGGGAGGATGTTGGATCACCTTAAAATGCACCCCAACCTGTGCAGTTGATCTTGCACCCTAAGTACAAGGACATCAGCTTGATCTATCCACCTACACACGTCCGCTGAGAGAGAGAGAGAGAGACAGAGACAGAGAGAGAGAGAGAGAGGGAGAGAGAGAGAGGGAGATCCAATGCATTAACAAGAGGGTACAGAGAGAAGAAAATGTGAATAGGATCTAGAAGAGACTCCTCCATCTTTTCCTTGCAAAAGTACAATGCAACATTATTTACTATTGGAACTCTAGATAGAAGGCTAATTTAAGTTTCTACATTACCATAAAACCTGGTTTCCAGAAAAAGCTTCTATACCGGTCCCCTACAACAATAACAATAAGCTATTGTATTATTCATATTTGTTGCTTCTTTATTTTTGATTGAGAAGATGTAGCATAATGGTAATCACCTACATTTTTTCCTTTAGGTGTATCAATGCAGCCACTTTTAAGGGTCAACTTCTTAGAATGACCAAAAAAAGAAATAATGGAGATGTATGTTGACAACCAATGACTACTTGGTGGAAAATATGTTGTTTTCCTTTAGGTGTATCAATGCAGCCACTTTTAAGGGCCAGCTTCTTAGAATGACCAAAAAAATAAATAATGGAGATGTATGTCGACAACCAATGACTACTTGGTGGAAAATATGTCGTACGGAACTTTACAATGCAGTATTTTCAAGCTTTACAATGCAACTTCTTAGAATGACCAAAAAAATAAATAATTTTTTGCCAATAATGGAGATGTATGTTGACAAACCAATGACTACTTGGTGGAAAATATGTCATATGGAACTTTACAATGCAATATTTTCAAGCTTGGTGATATGTTAGCTTTGTGCATGATTTGTATCCCAAGTAAAAAATGAATAAACAATTGCATGCATATCAATACACCAACTATGTTCTCACTTCTTTCATGCTCTTTTTTTTCTATCTTCATGGCATGTATGATACACTACAAGACACTGCTGCCATACACACGTTCGATACACGCGATAAGTTACAGGCGCATGTATAGTCGCGCATGTATATGAGTAGTATCGGACGCGTGTATATTGGCATCTACATTCGCGTGTATATACTAGTTTCAGAAATGCGTGTACCAGCGCGTGTATATACGTGCAATTATACACGCTTTACTACACGCGATAACAGAGAACTTTATTAAGAAAAACTCCATTCCTTTACAAAATTAAAAACCATTTCCTTTAAACCATCTCATAGTACATTACAGTATATATCATTACACAATCCCATTACATGCATTTACAACAATGTAATATATTCAAAAATAAATCATGAGATGATAATTAAAAGACAACATATACAATAGAAATGTCATCAATTTAGAACGATACAGTGATGGATTGGTTAGGGTTCGATCTCATCTTTAATAAGATCCATCCTTACCAAACGATCAACATCAATATCCATTTGATCAATTTGTAAGGCTACGATTAAATTTATTCCACTATCGATATTCTGTCCCATTGATAATGGTACCGATGCCCTGATCATCCTCATCAACATCACCATCATTCTCAATGGTAGGGTCATCCTCATGATCATGAGAAATGGCACGCTCATCCTCATTATCATGATCATCTCTTATTTCTTGATCATCGATCACAACATCTTCATTGGCATGTTCATCTTCATTGCGGCTTGCTATATCCTCCATATGCTCCATATCAGTGAATGTATTATACATCACTTTGGAACGTGGTGCAATAGGGATGACGTACCACCATTTAATGTCATGCACCATTGGTAGATAGATAACCTACTAAAATACACATACTACAGTAATTAATTAGCATATCAAAAGTCAAGGGGGATACGCGAGCTTAGATATATATGTACATGAAACACATTAGTAAAAAAATGCATACCTGCTCACATTGTTGTGGCAATACGAGCCTATCCAAAACTTTGTAGAGTCAATAGTTACATAGCCACTTGCATGGCGTTTTATTGTTGCATTAGGCCCTTTTTCCACCACGTTCATTTGCCATTTGACATCCAAAACATACACAAAGAGGCGACGAAAGTCAAGCCTAAATATGTCTTGGATTGTGCCACAATAATCATCCATTTTTCCATTGGCTCCCTCAAAGCTACTAATGACACCGCAATCTTGTGTATTCCTCTTTTCATCAATTCTTTGTGTTCGAAAATGCTTGCCTTCACACCATTTAGCAGTGAACATAGTGCACTGGACCAAAATAGAAGCAATATTTGTGTAAGCAATGTGAATAAATATTAAAAGCAAATCACTTACAACTAATGCAAAACATTAGTTCTATGTACCTTTAACATGGATCCTTGTGCATACTCCCATTCTTCCGCCATGATATGCAGCCCCTCGCCGCTCTCTGCTCTCTCCATTTCCTCATGCAACCAATCAACATGGATATCATTCGGAAGTGTTGCTAGATGCTTAGGGTATGCCTTATGAGAGCCATGTTGCCTCCAAAAGAGAGCTCTTTCTGCTTGCCTTTTTGTCTTTGCATCCTCATATCTTGTAACCCATCTGCTCATCACATCACTATTAAGGATGCAAGTGAAATTGAGATCATCAATCAATGTTCTGTCAATTACTTTACTCTGTCCTTTTCCTTGAGGCACATAGTTCCTCCAACTCATCAATCAATGGTTCGAGATAAACATCCATATGCTTGACTTTATGTTTCCCTAGAATTAGAAGGGATAACATAAGATGTCGCTTCTTGATCACCATTGATGGTGGAAGGTTGTAATTCACCAACACAACTGGCCACACATTGTATGCGGTGCTTTTGAAACCAAATGGATTCACTCCATCGATACCTAGGCCAAGACTCAAGTTTCTGGGCTCTATTTTAAAGCTGGGCCACTCGTCTTCGATATGCTTCCAAGCAGGAGTGTCTGCGAGAATTCTCCACATGCCATCATCTGATCGATGTGAGGAATGCCATGACATGAGCTCTGCTATGGATTTGCACTTGAACATGTGTTTGATGCGAGGAATTATAGGAAAGTGTCGCAAGACTTTACGAGGTACATCAAAACTCTTCACATCTGTTCTATACCTTGCTTCACCACAAGTGGGACAATGTCGAGCCTCCTTATGCATCCCACAAAAGAGAATGCAATCATTGATGCATGCATGTATGCGATCATAATCCAATCCTCCAAGAGATGTCACATAGCGCCTCGCTATGTCTCTTGAGGTGGATAGTCTATTCCCCTTTGGAAGCATGTTTGATAATAGCCTGCATCCAATATCATCAATTAGCCCTAAACCCTTAACCACTAATTCAAATTTATAAGTTAGAATGCTTACTTGAATAATGCGTCAAGACTTGCATTGCTCCATCCATAAACTGTTTGTATATTGAGTAGTTCAAGTGAAGCACGTAAAATAGAGAATGTGCACCCTTCAAAAACCGGTGTCGATGAAGCCTTGTAAAGATGCTCTTATTCTATATCATCATCGTCCATACCTTTGGGATCATCCCTAAAAAGATACCGCACCATATCATCAAACACTTCCTCTTCCACAACTTCGTGGGGTGGTGCAGGGCTGCTGTCATCCCTTTCCCACTCATCTCTAACAATAGATCCCAAAGCTCCAGCATCATCTCGTCGACGCTTTACGTGCTCTCGCCGTGCATACGGCACCATGTTAGGGTGTGGTACTACATCCTACTTCAATTAGAGTATATATATTACAACTCCATTAATTTGGACACCATGAGTCATTTGAATACTATCAATTTACATCTACTCACCTCTAAACCTGTTTGATTCCATTCTCCATACATGGAGATGTGATTCAAGGTAATTCGATGCGCTCGTACAATGCATCCTTGACATCGATTACACATACACTTGATCCTTTGTCCCAACCACACATCGCGATTACGATGACACATTGTCTCATCCTCACCAGAATTGCTTGAGGAGGTTGATGACATCTTATGTACAAAAGAGCAAACACATAATCATAATCAGTTTTTAATGAAAGTATAAAAAGTCTCTATATCCGGTGTTGATCACGTGTAATAGCGCGTCTCCACTGTTTTAAATCGCGTGTAATAGCACGTTTAGAATCGCGTGTATGAATGCGGCTATTTATTATACATGCGAATATACACGCACTTCTACATGCGACCACCTGTCTATACCTAACACATAACCCGCCGCCTTCTCCAAAAACCATTTTCAAACTCCATCTTTCCTCTTCTTTGTCGCCGCTAAATCTTCCCTCTTCCAACAGAGAACTAAAGCCAAGTGCAAGGAGCAGACACGGGTGAAGAAAACCAACCAAAAAGAAAACTCACTTTTCCAGAGGTGAGTTAGTTTATCCTTTGTCCTGTCTCTTTCCTTCCATTTGTTTATGCGATTGTCTCTTTTCCTTATGTGATTATCTCCGTCCTTCTCTGGTCGTGCCTGCTTCATTATTTTTGTGAACGATAGTGACAATCTGGGCTTTCTTTTTAAGAAAGATTTGTCGGTGGTCTGTCGTTTTTGAAAAAGTTTTTGCACAGGCTGCGTGTACGAGCACGTGTATGTCTGCATGTACCCTGTTTGCACAGATTGTTCACACGCAAATACACGCATTTTTGGACGGGTTTTTTACACGCGACTGTGTTTGCGTGTCTTGCTTGTCCTCTTGTCTAGTCTGTATGCTTTGGTCATCCAAACTGTACAGATTGTCGATCCAGCTCAAGAGAGTTGTGCTTTGATACATAGAGTGATTCCCTTCATGGTGACTGTGCTTTGATACATGAAGTGTTTCCCGGCATCGCCATCCCCTTTATCGCCTCTCATAGTAACTCTTATCGCCATCCCCTTCATGGATCCTTCATGTATATACTTTTATTTTTGCAAATTCTTCATGCATCCAGGTTCTTCATCCGATCCATTTGCGTACGGCACTTGGATGATGGAGATGCTAAATCATTTTGGGCGCCATCCGGGTCCAGTGGAGCTTACAGAGTACATGTATGCCCATCCCTCTCCTGGATTCCTTGGTATGGTCACCCTGCCCCTGAGTATCCATGTCACTCCACTGCTTTCTATGCCTGCGAGTCTGGTGAGACGGCATGTAGCTTCTCCTCTTCCACGCCCACCAAGGAGACATACCCCGTCCAAGACACACTCACGCACACCCTCCCAGGCACCGTCACGGCAGGGCTCACAGCCACCATCACGTACTCCCTCATAGCCACAGTCACGTACACAGTCACGTACACAATCCCCCAGTCATGACTCCACCCGCAGGAGAGAGGAGAGTAAACGCCGCAGTAGGAAGAGTGGGAGTGGAGGATGCGGCGGGTGCTTTGGTGGGGGAGGTAGTAGGACACGCGGTGAGAGAGGAGATAGAGGGAGAAGAGTTAGAGAAAACAGTGAGGAGGAGGAGGAGGTGAGAGAGGTGGAGGGAGTGATTTACTATGATGTGACGGATAGGGGTGGGGTAGTGATGGATGCGAGGGGGAAAGAGGTAATGGAGTACATGCGTGGGGTAGTTTCAAACTTGTACAAAAATTGTTTTATTAAATTTAAAGATCAAAATAGCCGATTAGTTGGGGAGGTGATAGATGCTGTGCATAGTTGGTACCCCAATCCCCCACATACGACATTCTCGGATGTATGGGGAAGGACGCGAATAAGGGAGATCTTAAGTAATAAAAGATCTCACCTTAAGAAACTCGCGTACGATGATGGGCTGAATGTAGCTGCGGGTGGCGTTCCTGTCGAGAAACCTGCCACACTGCGCACAAACACGAGTGGAAGGAGGCAAAGAAACGAGCACAGGGTGGTGTGAAGAGAAGGCAGCATGTGGAGGCATGATGGATCCAGATGGAGACCATTGGATCTTCGCATTTCGGATCTGGCAGCGTCGAGTCATGGGAGGTAGAGTTCGTAAGTATCTTGCCACTTTATTTGATTGTTTACTTAATTCATTGATTCTATGATTGTTTTAATCTTACAAATTGTGTTGATTATGTTACAGGGGAGGAAGCCCACAGCCCACGATACTAGGTATGCTCGCCGGCATAGCACACGTGACACGTGGCCCTCTTCAAAAACGAGGAATGTATTACGGACGCGTAGTTTGAGATGGCCATGAGACCATACGATCGACAGGTACTTGAAAACTCTAAACAAATGATTTTGGTTTATTGAATGACATATATATATACTTATATACGATATATTACTTGAACAGGCACAAGCTATTGCTGCACCTGCTAATGCTCCTACCACTGATGATCCACCCGTAGCCACTGCTCCTACTGGACGTGAGCACTACTCATCGGACATGTATACCGATGTGAGCTCATCTGATCATGGAGGGAGCAGCGGGTCATCATCTGGGTCTGAGTAGTACTCAGACTTATAGTATCACATTCCATATTGAGGATGCGGTTGTATATATTGTAACTAAAGCCATGGGCTTTCTTAGACAAACCAATTTGATTTTGTATATATTTATTTATAATTGAAGCCATGGGCTACTTCTACATATGGACTCCCTTGTATATATGTGTACACATAAAATTTTGATAGTAATATTGAATCGTGAATTGATAGTATTGCATTCATGTCTGTCTTGAATCGTGTATTGACAATCTATGCATTCTTGTCGTTCTTGAATCGTGTAATGACAATGCACTAAATCTTCCTCGTGGATGGTGCAATGCACCCAAAAAAAAAATCCAGAGAGTGCTATTGAGTGCTGGAATGCTGGAACAGCATTTAGGTACCAAATAGCACTCTCTCGATTTTTTTTTTGCTCTATGCTCGCGTGTATAAACGCGTCAACTCTGTAAAAGTCATGTGTATATACACGGATACTTTGTGAAATGCGCGTGTATAAGCATAGCTAAACTGACAAAACGCGTGTATAAGCTCTCGTATTAGCGCGTCTGATGGGTCTATACACGCACTTTTACACGCATGTCTCTGGCCGCGATGATACACGCACTGATACACGGGCCCGCTACTTTTTTTCCACAAGTCATTTTCCACGGCTAGGATCGCGGGTATGAGCCCGATCCCTTGTAGTGATAGAAATGTCACACGCAACACATTCATCCAGGTCTCTGATTTTATATTCACGTGATCACAAATTTTTTTTTGTTAATAACATGTGTTAACATGTTATTAACATGTTCACATGTTAACATGTTCTCAAAAAAGCCGGTGGCAAGCGACCTGGTAACTGGGAAAAATCCCGCCGGGCTTTTTCTATACCCGGCGGGCCCGCCGGGATAAAGCAAAACCCGGCGGGTCCCTGCGGGGTCGTCATATAGCCCGGCGGGGTAAAATTTTCTATATATATGGGCCCGGGGGGCCCTTTGGGATTTCATTGCTGATAGCATACACAGGTAATGAAAACTTGTGTGTGTGTGTGTATGTGGGTGTGTTCGTGCGGGCAGCCGCCCACTGTCGCAATGCGCGGCAGGATGTGGGTGGTCCGCCACACGAGGGATGTGTGTGTGGGTGAGTTCGTGCGGGCAGCCGCCCATTGTCGCAATGCGCGGCAGGATTTGGGTGGCCCGCCACACGACTGGTGTGTGTGTAAGGCCATTCTTCGGAATGGTGCTTACCCTGGGGCACTTAGTCGGTAACGCGGCTAGTCTGTGTCCTATGGTAAGTATGGCACGCCGTAGCGGTACTAGTCGGTAACGCGGCAAGCATAGTATCGTTATGGCGATGTCACCTTTCCTTCCCTTCCCTTTGTCAAATGCGGACATATGGTCGGTAACGCGGCCAGTGTATGTTCGTATCCTGTTGGTATTCCCATAGAATCGGGCGGCATTTTGTAGTTAACGCGGCAAGTTGGTGTCGTCCGCTAGTGCATAAAATGTTTTTTGCATATTGCGGCATTTGATCGTTAACGCGGTCGAAAAAGTGTCGTAAATTTGCTTGCGTATTTCGGCATATGATCGTTAACGCGGTCGAATAAATGTCGTAAATTTGTTTCATTTGACTTGTATTGTTTTTATTGTGTTTGATCCATGCGATACTTGGTTGCTAACGCAGCATGAGTATTTCATGGATCAAAGTTTACATCATATTGTCTAAACGTTTTATTTTATAATATCGTGATTCGTAACTCGAAAAATATGAATCTCTCTCTTCTTATCCCCCTCTCTCTCTCATGATACACTTCACAACTCTTTCTCTATCTCTCTCATGATTCACTTCACAACACGATAGATGTGTAGATAATGTTTTTTTTTATTTCTCTTAAAATATACATAATTCTTAATAATTTCTTTTTTCTCCCTCTATTTACTTAAAAATTAAAACAATACATTATTTTTCTCTTTAAGAACTCACAAAAACATTAAAAATGTCATCTAATGTTTCTTCTCTCTATCTGTCACAACTCTCTCTTCCTCTCCTCTCTCTCTCTCATGATACACTTCACAATTCTCTCTCTCTCTCTCGCAATGATACACTTCACAACTCTCTCTCTCTCTCTCTCTCATGATACACTTCACATCTCTCTCTCTATCACGATAGGTATGTAGATGAGGAGTGCTTTAGGATTACAAAACATTATTTTTCTCTCTTTAGGAACTCACAAAACTATAAAAAATGTCATTTAATTTTTCCTCTCTCTATCTGTCACACCTCTCTCTCTTCCTCCCCCTCTCTCTCTCTCTCTCATTCGATAATGTATACACTTCGTAAGTAATAATGCGCTTGTTGCGGTTGTCTCACGTTCGATAATGTATTGCATGATGTTGAGTTCAGTAATATTGTTTAATATATTCTGTTTTTGTTTGATCATTGATAAGTAATGATACACTTGTTGCTGTTCTCTCACGTTTGATGATGTATTGGATGATGTTGAGTTCATTAAAATTATTTGATATTCCGTTTTTGTATGAACATTGACGATATTGATATACTTGTTGCTGTTCTCTCACGTTTGCTTGATGTCAGTATCAGTAATGTTTGATATTCTGTTTTTTTGTGTTTAGTGATATTTGCTAGATTTACGAAGACAAAAAAACATGCTTTCCCCCGAAGAGCGTAAAATCGTTCTGCGAGCAATTCGCATTGAAGCGGTCATCACAGTGTCACAATGTACTGATGATGTCATCAAAAAGATCAATGAGTCTGAGATACTCATGCGAGATCTAATAGACCAAATATGGAAAAATGCACAGCGTCGGCTTCGAAGCGGAGGCAACGCTGAGTTGCTTGATAGACAAAAGATAGCAGATTTCAACCATCAACACATAACACGAACCATTTTGGGGAGCATGCGTGTAGCATGCAGTGATCTTAGAGATGCTGCCCCGCTTGAAGCCAATATGCAACGTCTACAGTTATGGGACGTTGTATGGAGCGAGCAAAGAGCCAAGAGCAAGCGCATGAAGGCGTTGGATGCAAAGTCCCTCCCCAAAAGAGTGCGCATTGCCCAGGACGTCGTTGCAACGTCCAGTCAGGCAGATGCAAGTGGTACAGGTGTCATTAATCGTACCATCTACAATTCTATGTGCACACATCTTATTGGCATCCCGCACGAGTCTCTGTTCGAAGGGCGAACAATAGGCTCCGGTGTTTTTGGAATAGTAAAAGAGTATACAATTAAAGGTATATCATTTTTACCGGAGCACATCACTTTTTGCGGAAAGCACTACAAAGGAGAAGGCAGCGCGAAGTTCGAGAGCTTCCAGGTAGAGCAGGGTATGCAAGTGCTACATCCATCGATTGTCCGGTGCATTGCCTTTACAAAAGAGGCTCCTTGGATCACAATTTTTCCGTACTATAATGGCGGCGCTCTTGGTGATACTCTTCTGAAGGTTCCCTTCAGATTCAGTGAGTTCACCAGAGCAATTTTTCGTTTGGATCGAGGATGGAGACAACCCCCACCTGATAATATCCCTTTAAGTCATCTAGAACTTTCAAAAATAAAACAAATAGTAATAAGCATGCCACATATTATGCATGCCCTGGTGGAAGGCCTAGCGGCAGCACATATGGCAGGTATTGTACATACCGACCTACATCCATTCAATGTAGTGTTGGATTATACAAAAGAGCTAAAGCCACGCATAGGTATTATCGACTGGGGGTTGCTACTGAGAGCGCCCAAAAAACGGGTGTCTCTCAATTTTGTATTTGAAGCAGACAAGAACGCTGAGAAGGTGGCACAGGCAGTCTCCTACGCAGACAGAGAGCGAAATAAACGGCCGTGGATAGCCCCAGAGCTTTATGATCCATTTTTGGCAGATGCATACACTCCTGCATCTGATGTTTTTGCCTTGGGATATTTATTACAAACTTTATATGACTTTTGGCAAAAAGTGCAAGAGTTGTGGATGGATAATAGTTCCCATGACAAAGTTACCATGGATACTATTATTCATAGAGTCAAAAATTGGATGTTTCTGCCTAATCGCGATGAGCGAAAATCAATTTTGCAAGTAGTTGAATTTTTTAGATCACTAAATACTGACCCTACGAGGGCACAACGTCTTCTTGTAGAGCTATCGGTGGCATTCACCCCAACTTTGTAATGATACAATATCAAGAGATTAAGTTTCAGGAATGGCATTTTGTTTCTCTCTTCAAAATTTGATGTGTCCGATGTTTCAAAATTTTGTTTCTCTCTTCATTGAGTCTTTGCAATATCTCTCTCCTCTTGTGGTGTTTAAGTTTATGTTTTCTCTTCAAAATTTGATGTGCGAGCATTGTTTGAAGTGTTTTTGCAGTCAAGTGGATATTTCTCATCGAGTCTTTGCAATACATATCTCCTCTCGTGGTGTTTGACTTCAAGATTTTGAGAGTAATGGTCAATTTATCTTACGTTGATCTTTACAGTTCATTAAAATCCTAAAGTCATTTACGTTCATGCAGATATGGAGCAGGCGCAAGCGAACGAGCATCAAGAGTTAGCCAAGAAGGCATACGAGCGAATGAAGGCCAATGCACATTGCCTGACAGCCCGCGAAGCTACAAGAACAGCATGCAGGTTATCGAAATGGACAAATCCAACTTATGCCCAATGGAAAGACATAAACAAACGCGTAACCACAGAGATGATAAAGGAAATATGGCCATGTCCAGATGGCGAGATTAAGAAGGGAAGATGGAAGATTTCTCGTTGCACTCACAATGATATCAAAACTAATGCCGAGCGCATTTTCTTGGAGGTGTACGGTCGTCCTCTCCATAACGCCGACGCTCCACTCTATTTTGATAAAATGCTATATGCTCAATTTATCTTACAAACTCCAGTGGACTTCGCCTCCAGAGAGGCCACTGTCAACACCCACGACATACGTGAAGAGACAGTGACATTCACAAGAGAAGAACTTGCTCTCATGGTGGAGGGTGCTGGACTGGAGTTAAACCAGGTTAAAGAAAGCTTAGGGGCCCAGCTAGCAGAGAAGGAGAAAGAAGCTGACCGATTAACTCAAGCGTCAACTCCTCCCCCGGCCAATAGAGGGATTCAAGAGCAGCTAACAAAGATCAGCCAAGATGTACAGAGCATCTCTTCACGTATTGCTCCTGTGCGCCAAGGAAACCACATCTCTCATTTTTTGATACATCCTGATCTTGTGGGAGTTTCTGCTGAGGCTACAAGTTCCTCCACCCCCCAATGTCGTGTATGTTACAAAGTATTCGATGGGTGGAGCGGCCAGTATATACTACCATGTGGACACTACTACCACTTAATATGTTTAGTGAGACAAATGCAAAATACTTCCACATGTGCATTGTGCAATGTCCCAATAAATCAAGGTATTTATACAGTGTTCGGCATGGCTAGCGAATATAAACCACCAGGACCTTTAGATGCAACTCCTAGTGCAATTCGTAATTTATTTCAAGATGAGAGTTAAGAAAAACAAATCCTACTTTTGTATTGATAATTTCTCCAAATATGATCATTTGTACAAGTACTTTTTATTAAATTAATGAAGTGACTTCTTCCTCTATGTCAATATCTTGCTCCAAAATTCTTTCACCGTTTACTCTCTCGTCTACTAAATTAAGCTCATCTAAGTCAATGTCTAAATTGTCTTCTATCTCAAGGGTGGTGCACAACGTACGTCCAACATCAAAGTTCTCGTCTACTACATCATCACAATTGTACATCCATCTGGGCATATCTTCTTCATACTCTTCGCTTTCAATGTCTTGCAAGATCTTTTCATTGCAGTACATGTAAACAAGTTTATCTGCTCGATCTGCAAGAAGTCGATTGCGAATAGTACTATGAATATATTTATACATGCTCCAGTTCCTTTCTGAGCCTGAGTTTAAAGAGCACTGACTTAGAACCTTCATCGCAAGGTTGCGCAATAAAGCATAATGCTCACCACCATTCATCATCCACCACTTCCATGCAGGTTGCTCTTTAGCCATTTGTTGAACAAGGGAGTTGGAAAATAAACCTTCTTTCAACTGAAATGAGGTCATCTCCTTTATGCACTGTACACGATCATCATCATTATTATAGAAAGTGTTTACCACTTTATAAAAATCTTGCACCACCTCAACGTTGGACATCAAATCCATATTCCAATATTCAGGATCTAACATGTAAGCAGCACTGTGCAGTGGCAAGTGCGCTCCAATCCATCTAGCATGAAAGTACTTCAACAGAACTTTTCTTTGTCTACTGGAGAATGGTACACGCCATTGCTTTTCCACCACTGAATGCTCTAATTTCTCAAGACACTCCAAACTCCGCTGGGCAGTCCACCATTGCATCCATGCTTTTCCGAGATTAGGCGCTCTTTGATCAAGACTTCGTACAGCATACATAACAGGCATCATTACATGGTATGCATCCATCACACTGCATCCATCACACTGCGGGATGCCAATGAGGTGTGTGCACATAGAATTGTAGATGGTACGATTAATGACACCTGTACCACTTGCATCTGCCTGGCTGGACGTTGCAGCGACGTCCTGGGCAATGCGCACTCTTTTGGGGAGGGACTCTGCATCCAGCGCCTTCATGCGCTTGCTCTTGGCTCTTTGCTCACTCCATACAACGTCCCATAACTATGGATGTTGCATATTAGCTTCAGGCGGGGCAGCATCTCTAAGATCACTGCATGCTACATGCATGCTCCCCAAAATGGTTCGTGTTATATGTTGATGGTTGAAATCTGCTATCTTCTGTCTATCAAGCAACTCAGCGTTGCCTCCGCTTCGAAGCCGACACTGTGCATTTTCCCATATCTGGTCTATTAGATCTCGCATGAGTATCTCAGACTCATTGATCTTTTTGACGACATCATCAGCACATTGTAACACTATGATGACTGCTTCAATGCGAATTGCTCGTAGAACGATTTTACGCTCTTCAGGGGAAAGCATGTTGGTCGTCTTCGTAAATCTAGCAAATATCACTAAACACAAAAAAACAGAATATCAAACATTACTGAAATCAACATCAAGCAAACGTGAGAGAACAGCAACAAGTGTATCATTACTTATCAATGTTCAAACAAAAACGAAATATCAAATAATTTTAATGAACTCAACATCATCCAATACATCATCAAACGTGAGACAACAGCAACAAGTGTATCATTACTTATTAATGATCAAACAAAAACGGAATATGAAACAATATTACTGAACTCAACATCATGCAATACATTATCGAACGTGAGACAACCGCAACAAGTGCATTATTACTTATCAAGTGTATACATTATCGAACGAGAGAGAGAGAGAGGGGGGGAGGAAGAGAGAGAGGTGTGACAGATAGAGAGAGGGGGAACATTAGATGACATTTTTAATAGTTTTGTAAGTTCCTAAAGAGAGGAAAATAATGTTTTGTAATCCTAAAGCACTCCTCATCTACACACCTATCGTGATAGAGAGAGAGATGTGAAGTGTATCATGAGAGAGAGAGAGAGAGAGAGAGAGAGAGAGGAGGAAGAGAGTTGTGACAGATAGAGAGAAGAAACATTAGATGACATTTTTAATGTTTTTGTGAGTTCCTAAAGAGGAAAATAATGCACTGTTTTAATTTTTAAGTAAATAGAGGGAGAAAAAAGAAATTATTAGGAATTATGTATATTTTAAGAGAAAAAAAAAAGAAATCCTTATCTACACATCTATCGTGTTGTGAAGTGTATCATGAGAGAGAGAGAGAGAGAGAGAGAGAGAAAGAGTTGTGAAGTGTATCATGAGAGAGAGAGGGGGGTAGGAAGAGAGAGAGATTCATTTTTTCGAGTTACGAATCACGATATTATAAAATAAAACGTTTAGACAATATGATGTAAACTTTGATCCATGAAATACTCATGCCGTGTTAGCAACCAAGTATCGCATGGATCAAACACAATAAAAACAATACAAGTCAAATCAAACAAATTTACGACATTTTTTCAACCGCGTTAACGACGATCATATGCCGTAGTATGCAAGCAAATTTACGACATTTTTTCGACCGCGTTAACGATCAAATGCCGCAATATGCAAAAAACAATTTATGCACTAGCGGACGACACCAACTTGCTGCGTTAACGACAAAATGCCGCCTGATTCTATGGGAATACGAATAGGATACGAACATACACTAGCCGCGTTACCGACCATATGCCCGCATTTGACAAAGGGAAGGGAAGGAAAGGTGACATCGCCATAACGATACTATGCTTGCCGCGTTACCGACTAGTACCGCTACGGCGTGCCATACTTACCATAGGACACAGACTAGACGCGTTACCGACTAAGTGCCCCAGGGTAAGCACCATTCCGAAGAATGGCCTTACACACACACACCTGTCGTGTGGCGGACCACCCACATCCTGCCGCGCATTGCGACAATGGGCGGCTGCCCGCATGAATACACACCCACACACACATCCCTCGTGTGGCGGACCACCCACATCCTGCCGCGCATTGCGACAGTGGGCGGCTGCCTGCACGAACACACACCCACATACACACACACACACACACACACACACAAGTTTCATTACCTGTGTATGCTGTCAGCAATGAACTCCCAAAGGGCCCCCCGGGCCCATATATATAGGAAATTGTACCCCGTCGGGCTGGATGACGACCCCGCTGGGACCCGCCGGGGTTTCCTTTTTCCCGGCGGGACCGCCGGGTATAGCAAAAGCCCAGCGGGATTTATCCGGTTACCAGGTTGCTTCCCACTGGCTTTTTTGGGAACATGTTAACATGTTAACATGTTAATAACATGTTAACACATGTTATTAACAAAAAAAAATTGTGATCACGTGAATATAAAATCATTGGTGGCAAGGCATTGACACTCTATGATAATCATGTTCTAACATAGTTGTTATGGTTGATATGTTGGTGGCAAGTAAGTCGTTTTCCCATTTGTGGTTTTGGTTTGATAGCCAGTTCTCCAGGACCTATCTTGTTTTTTGTTAACTTTTAAAGAAATATTTTCGTTGATAATTTATTTAATTGATCAAGTTATCTCTTTGTTCTGGATTGTATCAGTAATAATGGAATTTTCAATATTGGTCTAATTATAAATGAATTGAATATTAATTTTCTTTCTATTTTATTTTCTGAGGGCTTTGGGTTTTAACATGCCTAATAGTACTTACACATACAACCATCACTAGATGGTGGCACATCCATTGTTCAAACCCTCAAATTATTTTTAGCCTTCCTTACCACCCTAGTCACTTCTGTTTTATTAAAAATGGTCAATGGATACCTGTATTCCACGAGTTTGGGTATTTTAATTACAAGGACAAAAATAAAAAATTTCCCTTAACCTACTAGTCATTAAAAAATAGGACCTATATGTGTTTATTTCTTATGACCTACTGGTCAGCATTCTTTACTCTTCCGTCCTCACCTCACATTCAGGTAATGATGATCTTACTTTGTTTGGCATAATGGTCATTACTTTGTTAGAGATAGACCTAAACTATTAACATTTAGCCATTTATTAATACCTTTTTATTTTTGGTGGGTAGTAGGCTATCCACGCAAGTGATAGCCTATGGAGCCACTTGTGTGGATACCTGTGCTTCGGTCAAGAAAGGGTCACTTGCATGCGCACACACACATTCTCATTAAGGTTTTTATGGTTTAAAGGTCACCTTCAATACCTTTAACATAAGATTTTTGTTATCTTAGATGAATGTAAAATTACTTAATTCAAGGTTACCTAACCCCTTATAGAGACCTTACACCTAATCGGTTATGCTTTGGAGGCCAGCTGGCCATGATGTTTTGAACATGTCTTAACTCTAGCTCGTATGTGCCGTATACCCACTCTGTATACCCACTCTAGCTCGTATGTGCCGTATACCCACTCTGTAATTTTGTTTGCATCAACCCCTTTTGTTCTCTGTTGTGCTGGCACTTACTACCCCAATCTTGCATTTTTTGTGCTTCTACACACCCTAATGAACTTAGGTTTTTATGTATTTAGGTATGGGGTTAATACTCGTATGCAAAGTGAATTTAGTTTAGGGTTTTATGTATTTAGGTATGGGGTTAATACTCCTCTCCAAAGTGACCCTATGGTAGTATATTAGGCTGGATCATTTTTTACTACATTAAGTATCTTAGATCCCCACAAGATTTGTATAAATGATTGGATTCACATTTTTTCGAAGACCTGGCAAAGAAAATCCAACGATGGTGTTTCCCACTAGTTAATTACCGGATTGTTTACTCAAAGCAAAGCTACTTTTGAACACATGACCAAGTCACCTGAGTATTGATAGTCATTATTGTTTGGTTTGATAATGGTTTATGTTTTGGGCAGCATTAGTGGGGTTTATAGTAGGGGTTAATTTTGGTTTTAAAATCGAAGGTGTAAAGTGTCAATAAAGCATACTTGTTTTAATTCTCTAAGTTCTGCTAAATCTAGAACATAACAACGTCTTATGATCATGAATGATCGTCGTGCATGAACATTTGGAAGTAAAACTTTCAATAATTTAGAGATCTCGGTTACGTTGCACTGAAAAATGGCTTTTAAAACCCCGCTTAAATTCAATAAAAGATTTTTTTTGGTATAAGTTGATGAATATGGATGGTTATATTGCTTTAGACATCATATTATTCATAAACGAGAAACCAATATATATATATATATATATTTTATTATTATTTTTTGAAGTGGAGTTTTTTAGAATTTAAGTTCCTTAGGGTAGGACTACATGATCAAGACGTTTTGGAGATGAGAGTAATGCAGTCGTCAGACAAGGAGAGGCGCGCTTTGAGATCGTTAATTGCAGCTTGGTAGAGAGAGAAGACAATGTTATGGGCTTCTGCTTCAGACAAGGTAGAGACAGGGCGACATTCAAAGCTCCACTGCAGGACGGTACCCTTTTCTTCACCACCTTCTTCTTCTTTGTCGAGAGGAGAGAGCTTGAAGTTGCTGACATAGTCTTGCATGAGAGAAAAGCCGGGCAGGGTGCCGCAAAGGATAGTGTAAGAGAAATGGTGGTGAAGCTCGTCCATTTCTAAGAGCTTTTCAAAGGCAAAGGTGGAGGGCTTCCCCGGTGCCACTGGGTAAAGAACGGGCCTTCTCACGCAGCCTGGCTTCTGGGGCTTTCCTTCTATGAGCTCACAGCTCTGCACCAGCGTTCTCATCCACTTGTCCACTCCCACAAAGTCGCTCGTTACCCCCCACACCTCCGCCTCCCCTGCACCCTTGATCTCCCACTCGAACGCCGTCCCCCACACATGATCCTTCTCTCCACTGTTATAAGTGCTGCTGCTGCTTATCGCTGCCGACTCCGTCGCTGTCTGCAGAATCGTCTCCATCGTTCGTCTGCGCTCAATTCTCCCTGCATCCCACAAGCAGACCCATCAGTTGACATAGGCTTCTCTCTCTCTCTCACTCAGTACACACACACAAATACTCACTTACAGACACAGACACATGTTTCTTTCTCTCTCTCTCACTCTCTCACACACACACCTCTCTCTCTCACACTCACACTCACACTCACACACACGCACCCACCTGTGTGTACCTTAACTCTCTCGCCAATGGTGAATGCTGTCTGACTTCGGGCCTTTGTACGCAAGTGCGCTTTACGTGTAGGGGAGGAGGATGATGTGCCCTTACCGTGTCTCTCTCTCGCACCCACTGTGTGTACCCTAACTCTCTCGCCAATGGTGAATGCTGTCCCACTTCGGCCCTTTGTACGCAAGTGCGCTTTACGTGTAGGGGAGGAGGATGATGTGCCCTTACCGTGTAGTGCACATACCGTGTACTTAACTCTCTCTCGCCAATGGTTAATGAAAGCAAACACAACCCAAACTCCTTGTCAATGTTAGGTAATACTTGTGCAGGCATTATGTGTTTTCTCTCTCTCTCACTCACACACTCTCCCTCTCACTCTCACACTCACACACTCTCTCTCTCACTCTCTCACACTCACACACTCTCTCTCTCACTCTCTCTCACACACACACACATTATCCTTTTTTGACAAGGAGAAATAGTTTATGACGATATTGTTAGACAAAATGCCCCCTAATGCAGCTGTGGCTTTTCCCAATACTCTTTCAGAGGCCTTTCCCCATCATCAACAAGGACCTAAGAATAACATTTGCTCCGGATGACCTAACAATCTATTCAAGTATCAAACCTCCCTATACGGATAAGCACACCTAAGATCACTCTATCTCATACAATTCGGTCATACCCATTTGCTAAGGATAACTAAAATAAAATCTTGAAGTGTGGAAGCATGGGCTAATCTATTATCAATATAAATTACAATTATATATATGTGTTATTTTTTTGACACGTAACATATGGTGGTATTAATGAAAATATCAAACTCATAATCTTACTCTTATTGTCACCAAGGGCCACAAAATGAGATTGATTCAAGTAAGAGGTTGATGTAACATTTTCTTTGATATTAAACTATATTTTTTATTGTACATTTACGTGATCAAATCAAGTTAATGCCTCTTTGTAATGTGTATTATGTGCAAGAAAATAAAGAAATCTCAAATTCGTGTAGTTGTTTCCAAAGTATTGTGTTAATTGTGTATATCTACAATCGCCCCATGAACAATTATAATTATACTTTTGAAGCATTTACAATATCAATCCATGTACTCCAGGTGGTTCAAAAGACTTACATGTAAGAATACATCTAGGGAAAGCCCCACTATTCCATTTGTTCAAAAGACTTACATGTAATAATACATCTAGGGAAAGCCCCACTATTCCATTTGTTCAAACTTTTTATTGAACTTGTATGCATTTTATAGACTTTGTTGTAGAATCATTCATTAAATAAAATATTTTGAAAGCAACATCTAATTGAACTAATTGTGTGGCTCATAATTTGCAGTTAGTGCACACCACAAGACAACAACATTTTGAACAAAAATCACATCAAGAACTTACATAAGAGCATCACATCTTGTATATACCCTTGTTTTTCAATATCATCCTAGATTATTACCCCACAAGAGCAATGGCAATGATCTCAAGCATAATATAGTTATTTGGAGACCCTTTATTTGAAATCTTGTCATAATTTTCATTAGATCCTATGGTGACAGGCATATACTCACTTACAGACACAGACACATGTTTCGTTCTCTCTCTCTCTCTCTCTCTCTCTCTCTCTCTCTCTCACACACACACACACACACACACACACACACACACACACGCACACACACATCTCTCTCTCTCTCTCTCTCTCTCTCTCTCTCACACACACACACACACACACACACACACACATGCACATGCACATGCACCCACCTGTGTGTACCTTAGCTCTCTCACCAATGGTGAATGATTTCTGACTTTGGGCCTTTGTACGCAAGTTCTCTTAACGTGTAGGGGAGGATGATCTCAAGCCCTTGACGTGGAGGGGAGGATGTTGGATCACCTTAAAATGCACCCCAACCTGTGCAGTTGATCTTGCACCCTAAGTACAAGGACATCAGCTTGATCTATCCACCTACACACGTCCGCTGAGAGAGAGAGAGAGAGACAGAGACAGAGAGAGAGAGAGAGGGAGAGAGAGAGAGGGAGATCCAATGCATTAACAAGAGGGTACAGAGAGAAGAAAATGTGAATAGGATCTAGAAGAGACTCCTCCATCTTTTCCTTGCAAAAGTACAATGCAACATTATTTACTATTGGAACTCTAGATAGAAGGCTAATTTAAGTTTCTACATTACCATAAAACCTGGTTTCCAGAAAAAGCTTCTATACCGGTCCCCTACAACAATAACAATAAGCTATTGTATTATTCATATTTGTTGCTTCTTTATTTTTGATTGAGAAGATGTAGCATAATGGTAATCACCTACATTTTTTCCTTTAGGTGTATCAATGCAGCCACTTTTAAGGGTCAACTTCTTAGAATGACCAAAAAAAGAAATAATGGAGATGTATGTTGACAACCAATGACTACTTGGTGGAAAATATGTTGTTTTCCTTTAGGTGTATCAATGCAGCCACTTTTAAGGGCCAGCTTCTTAGAATGACCAAAAAAATAAATAATGGAGATGTATGTCGACAACCAATGACTACTTGGTGGAAAATATGTCGTACGGAACTTTACAATGCAGTATTTTCAAGCTTTACAATGCAACTTCTTAGAATGACCAAATAAATAAATAATTTTTTGCCAATAATGGAGATGTATGTTGACAAACCAATGACTACTTGGTGGAAAATATGTCATATGGAACTTTACAATGCAATATTTTCAAGCTTGGTGATATGTTAGCTTTGTGCATGATTTGTATCCCAAGTAAAAAATGAATAAACAATTGCATGCATATCAATACACCAACTATGTTCTCACTTCTTTCATGCTCTTTTTTTTCTATCTTCATGGCATGTATGATACACTACAAGACACTGCTGCCATACACACGTTCGATACACGCGATAAGTTACAGGCGCATGTATAGTCGTGCATGTATATGAGTAGTATCGGACGCGTGTATATTGGCATCTACATTCGCGTGTATATACTAGTTTCAGAAATGCGTGTACCAGCGCGTGTATATACGTGCAATTATACACGCTTTACTACACGCGATAACAGAGAACTTTATTAAGAAAAACTCCATTCCTTTACAAAATTAAAAACCATTTCCTTTAAACCATCTCATAGTACATTACAGTATATATCATTACACAATCCCATTACATGCATTTACAACAATGTAATATATTCAAAAATAAATCATGAGATGATAATTAAAAGACAACATATACAATAGAAATGTCATCAATTTAGAACGATACAGTGATGGATTGGTTAGGGTTCGATCTCATCTTTAATAAGATCCATCCTTACCAAACGATCAACATCAATATCCATTTGATCAATTTGTAAGGCTACGATTAAATTTATTCCACTATCGATATTCTGTCCCATTGATAATGGTACCGATGCCCTGATCATCCTCATCAACATCACCATCATTCTCAATGGTAGGGTCATCCTCATGATCATGAGAAATGGCACGCTCATCCTCATTATCATGATCATCTCTTATTTCTTGATCATCGATCACAACATCTTCATTGGCATGTTTATCTTCATTGCGGCTTGCTATATCCTCCATATGCTCCATATCAGTGAATGTATTATACATCACTTTGGAACGTGGTGCAATAGGGATGACGTACCACCATTTAATGTCATGCACCATTGGTAGATAGATAACCTACTAAAATACACATACTACAGTAATTAATTAGCATATCAAAAGTCAAGGGGGATACGCGAGCTTAGATATATATGTACATGAAACACATTAGTAAAAAAATGCATACCTGCTCACATTGTTGTGGCAATACGAGCCTATCCAAAACTTTGTAGAGTCAATAGTTACATAGCCACTTGCATGGCGTTTTATTGTTGCATTAGGCCCTTTTTCCACCACGTTCATTTGCCATTTGACATCCAAAACATACACAAAGAGGCGACGAAAGTCAAGCCTAAATATGTCTTGGATTGTGCCACAATAATCATCCATTTTTCCATTGGCTCCCTCAAAGCTACTAATGACACCGCAATCTTGTGTATTCCTCTTTTCATCAATTCTTTGTGTTCGAAAATGCTTGCCTTCACACCATTTAGCAGTGAACATAGTGCACTGGACCAAAATAGAAGCAATATTTGTGTAAGCAATGTGAATAAATATTAAAAGCAAATCACTTACAACTAATGCAAAACATTAGTTCTATGTACCTTTAACATGGATCCTTGTGCATACTCCCATTCTTCCGCCATGATATGCAGCCCCTCGCCGCTCTCTGCTCTCTCCATTTCCTCATGCAACCAATCAACATGGATATCATTCGGAAGTGTTGCTAGATGCTTAGGGTATGCCTTATGAGAGCCATGTTGCCTCCGAAAGAGAGCTCTTTCTGCTTGCCTTTTTGTCTTTGCATCCTCATATCTTGTAACCCATCTGCTCATCACATCACTATTAAGGATGCAAGTGAAATTGAGATCATCAATCAATGTTCTGTCAATTACTTTACTCTGTCCTTTTCCTTGAGGCACATAGTTCCTCCAACTCATCAATCAATGGTTCGAGATAAACATCCATATGCTTGACTTTATGTTTCCCTAGAATTAGAAGGGATAACATAAGATGTCGCTTCTTGATCACCATTGATGGTGGAAGGTTGTAATTCACCAACACAACTGGCCACACATTGTATGCGGTGCTTTTGAAACCAAATGGATTCACTCCATCGATACCTAGGCCAAGACTCAAGTTTCTGGGCTCTATTTTAAAGCTGGGCCACTCGTCTTCGATATGCTTCCAAGCAGGAGTGTCTGCGAGAATTCTCCACATGCCATCATCTGATCGATGTGAGGAATGCCATGACATGAGCTCTGCTATGGATTTGCACTTGAACATGTGTTTGATGCGAGGAATTATAGGAAAGTGTCGCAAGACTTTACGAGGTACATCAAAACTCTTCACATCTGTTCTATACCTTGCTTCACCACAAGTGGGACAATGTCGAGCCTCCTTATGCATCCCACAAAAGAGAATGCAATCATTGATGCATGCATGTATGCGATCATAATCCAATCCTCCAAGAGATGTCACATAGCGCCTCGCTATGTCTCTTGAGGTGGATAGTCTATTCCCCTTTGGAAGCATGTTTGATAATAGCCTGCATCCAATATCATCAATTAGCCCTAAACCCTTAACCACTAATTCAAATTTGTAAGTTAGAATGCTTACTTGAATAATGCGTCAAGACTTGCATTGCTCCATCCATAAACTGTTTGTATATTGAGTAGTTCAAGTGAAGCACGTAAAATAGAGAATGTGCACCCTTCAAAAACCGGTGTCGATGAAGCCTTGTAAAGATGCTCTTATTCTATATCATCATCGTCCATACCTTTGGGATCATCCCTAAAAAGATACCGCACCATATCATCAAACACTTCCTCTTCCACAACTTCGTGGGATGGTGCAGGGCTGCTGTCATCCCTTTCCCACTCATCTCTAACAATAGATCCCAAAGCTCCAGCATCATCTCGTCGACACTTTACGTGCTCTCGCCGTGCATACGGCACCATGTTAGGGTGTGGTACTACATCCTACTTCAATTAGAGTATATATATTACAACTCCATTAATTTGGACACCATGAGTCATTTGAATACTATCAATTTACATCTACTCACCTCTAAACCTGTTTGATTCCATTCTCCATACATGGAGATGTGATTCAAGGTAATTCGATGCGCTCGTACAATGCATCCTTGACATCGATTACACATACACTTGATCCTTTGTCCCAACCACACATCGCGATTACGATGACACATTGTCTCATCCTCACCAGAATTGCTTGAGGAGGTTGATGACATCTTATGTACAAAAGAGCAAACACATAATCATAATCAGTTTTTAATGAAAGTATAAAAAGTCTCTATATCCGGTGTTGATCACGTGTAATAGCGCGTCTCCACTGTTTTAAATCGCGTGTAATAGCACGTTTAGAATCGCGTGTATGAATGCGGCTATTTATTATACATGCGAATATACACGCACTTCTACATGCGACCACCTGTCTATACCTAACACATAACCCGCCGCCTTCTCCAAAAACCATTTTCAAACTCCATCTTTCCTCTTCTTCGTCGCCGCTAAATCTTCCCTCTTCCAACAGAGAACTAAAGCCAAGTGCAAGGAGCAGACACGGGTGCAAGGAATAGACACGGGTGAAGAAAACCAACCAAAAAGAAAACTCACTTTTCCAGAGGTGAGTCAGTTTATCCTTTGTCCTGTCTCTTTCCTTCCATTTGTTTATGCGATTGTCTCTTTTCCTTATGTGATTATCTCCGTCCTTCTCTGGTCGTGCCTGCTTCATTATTTTTGTGAACGATAGTGACAATCTGGGCTTTCTTTTTAAGAAAGATTTGTCGGTGGTCTGTCGTTTTTGAAAAAGTTTTTGCACAGGCTGCGTGTACGAGCACGTGTATGTCTGCATGTACCCTGTTTGCACAGATTGTTCACACGCAAATACACGCATTTTTGGACGGGTTTTTTACACGCGACTGTGTTTGCGTGTCTTGCTTGTCCTCTTGTCTAGTCTGTATGCTTTGGTCATCCAAACTGTACAGATTGTCGATCCAGCTCAAGAGAGTTGTGCTTTGATACATAGAGTGATTCCCTTCATGGTGACTGTGCTTTGATACATGAAGTGTTTCCCGGCATCGCCATCCCCTTTATCGCCTCTCATAGTAACTCTTATCGCCATCCCCTTCATGGATCCTTCATGTATATACTTTTATTTTTGCAAATTCTTCATGCATCCAGGTTCTTCATCCGATCCATTTGCGTACGGCACTTGGATGATGGAGATGCTAAATCATTTTGGGCGCCATCCGGGTCCAATGGAGCTTACAGAGTACATGTATGCCCATCCCTCTCCTGGATTCCCTGGTATGGTCACCCTGCCCCTGAGTATCCATGTCACTCCACTGCTTTCTATGCCTGCGAGTCTGGTGAGACGGCATGTAGCTTCTCCTCTTCCACGCCCACCAAGGAGACATACCCCGTCCAAGACACACTCACGCACACCCTCCAGGCACCGTCACGTCAGGGCTCACAGCCACCATCACGTACTCCCTCATAGCCACAGTCACGTACACAGTCACGTACACAGTCACGTACACAATCCCCCAGTCATGACTCCACCCGCAGGAGAGAGGAGAGTAAACGCCGCAGTAGGAAGAGTGGGAGTGGAGGATGCGGCGGGTGCTTTGGTGGGGGAAGTAGTAGGACACGCGGTGAGAGAGGAGATAGAGGGAGAAGAGTTAGAGGAAACAGTGAGGAGGAGGAGGAGGTGAGAGAGGTGGAGGGAGTGATTTACTATGATGTGACGGATAGGGGTGGGGTAGTGATGGATGCGAGGGGGAAAGAGGTAATGGAGTACATGCGTGGGGTAGTTTCAAACTTGTACAAAAATTGTTTTATTAAATTTAAAGATCAAAATAGCCGATTAGTTGGGGAGGTGATAGATGCTGTGCATAGTTGGTACCCCAATCCCCCACATACGACATTCTCGGATGTATGGGGAAGGACGCGAATAAGGGAGATCTTAAGTA
The DNA here is from genome assembly GCF_041138505.1 of Cibotium barometz. Classification (NCBI taxonomy): domain Eukaryota; kingdom Viridiplantae; phylum Streptophyta; class Polypodiopsida; order Cyatheales; family Cibotiaceae; genus Cibotium; species Cibotium barometz. The sequence continues at coordinate 44,476,124 of NC_141095.1, read as the reverse complement.
ATAAAAGATCTCACCTTAAGAAACTCGCGTACGATGATGGGCTGAATGTAGCTGCGGGTGGCGTTCCTGTCGAGAAACCTGCCACACTGCGCACAAACACGAGTGGAAGGAGGCAAAGAAACGAGCACAGGGTGGTGTGAAGAGAAGGCAGCATGTGGAGGCATGATGGATCCAGATGGAGACCATTGGATCTTCGCATTTCGGATCTGGCAGCGTCGAGTCATGGGAGGTAGAGTTCGTAAGTATCTTGCCACTTTATTTGATTGTTTACTTAATTCATTGATTCTATGATTGTTTTAATCTTACAAATTGTGTTGATTATGTTACAGGGGAGGAAGCCCACAGCCCACGATACTAGGTATGCTCGCCGGCATAGCACACGTGACACGTGGCCCTCTTCAGAAACGAGGGATGTATTACGGACGCGTAGTTTGAGATGGCCATGAGACCATACGATCGACAGGTACTTGAAAACTCTAAACAAATGATTTTGGTTTATTGAATTACATATATATATATACTTATATACGATATATTACTTGAACAAGCACAAGCTATTGCTGCACCTGCTAATGCTCCTACCACTGATGATCCACCCGTAGCCACTGCTCCTACTGGACGTGAGCACTACTCATCGGACATGTATACCGATGTGAGCTCATCTGATCATGGAGGGAGCAGCGGGTCATCATCTGGGTCTGAGTAGTACTCAGACTTATAGTATCACATTCCATATTGAGGATGCGGTTGTATATATTGTAACTAAAGCCATGGGCTTTCTTAGACAAACCAATTTGATTTTGTATATATTTATTTATAATTGAAGCCATGGGCTACTTCTACATATGGACTCCCTTGTATATATGTGTACACATAAAATTTTGATAGTAATATTGAATCGTGAATTGATAGTATTGCATTCATGTCTGTCTTGAATCGTGTATTGACAATCTATGCATTCTTGTCGTTCTTGAATCGTGTAATGACAATGCACTAAATCTTCCTCGTGGATGGTGCAATGCACCCAAAAAAAAAATCCAGAGAGTGCTATTGAGTGCTGGAATGCTGGAACAGCATTTAGGTACCAAATAGCACTCTCGATTTTTTTTTTGCTCTATGTTCGCTTGTATAAACGCGTCAAGTCATGTGTATATACACGGATACTTTGTGAAATGCGCGTGTATAAGCATAGCTAAACTGACAAAACGCGTGTATAAGCTCTCATATTAGCGCGTCTGATGGGTCTATACACGCACTTTTACACGCATGTCTCTGGCCGCGATGATACACGCACTGATACACGGGCCCGCTACTTTTTTTCCACAAGTCATTTTCCACGGCTAGGATCGCGGGTATGAGCCCGATCCCTTGTAGTGATAGAAATGTCACACGCAACACATTCATCCAGGTCTCTGATTTTATATTCACGTGATCACAAAATTTTTTTTTGTTAATAACATGTGTTAACATGTTATTAACATGTTCACATGTTAACATGTTCTCAAAAAAGCCGGTGGCAAGCGACCTGGTAACTGGGAAAAATCCCGCCGGGCTTTTTCTATACCCGGCGGGCCCGCCGGGATAAAGCAAAACCCGGCGGGTCCCTGCGGGGTCGTCATATAGCCCGGCGGGGTAAAATTTTCTATATATATGGGCCCGGGGGGCCCTTTGGGATTTCATTGCTGATAGCATACACAGGTAATGAAAACTTGTGTGTGTGTGTGTATGTGGGTGTGTTCGTGCGGGCAGCCGCCCACTGTCGCAATGCGCGGCAGGATGTGGGTGGTCGGCCACACGAGGGATGTGTGTGTGGGTGAGTTCGTGCGGGCAGCCGCCCATTGTCGCAATGCGCGGCAGGATTTGGGTGGCCCGCCACACGACTGGTGTGTGTGTAAGGCCATTCTTCGGAATGGTGCTTACCCTGGGGCACTTAGTCGGTAACGCGGCTAGTCTGTGTCCTATGGTAAGTATGGCACGCCGTAGCGGTACTAGTCGGTAACGCGGCAAGCATAGTATCGTTATGGCGATGTCACCTTCCCTTCCCTTCCCTTTGTCAAATGCGGACATATGGTCGGTAACGCGGCCAGTGTATGTTCGTATCCTGTTGGTATTCCCATAGAATCGGGCGGCATTTTGTAGTTAACGCGGCAAGTTGGTGTCGTCCGCTAGTGCATAAAATGTTTTTTGCATATTGCGGCATTTGATCGTTAACGCGGTCGAAAAAGTGTCGTAAATTTGCTTGCGTATTTCGGCATATGATCGTTAACGCGGTCGAATAAATGTCGTAAATTTGTTTCATTTGACTTGTATTGTTTTTATTGTGTTTGATCCATGCGATACTTGGTTGCTAACGCAACATGAGTATTTCATGGATCAAAGTTTACATCATATTGTCTAAACGTTTTATTTTATAATATCGTGATTCGTAACTCGAAAAATATGAATCTCTCTCTTCTTATCCCCCTCTCTCTCTCATGATACACTTCACAACTCTTTCTCTATCTCTCTCATGATTCACTTCACAACACGATAGATGTGTAGATAATGTTTTTTTTATTTCTCTTAAAATATACATAATTCTTAATAATTTCTTTTTTCTCCCTCTATTTACTTAAAAATTAAAACAATACATTATTTTTCTCTTTAAGAACTCACAAAAACATTAAAAATGTCATCTAATGTTTCTTCTCTCTATCTGTCACAACTCTCTCTTCCTCTCCTCTCTCTCTCTCATGATACACTTCACAATTCTCTCTCTCTCTCTCGCAATGATACACTTCACAACTCTCTCTCTCTCTCTCTCTCTCTCTCATGATACACTTCACATCTCTCTCTCTATCACGATAGGTATGTAGATGAGGAGTGCTTTAGGATTACAAAACATTATTTTTCTCTCTTTAGGAACTCACAAAACTATAAAAAATGTCATTTGATTTTTCCTCTCTCTATCTGTCACACCTCTCTCTCTTCCTCCCCCTCTCTCTCTCTCTCTCATTCGATAATGTATACACTTCGTAAGTAATAATGCGCTTGTTGCGGTTGTCTCACGTTCGATAATGTATTGCATGATGTTGAGTTCAGTAATATTGTTTAATATATTCTGTTTTTGTTTGATCGTTGATAAGTAATGATACACTTGTTGCTGTTCTCTCACGTTTGATGATGTATTGGATGATGTTGAGTTCATTAAAATTATTTGATATTCCGTTTTTGTATGAACATTGACGATATTGATATACTTGTTGCTGTTCTCTCACGTTTGCTTGATGTCAGTATCAGTAATGTTTGATATTCTGTTTTTTTGTGTTTAGTGATATTTGCTAGATTTACGAAGACAAAAAAACATGCTTTCCCCCGAAGAGCGTAAAATCGTTCTGCGAGCAATTCGCATTGAAGCGGTCATCACAGTGTCACAATGTACTGATGATGTCATCAAAAAGATCAATGAGTTTGAGATACTCATGCGAGATCTAATAGACCAAATATGGAAAAATGCACAGCGTCGGCTTCGAAGCGGAGGCAACGCTGAGTTGCTTGATAGACAAAAGATAGCAGATTTCAACCATCAACACATAACACGAACCATTTTGGGGAGCATGCGTGTAGCATGCAGTGATCTTAGAGATGCTGCCCCGCTTGAAGCCAATATGCAACGTCTACAGTTATGGGACGTTGTATGGAGCGAGCAAAGAGCCAAGAGCAAGCGCATGAAGGCGTTGGATGCAGAGTCCCTCCCCAAAAGAGTGCGCATTGCCCAGGACGTCGCTGCAACGTCCAGTCAGGCAGATGCAAGTGGTACAGGTGTCATTAATCGTACCATCTACAATTCTATGTGCACACATCTTATTGGCATCCCGCACGAGGCTCTGTTCGAAGGGCGAACAATAGGCTCCGGTGTTTTTGGAACAGTAAAAGAGTATACAATTAAAGGTATATCATTTTTACCGGAGCACATCACTTTTTGCGAAAAGCACTACAAAGGAGAAGGCAGCGCGAAGTTCGAGAGCTTCCAGGTAGAGCAGGGTATGCAAGTGCTACATCCATCGATTGTCCGGTGCATTGCCTTTACAAAAGAGGCTCCTTGGATCACAATTTTTCCGTACTATAATGGCGGCGCTCTTGGTGATACTCTTCTGAAGGTTCCCTTCAGATTCAGTGAGTTCACCAGAGCAATTTTTCGTTTGGATCGAGGATGGAGACAACCCCCACCTGATAATATCCCTTTAAGTCATCTAGAACTTTCAAAAATAAAACAAATAGTAATAAGCATGCCACATATTATGCATGCCCTGGTGGAAGGCCTAGCGGCAGCACATATGGCAGGTATTGTACATACCGACCTACATCCATTCAATGTAGTGTTGGATTATACAAAAGAGCTAAAGCCACGCATAGGTATTATCGACTGGGGGTTGCTACTGAGAGCGCCCAAAAAATGGGTGTCTCTCAATTTTGTATTTGAAGCAGACAAGAACGCTGAGAAGGTGGCACAGGCAGTCTCCTACGCAGACAGAGAGCGAAATAAACGGCCGTGTGGATAGCCCCAGAGCTTTATGATCCATTTTTGGCAGATGCATACACTCCTGCATCTGATGTTTTTGCCTTGGGATATTTGTTACAAACTTTATATGACTTTTGGCAAAAAGTGCAAGAGTTGTGGATGGATAATAGTTCCCATGACAAAGTTACCATGGATACTATTATTCATAGAGTCAAAAATTGGATGTTTCTGCCTAATCGCGATGAGCGAAAATCAATTTTGCAAGTAGTTGAATTTTTTAGATCACTAAATACTGACCCTACGAGGGCACAACGTCCTCTTGTAGAGCTATCGGTGGCATTCACCCCAACTTTGTAATGATACAATATCAAGAGATTAAGTTTCAGGAATGGCATTTTGTTTCTCTCTTCAAAATTTGATGTGTCCGATGTTTCAAAATTTTGTTTCTCTCTTCATTGAGTCTTTGCAATATCTCTCTCCTCTTGTGGTGTTTAAGTTTATGTTTTCTCTTCAAAATTTGATGTGCGAGCATTGTTTGAAGTGTTTTTGCAGTCAAGTGGATATTTCTCATCGAGTCTTTGCAATACATATCTCCTCTCGTGGTGTTTGACTTCAAGATTTTGAGAGTAATGGTCAATTTATCTTACGTTGATCTTTACAGTTCATTAAAATCCTAAAGTCATTTACGTTCATGCAGATATGGAGCAGGCGCAAGCGAACGAGCATCAAGAGTTAGCCAAGAAGGCATACGAGCGAATGAAGGCCAATGCACATTGCCTGACAGCCCGCGAAGCTACAAGAACAGCATGCAGGTTATCGAAATGGACAAATCCAACTTATGCCCAATGGAAAGACATAAACAAACGCGTAACCACAGAGATGATAAAGGAAATATGGCCATGTCCAGATGGCGAGATTAAGAAGGGAAGATGGAAGATTTCTCGTTGCACTCACAATGATATCAAAACTAATGCCGAGCGCATTTTCTTGGAGGTGTACGGTCGTCCTCTCCATAACGCCGACGCTCCACTCTATTTTGATAAAATGCTATATGCTCAATTTATCTTACAAACTCCAGTGGACTTCGTCTCCAGAGAGGCCACTGTCAACACCCACGACATACGTGAAGAGACAGTGACATTCACAAGAGAAGAACTTGCTCTCATGGTGGAGGGTGCTGGACTGGAGTTAAACCAGGTTAAAGAAAGCTTAGGGGCCCAGCTAGCAGAGAAGGAGAAAGAAGCTGACCGATTAACTCAAGCGTCAACTCCTCCCCCGGCCAATAGAGGGATTCAAGAGCAGCTAACAAAGATCAGCCAAGATGTACAGAGCATCTCTTCACATATTGCTCCTGTGCGCCAAGGAAACCACATCTCTCATTTTTTGATACATCCTGATCTTGTGGGAGTTTCTGCTGAGGCTACAAGTTCCTCCACCCCCCAATGTCGTGTATGTTACAAAGTATTCGATGGGTGGAGCGGCCAGTATATACTACCATGTGGACACTACTACCACTTAATATGTTTAGTGAGACAAATGCAAAATACTTCCACATGTGCATTGTGCAATGTCCCAATAAATCAAGGTATTTATACAGTGTTCGGCATGGCTAGCGAATATAAACCACCAGGACCTTTAGATGCAACTCCTAGTGCAATTCGTAATTTATTTCAAGATGAGAGTTAAGAAAAACAAATCCTACTTTTGTATTGATAATTTCTCCAAATATGATCATTTGTACAAGTACTTTTTATTAAATTAATGAAGTGACTTCTTCCTCTATGTCAATATCTTGCTCAAAAATTCTTTCACCGTTTACTCTCTCGTCTACTAAATTAAGCTCATCTAAGTCAATGTCTAAATTGTCTTCTATCTCAAGGGTGGTGCACAACGTACGTCCAACATCAAAGTTCTCGTCTACTACATCATCACAATTGTACATCCATCTGGGCATATCTTCTTCATACTCTTCGCTTTCAATGTCTTGCAAGATCTTTTCATTGCAGTACATGTAAACAAGTTTATCTGCTCGATCTGCAAGAAGTCGATTGCGAATAGTACTATGAATATATTTATACATGCTCCAGTTCCTTTCTGAGCCTGAGTTTAAAGAGCACTGACTTAGAACCTTCATCGCAAGGTTGCGCAATAAAGCATAATGCTCACCACCATTCATCATCCACCACTTCCATGCAAGTTGCTCTTTAGCCATTTGTTGAACAAGGGAGTTGGAAAATAAACCTTCTTTCAACTGAAATGAGGTCATCTCCTTTATGCACTGTACACGATCATCATCATTATTATAGAAAGTGTTTACCACTTTATAAAAATCTTGCACCACCTCAACGTTGGACATCAAATCCATATTCCAATATTCAGGATCTAACATGTAAGCAGCACTGTGCAGTGGCGAGTGCGCTCCAATCCATCTAGCATGAAAGTACTTCAACAGAACTTTTCTTTGTCTACTGGAGAATGGTACACGCCATTGCTTTTCCACCACTGAATGCTCTAATTTCTCAGGACACTCCAAACTCCGCTGGACAGTCCACCATTGCATCCATGCTTTTCCGAGATTAGGCGCTCTTTGATCAAGACTTCGTACAGCATACATAACAGGCATCATTACATGGTATGCATCCATCACACTGTTCCACCAACTTCTTCTCGTAAGCGCTCCCTTCAAGACTTTGATTTTCTCTTTCACTTTTTCAAGTTGAGTGTTCTCCCAGTCATGAAATGCCATGCATGTAAATGTTTCACAAACTGCATCTTTATTTCTAAGAAGAGACTCAAAAGTGTAAAAGTGAGTGCAAAACCTAGTCTCCGCTGGAAGCTTTAACATAACTGACATGCGAGGTCGAAACATATCTAAAACTCTCTGTCTCTTGAGCATGAATTTCACAAGCTGGCGAGCTTATTGCCATCCCCTTCATGGATCCTTCATGTATATACTTTTTTTTTGCAGATTCTTCATGGATCGAGGTTCTTCATCTAATCCGGCACTTGGATGATGGAGATGCTAAATCATTTTGGGTGCCATCCTGGTCCAGTTGAGCTTACAGAGTACATGTATGCCCATCCCCCTCCTGGAATCCCTCGTATGGTCACCCGCCCCCGAGTATCCATGTCACTCCACTGCCGTCTATGCCTGTGAGTCCGGCAAGATGGCATGCAGCTTCTCCTCTTCCACGCCCAGTGAGGAGACATACCCCGTCCCAGACACACTCACGCACACCCTCCTAGGCACCGTCACGTCAGGGCTCACAGCCACCATCACGTACTCCCTCACAGCCACAGTCACATACACAGTCACGTACACAATCCCCCAGTCGTGACTCCACCTGCAGTACAGAGGAGAGTAAATGCTGCAGTAGGAAGAGTGGGAGTGGAGGATGCGGTGGGTGCTTTGGTGGGGGAGGTAGTAGGACACGCGGTGAGAGAGGAGATAGAGGGAGAAGAGTTAGAGGAGACAGTGAGGATGAGGAGGAGGTGAGAGAGATGGAGGGAGTGATTTACTATGATGTGATAGATAGGGGCGGGGTAGTGATGGATGCGAGGGGGAAAGAGGTAATGGAGTACATGCGTGGAGTAGTTTCAAACTTGTACAGAAATTGTTTTATTAAATTTAAAGATCAAAATAGCCGATTAGTTGGGAAGGTGATAGATGTTGTACATAGTCGGTACCCCAATCCCCTACATGTGACATTCTCGGATGTATGGGGAAGGACGCGAATAAGGGAGATCTTAAGTAATAAAAGATCTCACCTTAAGAAACTCGTGTACGATGATGGGCTAAATGTAGCTGCGGGTGGCTATCCTATCGAGAAACCTACCACTACGCACAAACGCGAGTGGAAGGAGGGAAAGAAACGAGCAAAGGGTGGCGTGAAGAGAGCAGGCAGGGCACGACGGATCCAGATGGAGACCATTGGATCTTCGCATTTCGGATCTGGCAGCGTAGAGTCATGGGAAGCAGAGTTCGTAAGTATCTTGCCACTTTATTTGATTGTTTACTTAATTCATTGATTCTATGATTGTTTTAATCTTACAAATTGTGTTGATTATGTTACAAGCAACGTGTTATGATGGGGAGGAAGCCCACAGCCCACGATACTGGGTATGCTCATCGGCATAGCAGATGTGACACGTGGGCCCTCTTCAAAACTGAGGGACGTATTACGGACGCGCAGTTTGAGATGGCCATGAGACCATACGGTCGACAAGTACTTGAAAACTCTAAACGAATGATTTTGGTTTATTGAATTACATATATATATACTTATATATGATATATTACTTGAACAGGCACAAGCTATTGCTGCACCTGCTGATGCTCCTGCCTGATGATCCACCCGCCCACCACTGCTCCTCCTGGACGTGAGCACTACTCATCGGACATGTATACCGATGTGAGCTCATCTGTTCATGGATGGAGCAGAGGGTCATCATCTGGGTCTGAGTAGTACTCAGACTTATAGTATCACATTCCATATTGAGGATGTGGTTGTATATATATTTTTGTAACTAAAGCCATGGGCTTTTTTAGACAAACCAATTTGATTTTGTATATATTTATTTATAATTGAAGCCATGGGCTACTTCGACATATGAACTCCCTTCTATATATGTGTACACATAAAATTCTAATAGGTTTTCGTTTGATAGCCAGTTCTCTTGGACCTATCTTGTTTTTTGTTAACTTTTAAAGAAATATTTTCCTTGACAATTTATTTAATTGATCAAAATATATCTTTGTTCTAGATTGTATCAGTAATGGAATTTTCAATATTGGTCTAATTATAAATGAATTGAATGTTAATTTTCTTTCTATTTTATTTTCTGAGGGCTTTGGGTTTTAACATGCCTGATAGTACTTACACATACAATCATCACTAGATGGTGGCACATCCATTGTTCAAACCCTCAAATTATTTTTAGCCTTCCTTACCACCCTAGTCACTTGTGTTTTTTAAAAATGGTAAATGGATACCTGTATTCCATGAGTTTGGGTATTTTAATTACAAGGACAAAATAAAAAAATTTCCCTTAACCTACTAGTCATTCAAAAATAGGACCTATATGTGTTTATTTCTTAAGACCTACCGGTCAGCATTCTTTACTCTTCCGTCCTCACCTCACATTCAGGTAATGATGATCTTACTTTGGTTGGCCTAATGGTCATTACTTTGTTAGACCTAAACTATTAACATTTAGCCATTTATTAATACCTACTGGTCAGCACTCTTCCGTCCTCACCTCACATTCAGGTAATGATGATCTTACTTTGTTTGGCCTAATGGTCATTACTTTGTTAGACCTAAACTATTAACATTTAGCCAATTATCAATACCTTTGTTAGAGATAGACCTAAACTATTTAATTTAACATTTAGCCATTTATTAATACCTTTTTATTTTTGGTGGGTAGTAGGCTATCCATGCAAGTGATAGCCTCCTATGGAGCCACTTGTGTGGATACCTCTGCTTCGGTCAAGAAAGGGTCACTTGCATGCACACACACACATTCTCATTAAGGTTTTTATGGTTTAAAGGTCACCTTCAATACCTTTAACATAAGATTTTTGTTATCTTAGATGAATGTAAAATTACTTAATTCAAGGTTACCTAACCTTACAGAGACCTTACACCTAATTGGTTATGCTTTGGAGGCCAGCTGGCCATGATGTTTTGAACATGTCTTAACTCTAGCTCGTATGTGCCGTATACCCACTCTGTAATTTTGTTTGCATAAACCCCTTTTGTTCTCTGTTGTGCTGGCACTTACTACCCCAATCTTGAACATCTTTACCCTCTTACTATTTGGGGCATTTTTTTGTGCTTCTATACACCCTAATGAACTTAGGTTTTTATGTATTTAGGTATGGGGTTAATACTCCTCTGCAAAGTGACCCTATGGTAGTATATTAGGCTGGATCATTTTTTACTACATTAAGTATCTTAGATCCCCACAAGATTTGTATAAATGATTTGATTCACATTTTTTCGAAGACCTAGCAAAGAAAATCCAACGATGGTGTTTCCCACTAGTTAATTACCGGATTGTTTACTCAAAGCAAAGCTACTTTTGAACACATGACCAAGTCACCTGAGTATTGATAGTCATTATTGTTTGGTTTGATAATGGTTTATGTTTTGGGCAGCATTAGTGGGGTTTATAGTAGGGGTTAATTTTGGTTTTAAAATCAAAGGTGTAAAGTGTCAATAAAGCATACTTGTTTTAATTCTCTAAGTTCTGCTAAATCTAGAACATAACAACATCTTATGATCATGAATGATCGTCTTGCATGAACATTTGGAAGTAAAACTTTCAATAATTTAGAGATCTCGGTTACGTTGCATTGAAAAATGGCTTTTAAAACCCCGCTTAAATTCAATAAAAGATTTTTTGGTATAAGTTGATGAAAGTGGATGGTTATATTTCATTAGACATCATATTATTCATAAACGAGAAACCAATATATATATATATATATATATATATATATATATATATTTTACTCTTTTATTTTTTTTGAAGTGGACTAGAAAGTGGAGTTTTTTAGAATTTAAGTTCCTTAGGGGGTGTGGCTCATAATTTGCAGTTAGTGCACGCCACAAGACAACAACATTTTGAACAAAAATCACATCAAGAACTTACATAAGAGCATCACATCTTGTATATACCCTTTTTTTTCAATATCATCCTAGATTATTACCCCATAAGAGCAATGGCAATGATCTCAAGCATAATATAGTTATTTGGAGACCCTTTATTTGAAATCGTCATAATTTTCATTAGATCCTATGGTGACATAGGCTCAATATCCAAACAAAGACAACGTCTACTCATTCTAGGCCTTTTTGCTACAGTCTATTTTTTATTTTTTAATGCCTTCTTACCTTGTCCCTCTTGTGCATATTGTGTTATTAGTGCACACCGAAACAACCTTGCTAAAAACAAAGATTCGTAAGCAATTGGTGTGATGTTGCACACACATGCACTCTCACACACACACACACTCTCACTTACAGACACACACACATGTTTCTCTCTCTCTCACTCTCACACTCTCTCTCACATGCACACGCACACGCACATGCAGCCACCTGTGTGTAACTTAACTCTTTCTCCAATGGTTAATGAAACCAAACACAACCCAAACTCCTTGTCAATGTTAGGTAATACTTGTGCAGGCATTATGTAAGGCTCAAGGTGTGGATCCAACCTCCTTGTTATACTTGTGCAGCTATCGCTTCATTGGGTCAATATCCTTTTCTCTCTCTCTCTCTCTCTCTCTCTCTCTCTCTCTCTCTCTCTCTCTCTCTCTCTCTCTCTCTCACACACACACACACACACACACACACACAATCCTTTTTTGACAAGGAGAAATAGTTTATGATGATATTGTTAGACAAAATGCCCCCTAATGCAGCTGTGGCTTTTCCCAATACTCTTTCAAAGGCCTTTCCCCGAAGTAAGAGGTTGATGTAACATTTTCTTTAATATTAATCTATATTTTTTATTGTACATTTATGTGATCAAATCAAGTTAATGCCTCTTTATAATGTGTATTTTGTGCCAAAAAAAAAAAGAAATCTCAAATTCGTGTAGTTGTTTCCAAAGTATTGTGTTAATTGTGTATATCTACAATCGCCATGAACAATTATAATTATAATTTTGAAGCATTTACAATATCAATCCATGTACTCCAGGGGGTTCAAAAGGCTTACAACAACATGTAAGAATACATCCAAGGAAGCCCCACTATTCCATTTGTTCAAACTTTTTATTGAACTTGTATGCATTTTTAGACTTTATTGTAGAATTGTTCATTAAATAAAATCTTGAAGTGTAGAAGTAATGGGATAATCTATTATCAATATAAATTACAATTATATGTGTTGTTTTTTTTGACACGTAACTTGTAAGGAATTAATATTGATTAAAAATAAGTCTTGTGCATCATACAGTTATTAGTTCATAACTTATTCAAACACTTAGTATACAACCTTTGATATACCCTACACACATGCATATAGTGGTATTAATGAAAATATCAAACTCATTATCTCTCTTGTTGTCATGAAGGGCCACAAAATGAGATTGATTTAAGTAAGAGGTTGATGTAACCTATTCTTTGATATTGAACTATATTTTTTATTGTACATTTATGTGATTTAAGTAAGAGGTTGATGTAACCTTTTCTTTGATATTAAACTATATTTTTTATTGTACATTTATGTGATCAAATTAAGTTAATGCCTCTTTATAATGTGTATTTTGTGCAAAAAAAATAAAGAAATCTCAAATTTGTGTAGTTTCTCTCTCTCTCTCTCTCTCTCTCTCTCTCTCTCTCTCTCTCTCTCTCTCTCTCTCTCTCTCTCTCACACACACACACACACACACACGCACACACACACACACACGCACACACACACCGTGACGCACATGCACCCACCTGTGTGTACCTTAGCTCTCTCACCAATGGTGAATTATTTCTGACTTTGGGCCTTTGTACGCAAGTTCCCTTAACATGTAGGGGAGGATGATCTCAAGTCCTTGACGTGGAGGGGAGGATGTTGGATCACCTTAAAATGCACCCCAACCTGTGCAGTTGATCTTGCACCCTAAGTACAAGGGCATCAGCTTGATCTATCCACCTACACACGTCCGCTGAGAGAGAGAGAGGGGGGAGAGAGGGAGATCCAATGCATTAACAAGAGGGTACAGAGAGAAGAAAATGTGAATAGGATCTAGAAGAGACTCCTCCATCTTTTCCTTGCAAAAGTACAATGCAACATTATTTACTATTGGAACTCTAGATAGAAGGCTAATTTAAGTTTCTACATTACCATAAAACCTAGTTTCTAGAAAAAGCTTCTATACCCCTACAACAATAACAATAAGCTATAGTAGTATTCATATTTGTTGCTTCTTTATTTTTGATTGAGAAGATGTAGCATAATGGTAATCACCTACATTTTTTCCTTTAGGTGTATCAATGCAACCACTTTTAAGGAATGACCAAAAAAAGAAATAATGGAGATGTATGTTGACAACCAATGACTACTTGGTGGAAAATATGTCGTTTTCCTTTAGGTGTATCAATGCAGCCACTTTTAAGGGCCAACTTCTTAGAATGACCAAAAAAAGAAATAATGGAGATGTATGTTGACAACCAATGACTACTTGGTGGAAAATATGTCGTATGGAACTTTACAGTGCAGTATTTTCAAGCTTTACAATGCAACTTCTTAGAATGACCAAAAAAAGAAATAATTTTTTGCCAATAATGGAGATGTATGTTGACAAACCAATAACTACTTGGTGGAAAATATGTCGTACGGAACTTTACAATGCAATATTTTCAAGCTTGGTGATATGTTAGCTTTGTGCATGATTTGTATCCCAAGTAAAAAATGAATAAACAATTGCATGCATATCAATACACCAACTATGTCCTCACTTCTGTCATGCTCTTTTTTTTCTATCTTCAGGGATTTAATGTTTTTAAAACCTCTTAACTACCAATAGCTATGCCATATGGACAAGATTTAGCATCCCTTTCCTGTAGATGTGCTACCTCTTCAAAGGCCCATCTCTTAACATTCAATTTTTTCCCCGTTTTTGACAAGTACCCAATCGAGTAGACTAAACCATAGAAACATCTTCTCTTGGATCAATCAAGGTATTGCACAAAGCAACCATGCAGGGGTAGCCCTTCAAATCTAGCTTCCTAGCACTTTTGGTCCTCCCCATTTTCACAAAATACATATGAGGGTGAAAGCAAGGGTTGGTGGTACAAGAAAAGGGCCAATTTTTTTTCCACCTTTTTGGTACTTTGGGGGGGGGGATTTGAGGGTAAAAGGTTTGTATTTAGGAACTATTTTTAAGATCTTTGAGAATCTTTTGTGCAGTACCACCCCGTGAGAGTAGTGGTGTCATTAGTGGTGGTAGTGGTTTCAATTTTTTATTGTTTTTGCTCATTTCTATTTGAACTAAGCGGGCGTCGTCTGGTCGCACCATCTCTCTCTCTCTCTCTCTCTCTCTCTCTCTCTCTCTCTCTCTCTCTCTCTCTCTCCCCGCATTCGATTGTAGCAGAGCTTCTCTGCTCTAGAGCAGTCGTCTAGCCATGAGGACCCCAAAGGCCAAGGGAGCTGCTGCCAGCAGAGCGTCACCTTCAACATGCAAACCAAAAGCGAAGGCAAAGGAGGGCATGGTGCCTCCTGGCAGCAGCAACAAGAAGGGTGCTTCCACCACACCCCCCCAACAAACAAAGCCGGAGCACATAGCCAGTCCCAACACAAGGGCAAGTGCAAAACAGTGCAAGGTCGACTCCGAACGGACCTCACTCCTCTTCGACGACGATGAATCAAAATCTACCAGCAAGTTAAGACGTGGTACGCTATTCATTGTCATATGCATGTGCTAAGTAAATGGTGCATGTTCACTCCCTGCACTGACATTTGAAGTTAAATGAACAGTACTATATTTGGGAGCGTCACCTTCAACATGCAAACTGAAAGCGAAGGCAAAGGAGGGCATGGTGTCTCCTGGCAGCAGCAACAAGAAGGGTGCTTCCACCACGCCCCCCAACAAACAAAGCCGGAGCACATAGCCAGTCCCAACACAAGGGCAAGTGCAAAACAGTGCAAGGTCGACTCCGAACGGACCTCACTCCTCTTCGACGACGATGAATCAAAATCTACCAGCAAGTCAAGACGTGGTACGCTATTCATTCGCATATGCATGTGCTAAGTAAATGGTGCATGTTCACTCCCTGCACTGACATTTGAAGTTAAATGAACAGTACTATATTTGGTACTTTACAGTAGCAAATTTGGTACTCTTTAAGTACCACAATTGGTTCTGTAGGGCATCACCTCACATTAGACACAATGTCGGGCACCACATTTAATCTATAGGAGTCAGCGATTCTCTGATTTGTTTTGAACACATTTTAGGTAAGATTAAAATGAAGGAGTACCCTCAACAAACCAGGTTCTGTTACACGGCACAGGACCTGCATGAAGAGTACGGTCTCAGTCTTGAGGGCAAACTCTTCAAGGACTTGACTGATGCTGTATTCAAGTTCAAGTACCAAAAGAACAGCAAGATCTATTTAAACCATTTGAAGCCACAACTGGTGGAAGACTGCAGACTTCTATTCTCCAAAGTTTATCAGGGGCCCCCTTCATGTGGTGAATTGACCAACAAATTTGCTACGTGCTAATGCTTCCTCTCCTGGCAGTGTCCTGCATTCAGATAAGAAGGCCCGGATGACTCAAAGTGGTAGTAATATCTGCACAGAACCAGAGAATGCTGGCAGAGGGGTAATTGCTGACTACCTACCTGATTTAGAGGCATTGCTGCAAAGACTGGCAGACCCAGTGTCACATCTAGGATGGTCAAACCTCAGAAGCATGAAGGCCTCTATTCAAGCAAACAAGGACCAGCTACTAGTAAATGAAGGTAGAAAGGACGTGGCGAAGAGTTTGATGGAAGACATCGATACCCTGTTGGAAGCACGCATTGTTCAGCTTCAGCAACAAATCCCTGTTCCGGATGAAGAGATCAGAGAGGTGGAGGCTGAGCTAGGAGAAAGTCGACGCTTGTTGCGACGACACGGGGTTTTGGAAAATATCCAAAAGCTCCAAGCGGAGGTTGAACAGCAGGAGGTATTGTATTTCTGGCCTATTGCATTGTGTTTGACTGTTGATAGTGTTTAATTTGCACATGGTTTGGCATTTTGGCATGTTTCACTTCTTGATTGGTTTATCTGCTGACATTTTTGGTGGTTTTGGAACTTCTTGAACTGTTTTGGTACTTTCTTTACTTGTTTTGGTATTTTTTATAACACTTGGTGTTGTGCTGCTGCCTTTCTTGGTACTTAATGGTGCTTCTTTATTTCATTTGGTACTCTATTGAACTATTTTTGTGATGTTTTGGTACTTTCAGGTTACTGAGTTTAGTCTAATAGGGCACCTTTGGTTGTCTTGGATAATTGGTTGCACCCATGACTGGTACTTTTGGTGCTTTGCTGTTCATTTGAAACTCTTCTAACCTATTATGATACTGCTTTGGTACTTTCTAGCTACAAGTTTTAGAGTCTTTAAGGTATTGCAGTTACTAACTTGGGTTCAATGTTGGCACTAACTTTGGTACTTTTTGTGCTTCTTTGCTTCATGTGGTACTCTTTTGAAGTGTTTTGGTACTAAAGTTGAGCTTTTATTTGGTCTTATATGGTAGTGCTAAATATGTCTTGGGTGCTATCTAGGTATTATCTTTGGTATTTTTTGTTTTCTTTGATTCGTTTGGTACTTTTTGCACTATTTTGGTACTAGTTTGGAATTTCACTGTGACAAGTTTTTGGGTCTTTTGGGTATTTTTGGGAGTCTTGTGTGTTTTTGGTGCTTAATTGTACCAAATTATTGCTGTTTACAACTGTTTTGGCATAATTTACATGTTTTGGTACTGTTTAGTTACCTTTTGGTACTTTTTTGATACTGATTTGTTAACCTTTTGGTACTGTTTTGGTTTGTCATTGGTTTGTCTTGGTACTGTTTTGTTACCTATTTTGGTACTATTTTGCTACTTTTTGGTTTTGTTTTGGTACTGTTTTGTTTCCTATTTTGGTGCTATTTTGCTACTATTTGCTACTATTTTGGTACTGATTTGCTACCTTTTTAGCACTGTCTGTAACCTATTTGGTACTATTTTAGTACTATTCGGTACTATTCTGCTACTATTTGATATTATTTTGGTACTGCTTTGCTACATTTTTGGTATTGTTTTGGTAGTTTTTGGTACTTCATGTACCAATTTTGTGTTGTTTAAAACTATTAATTTGGTACAATCCAACCTTTTTTAGTACTGTTCTGGTAGTTTTTGGTACTTCATGTACCAATTTAGTGTTGTTTAAAACTATTTTGGTACAATCCGACCCTTTTCAGTACTGTTTTTATTCTGCTTGGGTTTGGCTTGGGAGTTGTTGAAACTTCATTGTACCCATTTAGTGCTGTTTAGAACTGTTATGGTACAATTTACCTGTTTTGGTACCTATTCTCGTTCAGTTTTTGTACTGCTTGTGTACTTCCTTGCTAATTGTTTGTTTTGGTGGATAAGTAGATAGAGTATGTCTGTTTTGCAGACGGAGTATGTGAAGCTCCACAATGAATGCTTGGAGACCCAAGACCATCAAGAATTTGTACATAAGTTGTGTGCTGATGTGAAGAGGGGGATGAAATATACATTGACTCCAAGGCCTCATGTTGTGGACCCTGCCAACACAATTCATGTGTTTGGTACTTGTGTTGCCTGTGGGGAGGCTTTGGAGGCTTCTTATGTGGTTGGTACCTTCATGCTTCCCTGCAGGCATCAGTACCATCCATTGTGTTTTGCAGCTATGTTGAGAACAAGAGATATGTGCAACACCGCAATCCCTTCGGAGGCAAAGGCCTGGGTGTCAGGGAGGTCATTATTGAAGAGTAAGTGGGGTGTTTGTGTTGGACACTGTATGTTTATATTGTTTGAACTGATGATCTAATCTTGTCTTTCATCTTTGTGCATATGTAGGTAGAGAATCTTTCGGTGTGGACACCCATGACACCACCCCAAAGGATAGGAAGGATCTCCCTGGTCACAGTAAGTCAGATGCCACTTACATGTTTAAAGAAGATCCTTAGAAGTCAGTGCAGAAAATACTGCAAGACCTTGATGCCAACACAAGGGAAGGAAAAGGGGCTGAGCCTGCTGTAGACTCAAGCATGGGGGAAGATCGACTAAAAGCGGAAGTGCAGGAGAGAGACAAAGGGACCGGAGGAGAAAGAACAGGGGGGAAGTGATCTGATTGAGGAGGTTGCTGAGCAAGAGACAAAGACGAAAAGGGACCGGAGGAGAAAGAACAGGGGGGAAGTGATCTGATTGAGGAGGTTGCTGAGCAAGAGACTGACCAAGGCGAGAAGAACAATGAAGAGATGCCGGCTGTTGAGGAGGTGACAGTTGAAGTTCTCTCACAGGTAGAGGTTTTGGCTACGGCATCAACATCTGCAAAGGACAAGGCAGGTAGAAAAAGGAGGAAGAACGGAAATAGGGCAGCGGAAGCTACTCAAAGTGCACAAGAGGCTGCAGGTGCAGAGGAGCCCAAAGACATTGAGGAGGCTAAAAGCAATGAGGAGGCCAGAGCGGCGGAGGAAGATACTGAAAGTGCTGAGGAGGCTAAAGGTGCAGAGGGGGCTGAAGGTGTAGAGGAGGCTAAAAGCACGAAGGAGGCCAAAGAGGCGGGGGAAGCTACTGAAAGTGCAGAGCAGGTTAAAGGTGCAGAGGAGGGTGAAGGTGTAGAGTTGCCTAAAGGCACGGAGGATACAAAAGGTGTGAGGAAGGACAGAGTTGCGGAGGAGACACCTGATGCAACGCCCTTAGAAACAGGTGATAGCAATGATTCAGCCATCCTCTTCGAGCTCTTCGCTATGAAATATAGAAAGCGCCCCGTTGGTGGTGGTCTCAAGCCGCAAGACTGCAAAAATTAGCTGATGTTACAGCATTTTGTACTTGCTTCTGGACTAATTTGAAATACCAGCCCATTTTGCTTTTGTCGATGCGTTTTGTGTCATGCCGCTCTACTCTTGAAAGGTGTCAATGTGTTTGTAAACTGTCATGTCCTACTGTCACTGTTTTGTAACCTTTTATTGGTGCCCAATGTCTAACTTTGCTTTTGCGAAAAGGCTGTGTTCTTCTACTCATATAGTTTAGTGGTACTACAATAGGGGACCATTGGTGGCTACATGAACAACCATCGGGATACATCAATGCCGATACATGTAATGGCAAGCAATAGGCGCCTTGTTGTTTTGGATGTCAATGGAGTGCTACTGAAGGATTATGTTGAAGCACCCAAGGATTTGTGGCAGCTCCCGTTCCCAGATGGAGTTAGGCCCCGAGGTGTGCAAGTGTCTCAATACAAATACAGTGTCATCAGACCTGATGCGGAGGACTTCATCATCAACTTGAGGAAGCGATGCGACGTGATTCTCTGGTCATGTAGCCAAAGGAAGAACTTGATGGCCATAATGAATGCTTGCTTCCCTCGGTTGATGAAGATGAAAGGCCTCTTTTTAGGTATTTATCCCTAAGCTTTCACAACTGGTTTTATTGATTTTGATACTGTTTGGCTAGCTTTGCTACTGTTCTGTACACAATCTGGTACTATTTGGTAGTTTGGTACTTTTGGCACTGCTAACACAATTTGGTACTTTTTGGAACTTTGGTACTCTGGTGCTATGCTGCTTTGGACTATGTTTGTTCATGTGTACACAATTTGGCACTGTTTTGTACATAATTTGGTACTCTTTGGTTATCTTTGGTACTTTGGTACTCTGATGCTATGGTAGTTTGAAATTGTGTTTTTTATTTTGTACACAATTTGGTACTGTTTGGTGCTTTGATACTATGGTACTTGGTTCTGTGCTTGGTAACATTTGTGTACACAATTTTATAATGTTTGGCACTTTGGTTATTTGGTACTTTGGTACTGTGTTGTACCAAGTTTGGTACCTTTTCACTGTTATGTACTGTTTGTTAGCTTTGGTACTCTTATTTGTGCTGCTATTCTAATTGCTTGGTTTACCTGTTTTATAGATATTTTTGACCAGTCTCATTGTGAGAGGTGGGCTACCAAACTCAGAGATGTGCCAGTCCTTGCGAAGGAGTTCTGTAACAAGCCTATTTTTCTGAAGCTCCTAAGAAAAGTGTGGCGCAAGTATCCGCAATTCAATGAAACGAACACCCTCCTTGTGGACGACACGAGATACAAGTCCTTGAAGAATGATTACGACTCGTGCTGCTGCATTCGGTCATATGAGCCTAAGTATTATGACCCCGACAAGCCGGTCATATGAGCCTAAGTATTATGACCCCGACAAGCCGGTCATATGCTGCATCCGGTCATATGAGCCTAAGTATTATGACCCCGACAAGCCGAAGTATCTTATGGATGTCATTTTCCCGTGGATCTCCGGGTGGCTAGCTGATAAGTTCCCCACTGCTTACAGCCACCGAAATCCCTTGTTTGATGTTGAGGATGACATTTCCTCGTTCGTTGTCAACTACTTTGTATCTATGGAGGGGTATTCGTACCGCTTTGACCCCCCTGATGTGTAAAAGATTCTGTATGCTTGTACATTGCCTTTGGCATTTAATGATAATTATCTTTTTGTACATGTACTTTTTTTGGCTACTGCTTTTGTACTTTTCTGTTACTACTTGGTGAAAACAAAAAGGAACAGTACCAAAATTTGGTACTGCAAAAACACAGCAGAGCTAAAAACAATAAAGCACAGTACCAAATTGATAACACAGCAATAGCATTAGACAGTACTGATCACAAGTAAGATTCTAATCAAGAGAATTAGATAGTACTGATCACAAGCAAGATTCTATTCAAGAGAATTACAACTGTTGCCAGTGGTTAGAATTGTATTTGGGGTAAACACTATATGGCTCCCGTCCTGGTCACTTCCGTCTTCCTATGGCATACTGTTGTAGATATTTTCATATATCTCTGAGGATAGTTTAAAGTGGTGATGGAGGCCAGGGATAGCCTCCATGGGGAACCATATGGCTCTAACAAGATGTGAGTAGATCATCACCGGTGGTGTCTGATCTAATAGGGTATAGGTATCAACTTTGCCCTCAACCTGGGCATACTACAAGCCCTCAACTAGCAATCCACCTCTTATGATCTTGTTATGCCAAAGGTCCTTCAGTACTCTTGGTGCTACATAAACGGTTTTTGTCCACTTAAGAAGGTAGAAGTCCTCCTTCTCCTCGGCTACGTTCACTGCAAAGTTATCCCCAAAATGGACAATAATTGGCTCAACACCTCAGGGTCTCCTTCATACATAGGCATGCTTAAATCCTCACTCACATGGGAGGAAAACAAATCATTGTAGTTCTCCTCATCATCGTCGTCCTCATCACTATTTGTAGGTTGTACTGACTCTGTCAATGGCTCGATGGAGACATATTTCCATTCTTGAATGTGCTGTTTATTATTGCATCTCCTCCACTGCCCATTCACACATGGATCACAGAAGCATGACAGCGTACGAAAACGCACATCACATGGATTGTGCGTTGAGTAGCCGTCAACACAATGGAATGAGCGAGAGCCTACAATTGGTTTACAGTCCCACAGCGGAAAACGCAGCACATCATTCGGTGAAACCAACCAGAACACCCTCCTTGTGCTGGCACTTCCACCTTCCGTTGTCGGCTGAAACTTCGCGTTCAAAAAATTGACCACATCAGCCGCACACTTCATGGGCCAGCCATCGGGTTTTAGCTCTTCGTGCGTCAGGGTTCTCTTGATAATAGCACCTGCACCATCATGCTCTCCTTTTCCATGCCCTGAAGCAAAGAAGTTATGCATCATAAGCAATCCTGTCAACTGATAATACCTGGCTACGAAATAGTGTGGTCTTCGTGCCTTGAACTGTGAAGCGGCACCATCTGACCATACCCAATGATAACGCAAACAGTGTCCTTGCTGTTTCATCCAGTTGTCATGCAGCATAAAACAATGCTGAACAAAGAGCGTGTCGTGGAGCTTATCATCTGATATGTAAAAATGCACAGTCTTCTCAATAGCTCCTACTGAATTTCTGATATAAGAGATGTGTACCAGTATTGTTACCTGTGTTGACCACCAATGCATGGACTGGATCTCATTTTGCACTTTAAAGCTGTAATTCTCTGCAAAATCAACAACAGATACCACAACATCTCTGGGAAACTTAAGCAAGCAGTCTTTGAATTGTTGGGCCTGCCACCTAAACATAAAGTTGTGCTTAACGAAGCTTTTCAGATGATCTGAAAAGAGATGAATGAAAGTTGCACTTTTCATCCTTTCCACGACCAAGTCCTTTCGCTTCTTCTCTTTTCCATCACCATTAACCTGTCTAGTGCCCACTGTCAAGCGTTTTTCTGAGACGTCTTTTTGGCTAGTGTACATATGGGTGCGTGGCTTGTGTGCAGAGGTTGGCTTTGAAAGCGTGTGCAGGTGTTCAGTGTGGATCAGTTTGGTGTTGAGCTTGTTGCAGGCTTGTCTGGTGAGAGGTCAAATGGAGGTGACATCAGTTGCTTAATGGTCTTGGTGTGTACGCGTCCCAAAGGAAAAAGGTGGGCACTAGAAGCTGCATTTGGAATGAGTATGGAGCATGGGCAAACAATTCCAGTGTTACTTTTAGTATGGGTGTGAAATGGAAGGTATGGGGGGTGGCCATCCTTAGGCATTAGGAGAATAATATATAAAAATTTAATGGCCAAAAAGGAAAGCTGGGCGTGGAGCTATATTGCGCTGCCAACGCGACGTTCAGAAGAACGTAGGGGCTGGCGGAGTCTGCAGAAGAAAAAGAGAAGCGGCAAGTGTAGACAGTCGGGGGTTCCCAGGTGCAGCTGCAGTAGGAAGCCAGAGGGTGCGCGGCTGGAAGACAGAGCAAAGGGGGGCTTCTTGGGCGACGAGTTGCTGCAGGCGACGGGCTGCTGCAGATGCGATATTGGTGATGCGCAGCTGGTAATAGAGAGGTGACGGGCTGCAAATTGGAGCGGGAGCCTCCCCGTGTGAAGTGCAGAGAGGGCTGGTTAACTGGGCGATCTGCTGGCGTTCAAGATTCAGGCTGGCGACCGTCGCGACCGTCGGGTGTGACTAGCGTCAAAGGTGGTGAAGAAGCTGACAGTGGGTTGGCGTGCAGAGAGTCGCTCTTGGGCATTGTGCAGCCATAAGCGAAGCAAAGGCTCGGTGGGCGCAGCTGCAAGGAGTGGAGAAGGCCAGGAACGTGTGTCAAATGGGGGGTCTCGGGCGCAGCAACAAAGTGGTGAAAAGGCGTAGCTGCATGGGAGCCGCCTAGGTGTTGTTGGCGAGGACTGAGACGCCGCCCAGGTGATAGAAGGTACACACGGGGAGCCTCCCTGGTGGTAGCAGCCGTGGAGAGAGAGCAAGGTGGGTACAGAGGATGATATGAGCCAGTGGGCTGTGATGCACAGCTGGTCAACGCAGAAGTGTGGGAGCCGCCCAGGTGAAGAAGTGGACGTGGGCTAGCGTGTATGGGCTGCTGAGCTGTGGTGCGACGTGTGGAGCGCAGCCCTGGTGGTGAGCCTTGGTGAGGGCACAGCTGTGTTGGCGCAGAGTAGCTGGCGACGCTGCAGGACCAGGGCAAAGAGTGGCTGGGGCGCAAGGTGAGGCCCCCCCTTGGTAACTGGGTGGCAGCTGCTGGAACGCACACGTGTTTGAAGAGGTGAGCTTGGCGTCGAAGTGCAGGCGAGAGGTGCTGCGGATGCAAGCCAGAGAGGGCGCAGCTGGTCGAAGGTGATGGGCAGCCGTGTGTGGGAGCCTCCCCGTGTGCAGGCATAGAGTGTCGAAGGCTACAAAAGGTGTAGGAGTGGCCGCCTTTGGAGCTGGGCAACGTGGAGAGAGGCACAACAGAGGCGACGGCTGACTGAGTTGAAGGTAGAGGTTGCAGCTGCAGGTCTGCAATAGTGTGAGGTGACGTGTGAAGAGGAGAGAGCCTAGTGGGCATGTGAAGTGTGGAGCCGCCTCGAAGGTGATGCTGCTGGGAGTGT
Organism: Cibotium barometz; assembly: GCF_041138505.1. Classification (NCBI taxonomy): domain Eukaryota; kingdom Viridiplantae; phylum Streptophyta; class Polypodiopsida; order Cyatheales; family Cibotiaceae; genus Cibotium; species Cibotium barometz. The sequence goes on along the minus strand of NC_141095.1, from coordinate 44,452,003 downwards.
GCAGATATCAGGGGCGAGGTGAAGAAGGCAGTAGCTGGTGGGGCGCTGCTTGTGGGAAAGAAGCGGGTGCTGGCATCAAAGGGAGCTGCTAGCGAGGACAAAAGGGGAGCAGATAAGCTGCAAGTGACAGGCAGGCTGGTGTGGGCCGCCTAGGAGACAGGACAGAGGGACAGAGATGGGTGCCGAGTGAGACAGAGACGAGTGTTGCTGCTTGGTGGTGGGCCGGTAGCAAGGCAGATAAGCTGCCTGGGTTTGTTGCGAGCTGACAGAGGATCAGCACAGAGAGTGAGAGAGAGATGATGGTGTAGCTGCTGCTGACGACACATGCAGAAGTGATGGGTCAGAGAGGACTCGAGGGTTAGCTGGTGTGGGCGCCTTCTGGAGTGAGAGTGGCCGGGTTCATTCTGATGTGGTTGGTACAGCAGGCAGGCAAGTGTTGTGGTGATCAGGGATGTGGTGTATCCTCGGCTGACAGGCCTGAGTGAGTGTTTTGTGGTTGTGTGAGTAAGGCTTCTGTGTCGAGAGAAGCTTGTATGATATTGTGATCTGGAATATATTGCTGGGTGTTTGTCTTGGTTTATGGTGCCCCTGTTTTTGCTATCTGTCTGGCGTGGGTTGGGTGGTGAAGTGCGAGAATTGTTCCAGCCGGTGGCTGGTGGTGCCCCCGTTCGTGTGTGTTATTCCAAGTTTGCGAGGTGGAAGGGCTATAGAGGCAGGCTTTTCTTTCTTTTTTTCACCTCACATCCTTCTGGTGCCCCCACTGAGGAGTTGCTCAGGATTTGTGTGACTGAGGAGTGGCTCTGGTGTTGTTCTTTGCCTAGCAGGGCGTGTGTTCCACTGAGGAGAGCTCAGGGATTGGTACAGGCTGTCATGATGTGGTCTTATCCGGAGTTTCATGGCAGGAAGGGAGAAGATGTGGTTGACTTTTTGGAGCAGATGGAGCTGGCATGCATTAGCAATCATGTCACGAATGAAGAGCAGGTTCTGAGGCTGATAAAGATTTTCTTGAAGGGAGATGCCCGAAGCTGGCTGAAGGGTTTTGAAGCACAGGATGCTGGTGTTTTGACCTTGGACAGGTTGAAAGAAGGCCTTTTGGAGCGTTTTCAGCAAGTGGAGGATTTTGGTGTGCTTTGGCAGGAGCTGAGCGTCTTGAAGCAGGTACATGGGCAATCACTGGACGATTTTGTGAAGGTATTTACATGTTTGTGGAGTAAATGGTGCGTGACATTGAAGCAGGGAGTTCCTCCTATGTTTCTGAAGAAGAGTTTGTTCATTGATGGTCTGTTACCCCATTTGAGGGTCAGGGTTGAGTTGAAGAATCCCAGGTCATTTGATGATGCTGTTAGCATTGCTAGGGAAAAGGAAGGCAAGGTTTTGAAGCAAATGGAGATGGGTTTTTATCCGTATGAAGGTGTTGTGTCTGTAAGGGATATGCAGGTGAATCTGGTTGAGGTGGGTAAGAGTCCTATGCAAAGCTTGATTAGACAGGAGCCTCAAAGGCCGATACAGGTGCAAAGGGGTATGTTCTATATGCCTTCTGATTTTTTTCCAAAGTTTGAAAAACATGTCCAAGTGGATGAGAAGCAGGTGAAGCTGGATGAGAAGCAGGTGAAGGAACAAAGTGCAGATGAGGAGTTGCTAGTGGATTCTTTTTTGAATGGGGACGTCATGGCTGTACATGACAGTGATCTGGAGGATATGCATGCACATGGAAGCAAAGAGGATGATGTCTTGGGATTAGCTGATAAGAAGGAAGAGGAGCTGGATACAGGATGCTTTGAGGATGATTTCTTGTCAGGTTCTACAAGGGAGGAGGATGGGGTAGAGACTTCTGATGAAGTGAAGATGGCCTGTGATGCGGATGTGGAGAGCGTGGAGGAAGATCCTATCATCTTGGATTTTCTTGGACAGCTTGATGATGGTATGGTACCTGCGACGATGGATGGTATGGATGATATGGATGCATTAGATGCTGGGGAGTCTTTGGACGATGATACCAGGGGGGTTGGCAGCACTGAAGAAGGTATGCATGTGGATTTGGCTGATGAAGAGTGTTGTGTGGTGAGTAGTGTGCCTGAGGATGATATCTGGGAAATTGCTAGCCTGGATGAACAAGAGCCAGAAGTGGAGATGGATGCTGATATGGCTGAGAGTGTGGCAAAGGCTTCTTTGCGGATTGCTGAAATGCTAAAGGCAAGGTCCAAGGATGACAAGGATTCTAAGCCAGTTGAGCTGTGTGGTTGTGAGGAGATGCCTAAGGTACAGGAGCTGGAAGTGCTGGTGGACACTGCTCTTGGAAAGGATCTGGATTTTTGTGCGGATAAGGGTCAAGATGTTGGAACCTGGCCTTCACAGGTGTTGATGGATGGGATGCTAAATGATGCTGGAATGTCACAAGTTTTGAAGATAGGGAGGTTTGTTGTGGGTGAAGTGCATGGAAATGATTTTCTGATGCATATGATGGATGTTTGGTGTGCAGTGATGCAGCCATGGTGTTTGAGGGATGCTGGGGAATGGGATGGTGAGTTGCTGTTTCCTTTTGATCCTGGTGGATGATTACTGGAAATGCTGAATGCTGCTGAGCATGAATGCTCTAGCAGATGGGGGGGTGGCAAAGTATGTCAGGCGTTTTTCTGAGACGTCTTTTTGGCTAGTGTACATATGGGTGCGTGGCTTGTGTGCAGAGGTTGGCTTTGAAAGCGTGTGCAGGTGTTCAGTGTGGATCAGTTTGGTGTTGAGCTTGTTGCAGGCTTGTCTGGTGAGAGGTCAAATGGAGGTGACATCAGTTGCTTAATGGTCTTGGTGTGTACGCGTCCCAAAGGAAAAAGGTGGGCACTAGAAGCTGCATTTGGAATGAGTATGGAGCATGGGCAAACAATTCCAGTGTTACTTTTAGTATGGGTGTGAAATGGAAGGTATGGGGGGTGGCCATCCTTAGGCATTAGGAGAATAATATATAAAAATTTAATGGCCAAAAAGGAAAGCTGGGCGTGGAGCTATATTGCGCTGCCAACGCGACGTTCCAGAAGAACGTAGGGGCTGGCGGAGTCTGCAGAAGAAAAAGAGAAGCGGCAAGTGTAGACAGTCGGGGGTTCCCAGGTGCAGCTGCAGTAGGAAGCCAGAGGGTGCGCGGCTGGAAGACAGAGCAAAGGGGGGCTTCTTGGGCGACGAGTTGCTGCAGGCGACGGGCTGCTGCAGATGCGATATTGGTGATGCGCAGCTGGTAATAGAGAGGTGACGGGCTGCAAATTGGAGCGGGAGCCTCCCCGTGTGAAGTGCAGAGAGGGCTGGTTAACTGGGCGATCTGCTGGCGTTCAAGATTCAGGCTGGCGACCGTCGCGACCGTCGGGTGTGACTAGCGTCAAAGGTGGTGAAGAAGCTGACAGTGGGTTGGCGTGCAGAGAGTCGCTCTTGGGCATTGTGCAGCCATAAGCGAAGCAAAGGCTCGGTGGGCGCAGCTGCAAGGAGTGGAGAAGGCCAGGAACGTGTGTCAAATGGGGGGTCTCGGGCGCAGCAACAAAGTGGTGAAAAGGCGTAGCTGCATGGGAGCCGCCTAGGTGTTGTTGGCGAGGACTGAGACGCCGCCCAGGTGATAGAAGGTACACACGGGGAGCCTCCCTGGTGGTAGCAGCCGTGGAGAGAGAGCAAGGTGGGTACAGAGGATGATATGAGCCAGTGGGCTGTGATGCACAGCTGGTCAACGCAGAAGTGTGGGAGCCGCCCAGGTGAAGAAGTGGACGTGGGCTAGCGTGTATGGGCTGCTGAGCTGTGGTGCGACGTGTGGAGCGCAGCCCTGGTGGTGAGCCTTGGTGAGGGCACAGCTGTGTTGGCGCAGAGTAGCTGGCGACGCTGCAGGACCAGGGCAAAGAGTGGCTGGGGCGCAAGGTGAGGCCCCCCCTTGGTAACTGGGTGGCAGCTGCTGGAACGCACACGTGTTTGAAGAGGTGAGCTTGGCGTCGAAGTGCAGGCGAGAGGTGCTGCGGATGCAAGCCAGAGAGGGCGCAGCTGGTCGAAGGTGATGGGCAGCCGTGTGTGGGAGCCTCCCCATGTGCAGGCATAGAGTGTCGAAGGCTACAAAAGGTGTAGGAGTGGCCGCCTTTGGAGCTGGGCAACGTGGAGAGAGGCACAACAGAGGCGACGGCTGACTGAGTTGAAGGTAGAGGTTGCAGCTGCAGGTCTGCAATAGTGTGAGGTGACGTGTGAAGAGGAGAGAGCCTAGTGGGCATGTGAAGTGTGGAGCCGCCTCGAAGGTGATGCTGCTGGGAGTGTGCAGATATCAGGGGCGAGGTGAAGAAGGCAGTAGCTGGTGGGGCGCTGCTTGTGGGAAAGAAGCGGGTGCTGGCATCAAAGGGAGCTGCTAGCGAGGACAAAAGGGGAGCAGATAAGCTGCAAGTGACAGGCAGGCTGGTGTGGGCCGCCTAGGAGACAGGACAGAGGGACAGAGATGGGTGCCGAGTGAGACAGAGACGAGTGTTGCTGCTTGGTGGTGGGCCGGTAGCAAGGCAGATAAGCTGCCTGGGTTTGTTGCGAGCTGACAGAGGATCAGCACAGAGAGTGAGAGAGAGATGATGGTGTAGCTGCTGCTGACGACACATGCAGAAGTGATGGGTCAGAGAGGACTCGAGGGTTAGCTGGTGTGGGCGCCTTCTGGAGTGAGAGTGGCCGGGTTCATTCTGATGTGGTTGGTACAGCAGGCAGGCAAGTGTTGTGGTGATCAGGGATGTGGTGTATCCTCGGCTGACAGGCCTGAGTGAGTGTTTTGTGGTTGTGTGAGTAAGGCTTCTGTGTCGAGAGAAGCTTGTATGATATTGTGATCTGGAATATATTGCTGGGTGTTTGTCTTGGTTTATGGTGCCCCTGTTTTTGCTATCTGTCTGGCGTGGGTTGGGTGGTGAAGTGCGAGAATTGTTCCAGCCGGTGGCTGGTGGTGCCCCCGTTCGTGTGTGTTATTCCAAGTTTGCGAGGTGGAAGGGCTATAGAGGCAGGCTTTTCTTTCTTTTTTTCACCTCACACCCACATCCTGGAATATCTTAACAGTCACCTCCTTGCTATCTGTTGCAATCTCGGCTGGGCAGAATGACAACTTTCGTACACCGCATTTGGGGCACTCTCCAAGCAAGCATCTCTTTGCATGATATTCACCCTCCTTAGGGCGAGGGCACAATATAAAATCCAGCAAGTTACTTATGTGTTGAAAAACAGCCTGGTTTGCAGAACATTGGCCTGCCTCACTACGTGTACCACAAATGGAGCATGTACATGGATGTTCTTTGCCGTGATGCCCAAACTTGTTCTGGCGCATTTGATTGAAAGCATCCTTGAAGTATACCATTTGGATATGGTAAATACAGCAGCAAGTATAGCGCTCTTTCAATCTTCGGACAAAAAAAGGCTTGAGTGTCTCAAAGGACCTAAGTGACAACTTCACCGCAGGATACATGCTCTTGAATCTTTTGTAGAGCTCCACCTTTAAATGAAAAATGAACCACGTTAGAGCTCAGAACACTATCAAACAAGAGTAAAGCACCAAAGCTATTTACAGTACAAAATTTGGTACTGTAAACCACCAACTCATTCTAAAGTACCAAATTTGGAACTGTAGTGCCAGATAACAGACTATAGTGCCAAATTTGATGCAGAAAAGCACCATATTAGGCTCTATTTATTACCAAGCGGACCATAGTACCCAATTGGATACTTTTCTACATTAAGCATGGTACCAAATTAGATCATAGTAACAAATTGGGTGCTTTTGTGAATACAAAAAAGCACCAAATTTGGTTCTATATACCAAGCTGGAACCATAGTACCCAATTTGGTACTGTTTTACATACTGCATATTACCAAAATGGATCCATAGTGGCAAATTGGGTACTTTTTTGGATACAAAAAAGCTTTAAAATTGGTACTATGCATCCAGTTTGGTACTTTTCTGTATTCACTAAAAGCACCCAATCTGTTTCCAAAACACAATTTGGTATAATACTACCAAGTGTGAGTAGTGCCCAAAAACACCAAATTGGATTTGTGGAACCCCTTAGGTACTATGCAGGCACACTTAAAGCACCCTGCATAGTACCAAAATTGATCCATAGTACCAAATTGGCTATTTCTCTGTATACTTCACAGTACCATAATTGGAAGCTTAGTACAAAATTGGATACTTTTTTGGATACAAAGAGTGCCATAATTGGTACTATGCATCTAGTTTGGTACTTTTCAGTATCCTCTAAAAGCACCAAATGTGTTTCCAAAACCCATTTTGGTATTATACTACCAAGTGTAAGTGGTGCCCAAAAAAACCAAATTGGAGCTGTGGAACACCTTAGGTACTAACCAGGCACACTTAAAGCACCCTGCATAGTACCAAACTTGATCCATAGTACCAAATTGGCTATTTCTCTGTATACTTTACAGTACCATAAATTGGATGCTTATTACAAAATTGGATACTTTTCTGGATATAAAATGCTCCAAAATTGGTACTATGCATCCATTTGGTACTTTGCAAGATACATTTAAAGCACCAAATCTGTCTCCAAAACCTAATTTGGTATTACACTACCAAGTGTGAGTGCTTCTCAAAAGTGCCAAATTGAGACTGTGCTTCCTTAGTCTTGGACATTGCAACCAAAAGTTGTATCGTGAATCCTGTTGGGTACAATGCAAAATTCAGAGAAGTGCCAAATTTAATCCTATGGAGGTGGAATTGGTACCTACAATGATACTATTATGGAGCTGGGAATTCAAACAATGGTAAGTACTTGGATATGGGAATTGGTACCTACAATGATTGCAGTACCAAATTGGTACTTATGGCCTAGAGTGATTGCTGGTAAAAAACTACCAGTTTGGTACTGAACAGCCAAGCTTTCAGTGCTGCCCAAAGACTACAAATTTTGAACTATTCCAACAGAAATCAAGGCCACCATGGATTGCATTGTAGCAAAAACATATTACCTGAGAGTCATCTAGAAGATGAATTGGATGTTTGATGACACATTTTGCCTCGATCCTCTGCTTACAAATATCCTTTTTGTTTGGTGAAACTCTCGTCTCAGATTTCCAAGAAGCGGTCACCAAATCTCTAGTTTCACTTGTGATACTTGTATACAAAGGCAATTGTCTGTGACAAGCACTAAGTGGCAACACTTCATTCTCATCTATCGTTTCCAATCGACTGCTTGTTGCCGCTATATTCCGTCGATGAACACCCAAGACAGCAGCAATTTTGGACTGGTTCACTGACATTGTTCTCTGATCACCATTGTTCAGTATCATCATCAAAGAGGCTCTCTTTACAAACAGCTCACTTGCAGAGTGAGGTACTTTCAATTGAGTCAATGTGTTGCGAACGTTGGAAAGAAGACTCGATTGCACATCCGAACTCCTCAACTTGGAAAACGGCTGATGATGCATGAGCTGCTCTAGAATTTCCTGTTGTTCTACTGTTGCTAGTCCTTGGGTCTGTCGACGCCAACATCTAGCCATGGCTTTGCATATATTGTTCCTTGACCTGGTTCTTGAAAGGCAGCTACCTTCCCTAGCAGGGTTGCGCTCCTTGCATCGTTGCTCACGCTTCTTTTGCACCCAATAGCCCCGGAGAAATTCTTGGTTGCTGACAGGTTCGTGAGCAGCTTGGGTTTCATTGATAGTATCCTCTGTAAATGCAGGTATCCCTGACTCAAGGTTAGTGAAGGGATCACACTCAACCTCCAGCATCGTCTTTGTAAATATGGTGACGGCCTGAGCTGCCATGTTTATACAGAGAGAGAGAGGGCTATGGTGTTCCGCAGGGGATAGAGGATGTGCAGGAGAGAGGTCTGAGAGAGAGAGAGAGAGAGAGAGAGAGAGACAGAGAGGGGAGGTCTGAGAGAGAGAGAGAGGGAGAGAGAGAAATCTGCTTCCTTGCATTCCACCCGCGTCTACACCCACGTCTCCACCCACGTCTATCTGTTATGGGACGTTTCAAAAAAAAGACTAAAGTATAACACCTCAGGGAATTTTCACAGCTTAATATTTCTCCTTTATTTCCTTTTTGCCCTCTTTTTCTTTACTCTTGTTCTACCAAGTCTAGGTGGTGTCAAGGACAACCAATTTTGTACCACCATCCCTTGCTTTCACCCATGATCATTCTCTGCTCAATCTAGCTAGTAGCATGCATTAACCACACAAGAAAATTTCATTGAATCTAGAGACAATGGCTATTATGGTGCCACAGGGAACTCCTTAAATTTGGTTCTTTTAAAATAACACAACACTTACATACATATCCAGTAGATCATTGTAAAGAATTATATAATCTTCTTACAACTTTGTCTAATAATTATACCATGAATTCATTCTCCCTTGTGTGCTACTTCTATGCTGCCATAGACTTTCAAGGTGCACACAAAGGAAATTTCTTCTAGAGAGGGGCCCAAGACTAAGCTGCTACAAATAGACAAAGGCCATCTAATTTCATTTGTCTAAAACAGTTTATGGCTTTGTTTAGTTTAGCCTTGTAGAGCATATCATGCACTTGGTGCATTCCTTAATCATTGTAATTTTTCTTTTAAAAATCACTTGAACTACATATCCATAAAATGCACCTACAAGGGCTATGTCAATTTTTGACAACTCTTGCGAAGAAATCTTATCATAATTTATAAATTTCCCTCCTTGCAATGCATCTAGTTTGACAATTAAAAGCATCTGAAAATCCCTTATGCTACATCAATTGAATATAGTTTTGTGATTCATAGCATACAATAGTGCAATACATAATACAATATTTTGAATGCAACATCTAATTGAACTAATTGTGTGGCTCATAATTTGCAATTAGTGCATGCCACAAGGCAACAACATTTTGAACAAAAATCACATCAAGAACTTACATAAGAGCATCACATCTTGTATATACCATTGTTTTTTAATCTCATCCTAGATGATTACCCCACAAGAGCATTGGCAATGATCTCGAGCCTAATATAATTATTTGGAGACCCTTTATTTGAAATCCTGTCATTATTTTTATTAGATCCTATGGTGACATAGGCTCAATATCCAAAAAGAGACCACAACGTCTACTCATTCTAGGCCTTTTTGCTAGAGTCTATTTTTAAAATTTTAATGCCTTCTACATTGTCCCTCTTGTGCTAGTGCACACCGAGACAACCTTGCTAAAAACAAAGCTTCTTAAGCAGTTGGTGTGATGTTGCAATAAAAATGTGGTATGAATATCCACTAAAGTAGTGTCAAGCATAATGTATTACCAAAAACCCAATTTAGGCAATATCGCCATGATTTTTTTTTTAATGTTTGTCAAAGAATCCAAAATTTCCACACTTTCAAGATGTAATAGAGGCTATTACATTTAGAAAAAGTCCCTTGGACAACATTCTTTTGGAAATGATTTAGTCCTTACTCACCTAACCTCATTGGGAATATCTTCTAGCAGTCTGCCAGCAGCATTTAGGCCTTCAGGTTACTGGGGCACTTTGATGCTACTCAGTAGTAAAATTGTTCTGCTATTTCGTTGCTCAGCAGGTGAAATTCAGCTAAGCAGCGACTATAGCAACATAATTTCGCTACTATATTGTAATTTTGCTCCTAAGAGCAGCAAGCATTGCAGTGAAATTTTGCTGCTATACTATGATGTAAAATTCCTTAGAGTTGTTGAAGATTGAAATTAGGTTATACATGTGGCATACATATAGAAAATGGTGATAGTTTTAAAAAAACATCCATTGAATCCCTTAAAGCCATGTTTGAAAAAAAAAAAGATAGTTAAACATTTATGAAGGGAAATAATTACAAAAACAATGTCAAGAACATGAAAGTATCACCATCTTTTAATAGATCCATTTATGGTGCTTCATTAATCTCTCTATATAATGGAAGCTCAAGGGTTTCCATATATCAATATCAATATCATTATCCAATAAAGAATTGTCATGATCGATAGTAGCTGACTCATCATCTGCTTCGGATTGATGTTCCTCAATGATCTTGATCGGCCTCCTCTAAATTCTTTTCTTTATTTTTATCATCGTCTTCTTCCAATGAGTCAATTTGAGGTGGTACTTGAATTTTATCAGAGATTCAGCCTCAACATCTTGATCTTGAAATATATGTTTTGAGCGAGGGGAAACTTGTATAACATACCACCACTTTGGATCAATTCGATTGGTGTTAAACACAATCTAAAAACACAAAGAAAAGGTGTTACACTTTCATTTTACTACATCAAGATTTACCGGTAAGATTGTTTGGGTTACTAACCTATCAGACAATGTTGAGGTAATACAAAAGTATATTTCTCATCATTCCAAAACTTGGTGGAATCAATTTGAAAAAACCCATTTTGATGTTTCTTCATGGTTTCTTATTGAGAACCTCTATATATCACCTTGAACCATTTGACATCAAAGATTAATAGAATAAATTTTCTAAACTCAAACTTAAGAATATCTTGAATAGTTTCACAATACTCAAGATTTTCCTCTATGACATTGGTATCATGTCTACTAGCTTGACTTTCTTGCTCAAAAGTTGCCATCACACCACAATCAAATGTGTTTCTTTTAGAATCCACCTACTCCTTCGCGAAAGTGCCTTCCCTCTTACCATATTACATTATATAGCTTGTACTAACATTAAAGAAAGCTTTATATTTAGCATAGTGCATTAAACAAGGTATATAACAATCGAAGAATGGGACAGAGATAAATAATATACTTACTTCATGGATCCTCATGCATACTCATTCTTTTCTCTTCTGATAATCTCTCCATTTTTTGATACCATCGATATTGCCAATAGTTTTCATATATTCCCATTTGATTAGGGCTATAAAGTTCCCAATGGAGCCTATTTTTAGATGGTCCAGGAAAGGTGTTTCAACTTTCCTCTGAAATCCATCAGGCAATATATAATAGCATGCCCTTTGAATTATAATTCAAATATGTCATATACTTTTCGATTTTCTATACCTACATGATCATGCTTCTAAGTTTAAAAACATGTAGTTTATGATTATGCTTCTTAAGAATAGCACTTTCTCAGTGGTAGTACACCACTTTTTAGTGGTTGAAAAGTGGTATACTACCTGGCACTAAAAAGTGGCGTAATACCACTGACAAGTGTTGATACCCATCAAAAAAAATTATAATAAGAAGATGCCTCCAAGTAAAAACCATGCAGTGAATGATGACTCTTCTTAAGTATACCACTTTTCAGTGGTAGAAAAGTGGTATACTACCTCTAAAACAAGTGCTAGTAAGAAGATGCTTACAAGTTAAAGCCATGCAGTGAATGATGATGCTTCTTAAGTAGACCACTTTTCAATGGTAGTTTATCACTTTTCAGTGGTAGAAAAGTGGTATACTACCTCTAAACCAAGTGCTAGTAAGAAGATGCTTCTATGTCAAAAACCATAGTGTATGATGATGCTCCTTAGGTGGCTCTTCAACTACTATGGCATTGTATATCAGATCTAACACCAACAAAGATATCCAAAGATATTGTTGGAATTAAACAAACATATTAAAACATAGTGTTTAAATTAAACAAACATATTAAAACATTGCTACCTTCAAGGCTACCAATTTCCAATTTTGTAATCTCTTCAACTTGTATCTTTTCTTCATCCCACTTGGGTACCGGTATGTTCTCATTATCTCTCTCATCTCGCTAGCACTTTTAGATACTATAATCTCTTCAATGGGTGGCTAGAGAGAAGAAAAACACTCTCTTATAATATATCAGTAATAACTTTTTAAAAAAATCTTATAGCACATTACATCAACAAGAAAAATGATGTTTCATTATCATTGAAAAATTACAACACATTATATAGCTTTTTAGCCTGGACTACAAGTAAGACTTACAAGAAGGCTAAACAAGTTTCTTGTAGCACTTTAGTTTGGAGAGTTTACAGTTGGGTGGTTGATTTTGAGTTTTCTTCCGATGAGATGTGGGCTCTTTTCTCTTTTTAGATGCAAATATAGGCTCTTGATCACTGGCAACCTTCATTTTCTTTTTGTGGGTGTCGCATTGGGGAGTTTACAGCAGTCCAGTGGTTGCTTTTGAGTTTTTCTTCCATGAGATGTGGACTCTTTGCTCTTTTTACATGCAGATACAGGCTCTTGATCGTTGGCAACCTTCATTTTCTTCTTGTGGGTGGTGTCACACACTCCTTGAGGCTCACATCTTTTCTTTTCATCTTCCTAGTGGCAACTCCGGCCAAGACTGAATCTATTACCCCTTCTACAATAGCATCTAGGTCTAGGCTATCTAACAAATCTTTGCTCTTTTCTGTGGCCAAATCAACTGGCACTTCCATAGCTGACGATTCTTTCTTCTTTTTTGTGGTGGCAGAATCAATTGGCACTTCCATAGCATCACTGAATTTTTTCTGCTCTCTAATTGAATGAACTAGAACTTTTGAATTTTTATCCTTCTACCGGTTCTCTTCATGCTCTGTTGTATTATATAGTTGTTTCTACAAACCATCCTTCTCCAAGCCACCATGACACATGCTATCATTATCAGGCTTGCGCGATGACCCAGCTTGGGAGTGTGCTCCAAAAAGAGGCAATGTAATAAATGTCAAAATAAGTTAAATAAGGATTCAAAGAGAAGTAATCAGAAGGAAATTTCACATAGAATATTTACATGTACCATCATAAGGAGATGCTTCCATGGGAATTTTCTCTTCTTCTACATGGAAAATTTAAAAGTTGTCAAAAAATGAACATTAAAAAAACTTGATATGATGATGGATGCCAACATCTAGGACGTGTGCCAGTTAACTCATCTACTTGTGTAGCTCCAGGTGTTACTAACTTCATAGCATCATTGAATGTTTACTCACATTCAAGTGACAAACACTTGCTGGAAGATTTACAAGCCGTTGAAAAGAAAAGTGGATGGTATGGATGTTGACATGAATGGCAGTATGTAGACACCAGTACAATATCATGTATGATACACTACAAGACACTACTGCCATACACGCGTTCGATACATGCGATAAGTTATGGACGCGTGTATGGTCGCGCATGTATATGAGTAGTATCGGGCGCGTGTATATTGGCATCTACATTCGCGTGTATACTGGTTTCAGAAACGTGTGTACCAACACGTGTATATACGCGCAATTATACACGCTTTATTACACGCGATAATAGAGAACTTTATTAAGAAAAACTCCATTCCTTTACAAAATTAAAAACCATTTCCTTTAAACCATCTCATAGTACATTACAGTATATATCATTACACAATCCCACTACATGCATTTACAACAATGTAATATATTCAAAAATAAATCATGAGATGATAATTAAAAGACAACATATACAATAGAAATGTCATCAATTTAGAACGATACAGTGATGGATTGGCTAGGGTTTGATCTCATCTTCAATAAGATTCATCCTTGCCAAACGATCAACATCAATATCCATTTGATCAATTTGTAAGGCTACGATTAAATTTATTCCACTATCGATATTCTGTCCATTGATAATGGTACCGATGCCCTGATCATCCTCATCAACATCACCATCATCTTCAATGGTAGGGTCATCCTCATGATCATGAGAAATGGCACGCTCATCCTCATTATCATGATCATCTCTTATTTCTTGATCATCGATCACAACATCTTCATTGGCATGTTCGACATCATCTTTATTGTGGCTTGCTACATCCTCCATATGCTCCATATCAGTGAATGTATTATACATTACTTTGGAACGTGGTGCAATAGGGATGACGTACAACCATTTAATGTCATGCACCATTGGCAAATAGATAACCTACTCACATACACATACTGCAGTAATTAATTAGCATATCAAAAGTCAAGGGGTATGCGAGCTTAGATATATATGTACATGAAACACATTAGTAAAAAAATGCATACCTGCTCACATTGTTGTGGCAATACGAGCCTATCTTTCTTTGTTGCCAAAACTTTGTAGAGTCAATAGTTACATAGCCACTTGCATGGCGTTTTATCGTTGCATTAGGCCCTTTTTCCACCACGTTCATTTGCCATTTGAAATCCAAAACATACACAAAGAAGCCACGAAAGTCAAGCCTAAATATGTCTTGGATTGTGCCACAATAATCATCCATTTTTCCATTGGCTCCCTCAAAGCTACTAATGACACCGCAATCTTGTGTATTCCTCTTTTCATCAATTCTTTGTGTTCGAAAATGCTTGCCTTCACACCATATAGCATTGAACATAGTGCACTGGACCAAAATAGAAGCAATATTTGTATAAGCAATGTGAATAAATATTAAAAGCAAATCACTTACAACAACTAATGCAAAACATTAGTTCTATGTACCTTTAACATGCATCCTCGTGCATACTCCCATTCTTCTGCCGTGATATGCAGCCCCTCGCCGCTCTCTGCTCTCTCCATTTCCTCATGCAACCAATCAACATGGATATCATTCGGAAGTGTTGCTAGATGCTTAGGGTTTACCTTACGAGAGCCATGTTGCCTCCGAAAGAGAGCTCTTTCTGCTTGCCTTTTTGTCTTTGCATCCTCATATCTTGTAACCCATCTGCTCATCACATCACTATTGCATAGGGGACCCCTTCAGCACTATGCCAAAAATAAGGGATGGCAACACACCGTCTGCACATACAGCATCCGATGGTGGTGAAACTTTGTGAGTGGAGAGGTAGCAGTCCCATGGACACCAAATGACATTGGCGTCCCACCTAAACCTGTGATTTTTTGTATAGGAGACCCCTTGGGCACTATGCGAAAAAATAATGGGGGTGGTAGGACACCCTCCCCTCCATCTAGTGTCCGATGATGGTGAAACTTTGAGAGTGGAGGGGTAGTAGCCCCATGGACCTGCTCATAAGGTATCACCTACATCAGTCACCATGTGATAATGATGCCCCACCCAAACCCACTATTTTTTGCATAGGGGAGCCCTTGGTTACTATGCGAAAAAAGGGTGGGTGATAGCGTCTGATGCTGGTAAAACCTTGCGATGAGAGGGGTAGCAGGCCCATGGAACCGCTCAGAAAGTAAAACCTAGATCGGATGCTGTATGATAATGATGACCCACCCAAACCCGCTATTTTTTGCATAGGGGACCCCTTGGGCACTACGCAAAAAATAGTAGGTGGCAACACACTGTCCCTCACATCCGACGTCCGATGGTAATGGAACTTTGTGAGTGAGTGGAGGGGTAGCCCCCCATGGACCTTCTCCTAAATTTTTTCTTGCACATTGAACTCCATATGACAATGATGCCCCACCCAAACCCACTATTTTTTACATAGGGGACTACCCCTTGGGCACTATGCAAAAAATAGCAGGTGGCAGCACATCTTCCCTCCCATCCGGAGTTCGATGGTGATGAAACTTTGTGAGTGGATAGTTAGGAGACCCATGGGCTTGCTCCCAAAGTTTCGCCCACATCAAAGGCCATAAGAGGTTGATGTAACATTTTCTTTGATATTAAACTATATTTTTTATTGTACATTTATGTGATCAAATCGCTCCAGATGACCTACCAATCTATTCAAGTATCAAACCTCCCTATACGGATAAGCACACCTAAGATCACTCTATCTCATACAATTCGGTCATACCCATTTGCTAAGGATAACTAAAATAAAATCTTGAAGTGTGGAAGCATGGGCTAATCTATTATCAATATAAATTACAATTATATATATGTGTTATTTTTTTGACATGTAACATATGGTGGTATTAATGAAAATATCAAACTCATAATCTTACTCTTATTGTCACCAAGGCCCACAAAATGAGATTGATTTAAGTAAGAGGTTGATGTAACATTTTCTTTAATATTAAACTATATTTTTTATTGTACATTTATGTGATCAAATCAAGTTAATGCCTCTTTATAATGTGTATTTTGTGCCAAAAAAAATAAAGAAATCTCAAATTCATGTAGTTGTTTCCAAAGTATTGTGTTAATTGTGTATATCTACAATCGCCATGAACAATTATAATTATAATTTTGAAGCATTTACAATATCAATCCATGTACTCTAGGGGGTTCAAAAGACTTACAACAACATGTAAGAATACATCCAAGGAAGCTTCACTATTCCATTTGTTCAAACTTTTTATTGAACTTGTATGCATTTTTAGACTTTATTGTAGAATTGTTCATTAAATAAAATCTTGAAGTGTAGAAGTAATGGGATAATCTATTATCAATATAAATTACAATTATATGTGTGGTTTTTTTTGACACGTAACTTGTAAGGAATTAATATTGATTAAAAATAAGTCTTGTGCATCATACAGTTGTTAGTTCATAACTTATTCAAACACTTAGTATACAACCTTTGATATACCCTACACACATGCATATAGTGGTATTAATGAAAATATCAAACTCATTATCTCTCTTGTTGTCACGAAGGGCCACAAAATGAGATTGATTTAAGTAAGAGGTTGATGTAACCTATTCTTTGATATTGAACTATATTTTTTATTGTACATTTATGTGATTTAAGTAAGAGGTTGATGTAACCTTTTCTTTGATATTAAACTATATTTTTGATTGTACATTTATGTGATCAAATTAAGTTAATGCCTCTTTATAATGTGTATTTTGTGCAAAAAAAATAAAGAAATCTCAAATTTGTGTAGTTGTTTCTCTCTCTCTCTCTCTCTCTCTCTCTCTCTCTCTCTCTCTCTCTCTCTCTCTCTCTCTCTCTCTCTCTCTCTCTCTCTCTCTCTCTCTCTCTCTCTCTCTCTCTCTCTCTCTCTCTCTCACACACACACACACACACACGCGCGCACATGCACCCACCTGTGTGTACCTTAGCTCTCTCACCAATGATGAATTATTTCTGACTTTGGGCCTTTGTACGCAAGTTCCCTTAACATGTAGGGGAGGATGATCTCAAGTCCTTAACGTGGAGGGGAGGATGTTGGATCACCTTAAAATGCACCCCAACCTGTGCAGTTGATGATGCACCCTAAGTACAAGGGCATCAGCTTGATCTATCCACCTACACACGTCCGCTGCTGAGAGAGAGAGAGGGGGAGAGAGGGAGATCCAATGCATTAACAAGAGGGTACAGAGAGAAGAAAATGTGAATAGGATCTAGAAGAGACTCCTCCATCTTTTCCTTACAAAAGTACAATGCAACATTATTTACTATTGGAACTCTAGATAGAAGGCTAATTTAAGTTTCTACATTACCATAAAACCTAGTTTCCAGAAAAAGCTTCTATACCCCTACAACAATAACAATAAGCTATTGTAGTATTCATATTTGTTGCTTCTTTATTTTTGATTGAGAAGATGTAGCATAATTTATTTTTTCCTTTAGGTGTATCAATGCAGCCACTTTTAAGGGTCAACTTCTTAGAATGACCAAAAAAAGAAATAATGGAGATGTATGTTGACAACCAATGACTACTTGGTGGAAAATATGTCATTTTCCTTTAGGTGTATCAATGCAGCCACTTTTAAGGGCCAACTTCTTAGAATGACCAAAAAAAGAAATAATGGAGATGTATGTTGACAACCAATGACTACTTGGTGGAAAATATGTCGTACGGAACTTTACAATGCAGTATTTTCAAGCTTTACAATGCAACTTCTTAGAATGACCAAAAAAAGAAATAATTTTTTGCCAATAATGGAGATGTATGTTGACAAACCAATGACTACTTGGTGGAAAATATGTTGTACGGAACTTTACAATGCAATATTTTCAAGCTTGGTGATATGTTAGCTTTGTGCATGATTTGTATCCCAAGTAAAAAATGAATAAACAATTGCATGCATATCAATACACCAACTATGTCCTCACTTCTATCATGCTCTTTTTTTTCTATCTTCATGGATTTAATGTTCTTAAAACCTCTTAACTACCAATAGCTATGCCATATGGACAAGATTTAGCATCCCTTTCTTGTAGATGTGCTACCTCTTCAAAGGCCCATCTCTTAGCATTCAATTTTTTCCCCATTTTTGACAAGCACCCAATTGAGTAGACTAAACCATAGAAACATCTTCTCTTGGATCAATCAAGGTATTGCACAAAGCAACCATACAGGGGTAGCCCTTCAAATCTAGCTTCCTAGCACTTTTGGTCCTCCCCATTTTCACAAAATACATATGATCATTCTCTGCTCAATCTAGCTAGTAGCATGCATTAACCACACAAGAAAATTTCATTGAATCTAGAGACAATGGCTATTATGGTGCCACAGGGAACTCCTTAAATTTTGTTCTTTTAAAATAACACAACACTTACATACATATCCAGTAGATCATTGTAAAGAATTATATAATCTTCTTACAACTTTGTCTAATAATTATACCATGAATTCATTCTCCCTTGTGTGCTACTTCTATGCTGCCATAGACTTTCAAGGTGCACACAAAGGAAATTTCTTCTAGAGAGGGGCCCAAGACTAAGCTGCTACAAATAGACAAAGGCCATCTAATTTCATTTGTCTAAAACAGTTTATGGCTTTGTTTAGTTTAGCCTTGTAGAGCATATCATGCACTTGGTGCATTCCTTAATCATTGTAATTTTTCTTTTAAAAATCACTTGAACTACATATCCATAAAATGCACCTACAAGGGCTATGTCAATTTTTGACAACTCTTGCAAAGAAATCTTATCATAATTTATAAATTTCCCTCCTTGAAATGCATCTAGTTTGACAATTAAAAGCATCTGAAAATCCCTTATGCTACATCAATTGAATATAGTTTTGTGATTCATAGCATACAATAGTGGAATACATAATACAATATTTTGAATGCAACATCTAATTGAACTAATTGTGTGGCTCATAATTTGCAATTAGTGCATGCCACAAGGCAACAACATTTTGAACAAAAATCACATCAAGAACTTACATAAGAGCATCACATCTTGTATATACCATTGTTTTTCAATCTCATCCTAGATGATTACCCCACAAGAGCATTGGCAATGATCTCGAGCCTAATATAATTATTTGGAGACCCTTTATTTGAAATCCTGTCATTATTTTCATTAGATCCTGTAGTGACAAAGGCTCAATATCCAAAAAGAGACCACAACGTCTACTCATTCTAGGCCTTTTTGCTAGAGTCTATTTTTAAAATTTTAATGCCTTCTACATTGTCCCTCTTGTGCTAGTGCACACCGAGACAACCTTGCTAAAAACAAAGCTTCTTAAGCAGTTGGTGTGATGTTGCAATAAAAATGTGATATTAGTATCCACTAAAGTAGTGTCAAGCATAATGTATTACCAAAAACCCAATT
Source organism: Cibotium barometz (assembly GCF_041138505.1). NCBI lineage: Eukaryota > Viridiplantae > Streptophyta > Polypodiopsida > Cyatheales > Cibotiaceae > Cibotium > Cibotium barometz. The sequence goes on along the minus strand of NC_141095.1, from coordinate 44,432,721 downwards.
TAGGCCATGATTTTTTTTTAATGTTTGTCAAAGAATCCAAAATTTCCACACTTTCAAGATGTAATAGAGGCTATTACATTTAGAAAAAGTCCCTTGGACAACATTCTTTTGGAAATGATTTAGTCCTTACTCACCTAACCTCATTGGGAATATCTTCTAGCAGTCTGCCAGCAACATTTAGGCCTTCAGGTTACTGGGGCACTTTGATGCTACTTAGTAGTAAAATTGTTCTGCTATTTCGTTGCTCAGCAGGTGAAATTCAGCTAAGCAGCGACTATAGCAACATAATTTCGCTACTATATTGTAATTTTGCTCCTAAGAGCAGCAAGCATTGCAGTGAAATTTTGCTGCTATACTATGATGTAAAATTCCTGAGAGTTGTTGAAGATTGAAATTAGGTTATACATGTGGCATACATATAGAAAATGGTGATAGTTTTAAAAAAACATCCATTGAATCCCTTAAAGCCATGTTTGAAAAAAAAAGATAGTTAAACATTTATGAAGGAAAATAATTACAAAAACAATGTCAAGAACATGAAAGTATCACCATCTTTTAATAGATCCATTTATGGTGCTTCATTAATCTCTCTATATAATGGAATCTCAAGGGGTTCCATATATCAATATCAATATCATTATCCAATAAAGAATTGTCATGATCGATAGCTGACTCATCATCTTCTTCGGATTGATGTTCCTCAATGATCTTGATCGGCCTCCTCTAAATTCTTTTCTTTATTTTTATCATCGTCTTCTTCCAATGAGTCAATTTGAGGTGGTACTTGAACTTTATCAGAGATTCAGCCTCAACATCTTGATCTTGAAATATATGTTTTGAGCGAGGGAAAACTTGTATAACATACCACCACTTTGGATCAATTCGATTGGTGTTAAACACAATCTAAAAACACAAAGAAAAGGTGTTACACTTTCATTTTACTACATCAAGATTTACCGGTAAGATTGTTTGGGTTACTAACCTATCAGACAATGTTGAGGTAGTACAAAAGTATATTTCTCATCATTCCAAAACTTGGTGGAATCAATTTGAAAAAACCCATTTTGATGTTTCTTCATGGTTTCTTGTTAAGAACCTCTATATATCACCTTGAACCATTTGACATCAAAGATTACTAGAATAAATTCTCTAAACTCAAACTTAAGAATATCTTGAATAGTTTCACAATACTCAAGATTTTCCTCTATGACATTGGTATCATGTCTACTAGCTTGACTTTCTTGCTCAAAAGTTGCCATCACACCACAATCAAATGTGTTTCTTTTAGAATCCACCTACTCCTTTGCGAAAGTGCCTTCCCTCTTACCATATTACATTATATAGCTTGTACTAACATTAAAGAAAGCTTTATATTTAGCATAGTGCATTAAACAAGGTATATAACAATCGAAGAATGGGACGGAGATAAATAATATACTTACTTCATGGATCCTCATGCATACTCATTCTTTTCTCTTCTGATAATCTCTCCATTTTTTGATACCATCGATATTGCCAATAGTTTTCATATATTCCCATTTGATTAGGGCTATAAAGTTCCCAATGGAGCCTATTTTTAGATGGTCCAGGAAAGGTGTTTCAACTTTCCTCTGAAATCCATCAGGCAATATATAATAGCATGCCCTTTGAATTATAATTCAAATATGTCATATACTTTTCGATTTTCTATACCTACATGATCATGCTTCTAAGTTTAAAAACATGTAGTTTATGATTATGCTTCTTAAGAATAGCACTTTCTCAGTGGTAGTACACCACTTTTTAGTGGTTGAAAAGTGGTATACTACCTGGCACTAAAAAGTGGCGTAATACCACTGACAAGTGTTGATACCCATCAAAAAAAATTATAATAAGAAGATGCCTCCAAGTAAAAACCATGCAGTGAATGATGACTCTTCTTAAGTATACCACTTTTCAATGGTAGAAAAGTGGTATACTACCTCTAAAACAAGTGCTAGTAAGAAGATGCTTACAAGTTAAAGCCATGTAGTGAATGATGATGCTTCTTAAGTAGACCACTTTTCAATGGTAGTTTATCACTTTTCAGTGGTAGAAAAGTGGTATACTACCTCTAAACCAAGTGCTAGTAAGAAGATGCTTCTATGTCAAAAACCATAGTGTATGATGATGCTCCTTAGGTGGCTCTTCAACTACTATGGCATTGTATATCAGATCTAACACCAACAAAGATATCCAAAGATATTGCTGGAATTAAACAAACATATTAAAAAATAGCGTTTAAATTAAACAAACATATTAAAACATTGCTACCTTCAAGGCTACCAATTTCCAATTTTGTAATCTCTTCAACTTGTATCTTTTCTTCATCCCACTTGGGTACCGGTATGTTCTCATTATCTCTCTCATCTCGCTAGCACTTTTAGATACTATAATCTCTTCAATGGGTGGCTAGAGAGAAGAAAACACTCTCTTATAATATATCAGTAATAACTTTTTAAAAAAATCTTATAGCACATTACATCAACAAGAAAAATGATGTTTCATTATCATTGAAAAATTACAACACATTATATAGCTTTTTAGCCTAGACTACAAGTAAGACTTACAAGAAGGCTAAACAAGTTTCTTGTAGCACTTTAGTTTGGGGAGTTTACAGTTGGGTAGTTGATTTTGAGTTTTCTTCCGATGAGATGTGGGCTCTTTTCTCTTTTTACATGTAGATATAGGCTCTTGATCACTGGCAACCTTCATTTTCTTTTTGTGGGTGTCGCATTGGGGAGTTTACAGCAGTCCAGTGGTTGCTTTTGAGTTTTTCTTCCATGAGATGTGGACTCTTTGCTTTTTTTACATGCAGATACAGGCTCTTGATCGTTGGCAACCTTCATTTTCTTCTTGTGGGTGGTGTCACACACTCCTTGAGGCTCACATCTTTTCTTTTCATCTTCCTAGTGGCAACTCCGGCCAAGACTGAATCTATTACCCCTTCTACAATAGCATCTAGGTCTAGGCTATCTAACAAATCTTTGCTCTTTTCTGTGGCCAAATCAACTGGCACTTCCATAGCTGACGATTCTTTCTTCTTTTTTGTGGTGGCAGAATCAATTGGCACTTCCATAGCATCACTGAATTTTTTCTGCTCTCTAATTGAATAAACTAGAACTTTTGAATTTTTATCCTTCTACCGGTTCTCTTCATGCTCTGTTGTATTATATAGTTGTTTCTACAAACCATCCTTCTCCAAGCCACCATGACACATGCTATCATTATCAGGCTTGCGCGATGACCCAGCTTGGGAGTGTGCTCTAAAAAGAGGCAATGTAATAAATGTCAAAATAAGTTAAATGACGATTCAAAGAGAAGTAATCAGAAGGAAATTTCACATAGAATATTTACATGTACCATCATCATAAGGAGATGCTTCCATGGGAATTTTCTCTTCTTCTACATGGAAAATTTAAAAGTTGTCAAAAAATGAACATTAAAAAAACTTGATATGATGATGGATGCCAACATCTAGGACGTGTGCCAGTTAACTCATCTACTTGTGTAGCTCCAGGTGTTACTAACTTCATAGCATCATTGAATGTTTACTCACATTCAAGTGACAAACACTTGCTGGAAGATTTACGAGCTGTTGAAAAGAAAAGTGGATGTTGACATGAATGGCAGTATGTAGACACCAATACAATATCATGTATGATACACTACAAGACACTGCTGCCATACACGCGTTTGATACATGCGATAAGTTACGGGCACGTGTATGGTCGTGCATGTATATGAGTAGTATCGGGCGTGTGTATATTGGCATCTACATTCGCATGTATACTGGTTTCAGAAACGTGTGTACCAACACGTGTATATACGCGCAATTATACACGCTTTATTACACGGATAATAGAGAACTTTATTAAGAAAAACTCCATTCCTTTACAAAATTAAAAACCATTTCCTTTAAACCATCTCATAGTACATTACAGTATATATCATTACACAATCCCACTACATGCATTTACAACAATGTAATATATTCAAAAATAAATCATGAGATGATAATTAAAAGACAACATATACAATAGAAATGTCATCAATTTAGAACGATATAGTGATGGATTGGCTAGGGTTCGATCTCATCTTCAATAAGATCCATCCTTGCCAAACGATCAACATCAATATCCATTTGATCAATTTGTAAGGCTACAATTAAATTTATTCCACTATCCGGTATTCTGTCCATTGATAATGGTACCGATGCACTGATCATCCTCATCAACATCACCATCATCTTCAATGGTAGGGTCATCCTCATGATCATGAGAAATGGCACGCTCATCCTCATTATCATGATCATCTCTTATTTCTTGATCATCGATCACAACATCTTCATTGGCATGTTCGACATCATCTTCATTGTGGCTTGCTACATCCTCCATATGCTCCATATCAGTGAATGTATTATACATTACTTTGGAACGTGGTGCAATAGGGATGACGTACAACCATTTAATGTCATGCACCATTGGCAAATAGATAACCTACTCAAATACACATACTGCAGTAATTAATTAGCATATCAAAAGTCAAGGGGTATGCGAGCTTAGATATATATGTACATGAAACACATTAGTAAAAAAATGCATACCTGCTCACATTGTTGTGGAAATATGAGCCTATCTTTCTTTGTTGCCAAAACTTTGTAGAGTCAATAGTTACATAGCCACTTGCATGGCGTTTTATCGTTGCATTAGGTCCTTTTTCTACCACGTTCATTTGCCATTTGAAATCCAAAACATACACAAAGAAGCGACGAAAGTCAAGCCTAAATATGTCTTGGATTGTGCCACAATAATCATCCATTTTTCCATTGGCTCCTTCAAAGCTACTAATGACACCGCAATCTTGTGTATTTCTCTTTTCATCAATTCTTTGTGTTTGAAAATGCTTGCCTTCACACCATATAGCATTGAACATAGTGCACTGGACCAAAATAGATGCAATATTTGTATAAGCAATGTGAATAAATATTAAAAGCAAATCACTTACAATAACTAATGCAAAACATTAGTTCTATGTACCTTTAACATGCATCCTCGTGCATACTCCCATTCTTCCGCCATGATATGCAGTCCCTCGCCACTCTCTGCTCTCTCCATTTCCTCATGCAACCAATCAACATGGATATCATTCGGAAGTGTTGCTAGATGCTTAGGGTTTACCTTACGAGAGCCATGTTGCCTCCGAAAGAGAGCTCTTTCTGCTTGCCTTTTTGTCTTTGCATCCTCATATCTTGTAACCCATCTGCTCATCACATCACTATTAAGGATGCAAGTAAAATTGAGATCATCAATCAATGTTCTATCAATTACTTTACTCTCTCCTTTTCCTTAAGACACAATAGAGGTCATCCTCAAGTCCTCTTCATTGCTCCATAGTCGCGGCAAAGAGCTGTCCACCTGACCAATAAATTTTGAAATATATACAAGAGACTCTTGTATCAACCAACCCTCGGCCATGCTTCCTTCGGGCCTTGCACTTTGCCTCACAAAGTCTTTTAAGGTCTTCATGAAGCGCTCTAGGAAGAACATCCAATGTGCATGCACAGTGCCACATAAAGCAATTTCATCCACTAAATGCACAATGAGATGTAGTTGACTTGTGAGAATGGTTCGCCGAAAAGTCTCCTCTACCAAACAAACCACCTCCACTGCCATAACACGCGCATCATCCAACGTGGCTAGATCAATTGCTTTGGAACTAACATATCTGAAAAATAAATGAATAGTACATGTTATACCTCATGCAAGTTCATTTTGCAAGGTATAATGAAGGGTGATCTGACATGGGTTTTACATACCTCACAAGCTCGTCCATCTTATAAATACATTTTTTCAAACTCTTGTTTGCACAATGGTCGATGCTAGTAGTAGGTAGTATGAACTGCGCACATAAGAGCACATGTATATATGGTTTAGGGCATTACAAAATTTAATTTCAATGTACAAGACTTGAAAAACACTTACTTGGAGCATCTTGTGCCAATCGTGGGACTTCAACCCATATAGTTACTCAATGCCTCTTTTCTTAGTGGTTGTAAAGGCTCCCTGCAAAAATGATCTCATGCATCCAGTGGGTGTACGTAACGTGGTGATGGCCTGATTTACTTGCTTCTCCTCTTTCTTTGATATAATCCATGGTGCAGGCGGAAGACGAACGTGCCCGCCCTCCTCTTGTGGCCAAGCGTGACGCATACGTCTTGCGACCCGCAAGTCCTCCCATACGCTAACATTGTCTCGTTTACTAATAACATGTTTCCAAATACCAAATCCCACATTCTTAAAGATGTGCATGGGACAAGAAGATGGTTGATCTTAAGATGGGTCCAATATGGTAGCCGGAAAAAAATGTACCTACACAAGGGATTGCTCTATGATCTTTAATCCAATTAGAGACTACACAAAACAAGATTGAAAAACATTACTGTACCTGTTCATGCCATCTGGAGGTAGAACATTTGTAGACTCCCAAATACGCTTCCAATCTTTTGCACGAAGTGTTTGTGGAGGAATGTTACTCTTATTAGCAACATATTTAGGATGATCTGACGGGAGAAATCGATGATGATTATCGAATATGGTCTTACACAAACCGTCATCATACTCATGTACTACCAAGGGCCACAAACAGGACATGCATGTTTACCCGATGTTTTCAAACCTGTTAAAATATAAATAAAAGTTAGAATAATAAAGTTAATAGTTATAATTAATATATCCAATAGTATTAGAGTAGGGAGGTAATTAGAATTCTTACCAGAACAATTGCTATATCCTGGAAAGTCATGCATTGTCCACATCAACACTGCTTTTAAGTTGAAGTGTCAAGTTGAAGTTTCGAGAGAAGGGAGGCCTACTAATGTCTACCACCGCAACACCTCTCCATAGTTCCTCCAACCTATCAATCAACGGTTTGAGATAAGCATCCATATGCTTGACTTTATGTTTCCCTGGAATTAGAAGGGATAACATAAGATGTCCCTTCTTGATCACCATTGATGGTTGGAAGGTTGTAATTCACCAACACAACTGGCCACACGCTGTATGCGGTGCTTTTGAAACCAAATGGATTCACTCCATCCATACCTAGGCCAAGTCTCAAGTTTCTGGGCTCTATTTTAAAGCTAGGCCACTCATCTTCAATATGCTTCCAACAAGCAGGAGTGTCTGCGGGAATTTTCCACGTGCCATCATCCGATCGATGTGAGGAATGCCATGACATGAGCTCTCCTATGGATTTGCACTTGAAAATGTGTTTGATGCGAGGAATTATAGGAAAGAGTCGCAAGACTTTACGAGGTACATCAAAACTCTTCACATCTGTTCTATACCTTGCTTCACCCCACAAGTGGGACAATGTCGAGCCTCCTTATGTGTCCCACGAAAGAGAATGAAATCATTGATGCATGCATGTATGCGATCATAATCCAATCCTCCAAGAGATGTCACATAGCGCCTCGCTATGTCTCTTGAGGTGGGTAGTCTATTCCCCTATGGAAGCATGTTTGATAATAGCTTGCATCCAATATCATCAATTAGTCCTAAACCCTAAACCCTAAACCCTTAACCCTTAACCACTTATTCTAATTTGCAAGTTAGAATGCTTACTTCAATAAGGGGTCAAGACTTGCATTGCTCCATCCATAAACTGTTTGTATATTGAGTAGTTCAAGTGAAGCACGTAAAATAGAGAATGTGCACCCTTCAAAAACCGGTGTTGATGAAGCCTTGTAAAGATGCTCTTGTTCCATATCATCGTCGTCCATACTTTGGGATCATCCCTAAAAAGATACTGCACCATATCATCAAACACTTCCTCTTCCACAACTTCGTGGGGTGCAGGGCTACTGTCATCCCTTTCCCACTCATCTCTGACAATAGATCCTGAAGCTCCAGCATCATCTCGTCGATGCTTTACGTGCTCTCGCCACGTGTAGAGCACCATGTTAGAGTGTGGTATTGCATTTGCTTCAATTAGAGTATATATATTACAACTCCATTAATTTGGACACCATGAGTCATTTGAATACTATCAACTTACATCTACTCACCTCTAAACCTGTTTGATTCCATTCTCCATACATGGAGATGTGATTCAAGGTAATTTGACGCGCTCGTACAATGCATCCTTGACATCGATTACACATACACTTGATCCTTTGTCCCAACCACACATCGTGATTACGATGATGCATTGTCTCATCCTGACCAAAACTGCTTGAGGAGGTTGATGACATCCTATGTACAAAAGAGTAAACACATAATCACAATCAGTTTTTAATGAAAGTATAAAAAGTCTCTATATCCTGTGTTGATCACGTGTAATAGCGCGTTTCCACTATTTTAAATCACGTGTAACAGCACGTTTAGAATCGTGTGTATGAACGCGGCTATTTATTATACACGCGTTTCTACACGCAACCACCTATCTACACCTAACACATAACCCGCCGCCTTCTCCAAAAACCATTTTCAAACTCCATCTTTCCTCTCCTTCGTCGCCACCAAATCTTCCCTCTTCCAATAGAGAACTAAAGCCAAGCGCAAGGAGCAGACACGGGTGCAAGGAGCAGACATGGGTGAAGGAAACCAGCCACAAAAAGAAAACTCACTTTTCCAGAGGTGAGTCAGTTTGTCCTTTGTCCTATCTCTTTCCTACCATTTGTTTATGCAATTGTCTCTGCTATTGGGTGCTGGAATGCTGGAACAGCATTCAGGTACCAAATAGCACTCTCGATTTTTTTTTGCTCTCTGTTTGCATGTATAGACGCGTCAACTCTGTAAAAGTCGCGTGTATATACGCGGATACTTTGTGAAATGCGGATGTATAAGTGCAGCTAAATTGACAAAACGCGTGTATAAACCCTCGTATCAGCGCATCTAATGGGTCTATACACGCGCTTTTACACGCATGTCTCTGGCCCGTGATGATACACGCGCTGATACACGGGCCCGCTACTTTTTTTCCACAAGTCATTGTCCACGGCTAGGAGCGCGGGTATGAGTCCGATCCCTTGTAGTGATAGAAATGTCACACGCAACGCATTCATCCAGGTTAATAGTGCTACCAACAGAACCCGAATGCACAACAAGTTTGATAGGAAGGACTGGGATCCTCGTATCCTTCATCAGCAGATGAATGGTGGTCTCCACAAACCCAACTTCAGTTGTTGCCACTTCTACATCCCTTGATAGGGTGTCATACTCAACTTGTCAATATAAACATTTGTTAGTATTTTCCAATAGAGTGGTTGGGTACCACTTTTCAATGGTTAGGCACCACTTGTCAGTTGTTGTGCACTACGTTTTAGTGCACAATTGTGCACTACTTTTTCAATGGTTGGGAACTACTTGTTTTAATTCTCTAAGTTCTACTAAATCTAGAACATAAATGACTTTAGGATTTTAATGAACTGTAAAGATCAACGTAAGATAAATTGACCATTATCCTCAAAAACTTAAAGTTTAACACCACGAGAGGAGATATGTATTGCAAAGACTCAATGAGAAATAGCCACTTGACTCCAAAAATACTTCAAACAATGCGTGCACATCAAATTTTGAAGAGAAAACATAAGGTTAAACACCACAAGAGGAGAGAGATATTGCAAAAACTCAATGAGATAATATTTCAAACAACGGACACATCAAATTTTGAAGAGAGAAACAAAGTGCCATTCCTGAAACTTAATCTCCTGATACTGTATCATTACAAAATTGGGGTGAATGACACCGATAGCTCTACAAGAGGACGTTGTGCCCTCATTGGGTCAGTATTTAGTGATCTAAAAAATTCAACTACTTGCAAAATTGATTTTCGCTCATTGCGATTAGGCAGAAACATCCAATTTTTGACTCTATAAATAATAGTATCCATGGTAACTTTGTCATGGGAACTATTATCCATCCACAACTCCTTGTACTTTCCGCCAAAAGTCATATAAAGTTTGTAATAAATATCCCAAGGCAAAAACATCAAATGCAGGAGTGTATGCATCTGCCAAAAACCGATCATAAAGCTCCGGGGCTATCCACGGCCGTTTATTTCGCTCTCTGTCTGCGTAGGAGACCGCCTGTGCCACCTTCTCAGGGTTCTTGTCTGCTTCAAATACAAAATTGAGAGACACCCGTTTTTTGGGCGCTCTCAGCAGTAACCCCCAACCGATAATACCTATGCGTGGCTTCAACTCTTTTGTAAAATCCAACACTACATTGAATGGATGTAGGTCGGTATGTACAATTCCTGCCAGATGTGCTGCCGCTAGGCCTTCCACCAGGGCATGCATAATATGTGGCATGGTTATTACTATTTGTTTTATTTTAGAAAGTTCTAGATGACTTAAAGGAATATTATCGGGCGGGGGTTGTCTCCATCCTCGATCCAAACGGAAAATTGCTCTCGTGAACTCACTGAATCTAAAGGGAACCTTCAGAAGAGTATCACCAAGCGAGCTGCCATTATAGTACGGGAAAATAGTGATCCAAGGAGATTCTTTTGTGAAGGCAATACACCTGACAATCGATGGGTGTAGAACCTGCATGCCCTGCTCTGCCTGGAAGCTCTCGAACTTGGCGCTGCCTTCTCCTTTGTAGTGCTTTCCACAAAAAGTAATGTGCTCCGGCAAAAATGATATACCTTTAACTGTATACTCTTTTACTATGCCAAAAACACCAGAGCCTATTGTTCGCCCTTCGAACAGCACCTCGTGCGGGATGCCAATGAGGTGTGTGCACATAGAATTGTAGATGGTACGATTAATGACACCTGTACCACTTGCATCTGCCTGGCTGGACGTTGCAGCGACGTCCTGGGCAATGCGCACTCTTTTGGGGAGGGACTCTGCATCCAGCGCCTTCATGCGCTTGCTCTTTGCTCTTTGCTCACTCCATACAACGTCCCATAACTATGGACGTTGCATATTAGCTTCAGGCGGGGCAGCATCTCTAAGATCACTGCATGCTACATGCATGCTCCCCAAAATGGTTCGTGTTATATGTTGATGGTTGAAATCTGCTATCTTCTGTCTATCAAGCAACTCAGCGTTGCCTCCGCTTCGAAGCCGACACTGTGCATTTTCCCATATCTGGTCTATTAGATCTTGCATGAGTATCTCAGACTCATTGATCTTTTTGACGACATCATCAGCACATTGTAACACTATGATGACTGCTTCAATGCGAATTGCTCGTAGAACGATTTTACGCTCTTCAGGGGAAAGCATGTTGGTCGTCTTCGTAAATCTAGCAAATATCACTAAACACAAAAAAACAGAATATCAAACATTACTGAAATCAACATCAAGCAAACGTGAGAGAACAGCAACAAGTGTATCATTACTTATCAATGTTCAAACAAAAACGAAATATCAAATAATTTTAATGAACTCAACATCATCCAATACATCATCAAACGTGAGACAACAGCAACAAGTGTATCATTACTTATTAATGATCAAACAAAAACGGAATATGAAACAATATTACTGAACTCAACATCATGCAATACATTATCGAACGTGAGACAACCGCAACAAGTGCATTATTACTTATCAAGTGTATACATTATCGAACGAGAGAGAGAGAGAGGGGGGGAGGAAGAGAGAGAGGTGTGACAGATAGAGAGAGGGGGAACATTAGATGACATTTTTAATAGTTTTGTAAGTTCCTAAAGAGAGGAAAATAATGTTTTGTAATCCTAAAGCACTCCTCATCTACACACCTATCGTGATAGAGAGAGAGATGTGAAGTGTATCATGAGAGAGAGAGAGAGAGAGAGAGAGAGAGAGAGAGAGGAGGAAGAGAGTTGTGACAGATAGAGAGAAGAAACATTAGATGACATTTTTAATGTTTTTGTGAGTTCCTAAAGAGGAAAATAATGCACTGTTTTAATTTTTAAGTAAATAGAGGGAGAAAAAAGAAATTATTAGGAATTATGTATATTTTAAGAGAAAAAAAAAAGAAATCCTTATCTACACATCTATCGTGTTGTGAAGTGTATCATGAGAGAGAGAGAGAGAGAGAGAGAGAAAGAGTTGTGAAGTGTATCATGAGAGAGAGAGGGGGGTAGGAAGAGAGAGAGATTCATTTTTTCGAGTTACGAATCACGATATTATAAAATAAAACGTTTAGACAATATGATGTAAACTTTGATCCATGAAATACTCATGCCGTGTTAGCAACCAAGTATCGCATGGATCAAACACAATAAAAACAATACAAGTCAAATCAAACAAATTTACGACATTTTTTCAACCGCGTTAACGACGATCATATGCCGTAATATGCAAGCAAATTTACGACATTTTTTCGACCGCGTTAACGATCAAATGCCGCAATATGCAAAAAACAATTTATGCACTAGCGGACGATACCAACTTGCTGCGTTAACGACAAAATGCCGCCCGATTCTATGGGAATACGAATAGGATACGAACATACACTAGCCGCGTTACCGACCATATGCCCGCATTTGACAAAGGGAAGGGAAGGAAAGGTGACATCGCCATAACGATACTATGCTTGCCGCGTTACCGACTAGTACCGCTACGGCGTGCCATACTTACCATAGGACACAGACTAGACGCGTTACCGACTAAGTGCCCCAGGGTAAGCACCATTCCGAAGAATGGCCTTACACACACACACCTGTCGTGTGGCGGACCACCCACATCCTGCCGCGCATTGCGACAATGGGCGGCTGCCCGCATGAATACACACCCACACACACATCCCTCGTGTGGCGGACCACCCACATCCTGCCGCGCATTGCGACAGTGGGCGGCTGCCTGCACGAACACACACCCACATACACACACACACACACACACACACACACACAAGTTTCATTACCTGTGTATGCTGTCAGCAATGAACTCCCAAAGGGCCCCCCGGGCCCATATATATAGGAAATTGTACCCCGTCGGGCTGGATGACGACCCCGCCGGGACCCGCCGGGGTTTCCTTTTTCCCGGCGGGACCGCCGGGTATAGCAAAAGCCCGGCGGGATTTATCCGGTTACCAGGTTGCTTCCCACTGGCTTTTTTGGGAACATGTTAACATGTTAACATGTTAATAACATGTTAACACATGTTATTAACAAAAAAAAATTGTGATCACGTGAATATAAAATCATTGGTGGCAAGGCATTGACACTCTATGATAATCATGTTCTAACATAGTTGTTATGGTTGATATGTTGGTGGCAAGTAAGTCGTTTTCCCATTTGTGGTTTTGGTTTGATAGCCAGTTCTCCAGGACCTATCTTGTTTTTTGTTAACTTTTAAAGAAATATTTTCCTTGATAATTTATTTAATTGATCAAGTTATCTCTTTGTTCTGGATTGTATCAGTAATAATGGAATTTTCAATATTGGTCTAATTATAAATGAATTGAATATTAATTTTCTTTCTATTTTATTTTCTGAGGGCTTTGGGTTTTAACATGCCTAATAGTACTTACACATACAACCATCACTAGATGGTGGCACATCCATTGTTCAAACCCTCAAATTATTTTTAGCCTTCCTTACCACCCTAGTCACTTCTGTTTTATTAAAAATGGTCAATGGATACCTGTATTCCACGAGTTTGGGTATTTTAATTACAAGGACAAAAATAAAAAATTTCCCTTAACCTACTAGTCATTAAAAAATAGGACCTATATGTGTTTATTTCTTATGACCTACTGGTCAGCATTCTTTACTCTTCCGTCCTCACCTCACATTCAGGTAATGATGATCTTACTTTGTTTGGCATAATGGTCATTACTTTGTTAGAGATAGACCTAAACTATTAACATTTAGCCATTTATTAATACCTTTTTATTTTTGGTGGGTAGTAGGCTATCCACGCAAGTGATAGCCTATGGAGCCACTTGTGTGGATACCTGTGCTTCGGTCAAGAAAGGGTCACTTGCATGCGCACATACACATTCTCATTAAGGTTTTTATGGTTTAAAGGTCACCTTCAATACCTTTAACATAAGATTTTTGTTATCTTAGATGAATGTAAAATTACTTAATTCAAGGTTACCTAACCCCTTATAGAGACCTTACACCTAATCGGTTATGCTTTGGAGGCCAGCTGGCCATGATGTTTTGAACATGTCTTAACTCTAGCTCGTATGTGCCGTATACCCACTCTGTATACCCACTCTAGCTCGTATGTGCCGTATACCCACTCTGTAATTTTGTTTGCATCAACCCCTTTTGTTCTCTGTTGTGCTGGCACTTACTACCCCAATCTTGCATTTTTTGTGCTTCTACACACCCTAATGAACTTAGGTTTTTATGTATTTAGGTATGGGGTTAATACTCGTATGCAAAGTGAATTTAGTTTAGGGTTTTATGTATTTAGGTATGGGGTTAATACTCCTCTCCAAAGTGACCCTATGGTAGTATATTAGGCTGGATCATTTTTTACTACATTAAGTATCTTAGATCCCCACAAGATTTGTATAAATGATTGGATTCACATTTTTTCGAAGACCTGGCAAAGAAAATCCAACGATGGTGTTTCCCACTAGTTAATTACCGGATTGTTTACTCAAAGCAAAGCTACTTTTGAACACATGACCAAGTCACCTGAGTATTGATAGTCATTATTGTTTGGTTTGATAATGGTTTATGTTTTGGGCAGCATTAGTGGGGTTTATAGTAGGGGTTAATTTTGGTTTTAAAATCGAAGGTGTAAAGTGTCAATAAAGCATACTTGTTTTAATTCTCTAAGTTCTGCTAAATCTAGAACATAACAACGTCTTATGATCATGAATGATCGTCGTGCATGAACATTTGGAAGTAAAACTTTCAATAATTTAGAGATCTCGGTTACGTTGCACTGAAAAATGGCTTTTAAAACCCCGCTTAAATTCAATAAAAGATTTTTTTTGGTATAAGTTGATGAATATGGATGGTTATATTGCTTTAGACATCATATTATTCATAAACGAGAAACCAATATATATATATATATATATTTTATTATTATTTTTTGAAGTGGAGTTTTTTAGAATTTAAGTTCCTTAGGGTAGGACTACATGATCAAGACGTTTTGGAGATGAGAGTAATGCAGTCGTCAGACAAGGAGAGGCGCGCTTTGAGATCGTTAATTGCAGCTTGGTAGAGAGAGAAGACAATGTTATGGGCTTCTGCTTCAGACAAGGTAGAGACAGGGCGACATTCAAAGCTCCACTGCAGGACGGTACCCTTTTCTTCACCACCTTCTTCTTCTTTGTCGAGAGGAGAGAGCTTGAAGTTGCTGACATAGTCTTGCATGAGAGAAAAGCCGGGCAGGGTGCCGCAAAGGATAGTGTAAGAGAAATGGTGGTGAAGCTCGTCCATTTCTAAGAGCTTTTCAAAGGCAAAGGTGGAGGGCTTCCCCGGTGCCACTGGGTAAAGAACGGGCCTTCTCACGCAGCCTGGCTTCTGGGGCTTTCCTTCTATGAGCTCACAGCTCTGCACCAGCGTTCTCATCCACTTGTCCACTCCCACAAAGTCGCTCGTTACCCCCCACACCTCCGCCTCCCCTGCACCCTTGATCTCCCACTCGAACGCCGTCCCCCACACATGATCCTTCTCTCCACTGTTATAAGTGCTGCTGCTGCTTATCGCTGCCGACTCCGTCGCTGTCTGCAGAATCGTCTCCATCGTTCGTCTGCGCTCAATTCTCCCTGCATCCCACAAGCAGACCCATCAGTTGACATAGGCTTCTCTCTCTCTCTCACTCAGTACACACACACACACACACACACAAATACTCACTTACAGACACAGACACATGTTTCTTTCTCTCTCTCTCACTCTCTCACACACACACCTCTCTCTCTCACACTCACACTCACACTCACACTCACACACACGCACCCACCTGTGTGTACCTTAACTCTCTCGCCAATGGTGAATGCTGTCTGACTTCGGGCCTTTGTACGCAAGTGCGCTTTATGTGTAGGGGAGGAGGATGATGTGCCCTTACCGTGTCTCTCTCTCGCACCCACTGTGTGTACCCTAACTCTCTCGCCAATGGTGAATGCTGTCCCACTTCGGCCCTTTGTACGCAAGTGCGCTTTACGTGTAGGGGAGGAGGATGATGTGCCCTTACCGTGTAGTGCACATACCGTGTACTTAACTCTCTCTCGCCAATGGTTAATGAAAGCAAACACAATCCAAACTCCTTGTCAATGTTAGGTAATACTTGTGCAGGCATTATGTGTTTTCTCTCTCTCTCACTCACACACTCTCCCTCTCACTCTCACACTCACACACTCTCTCTCTCTCACTCTCTCACACTCACACACTCTCTCTCTCACTCTCTCTCACACACACACACATTATCCTTTTTTGACAAGGAGAAATAGTTTATGACGATATTGTTAGACAAAATGCCCCCTAATGCAGCTGTGGCTTTTCCCAATACTCTTTCAGAGGCCTTTCCCCATCATCAACAAGGACCTAAGAATAACATTTGCTCCGGATGACCTAACAATCTATTCAAGTATCAAACCTCCCTATACGGATAAGCACACCTAAGATCACTCTATCTCATACAATTCGGTCATACCCATTTGCTAAGGATAACTAAAATAAAATCTTGAAGTGTGGAAGCATGGGCTAATCTATTATCAATATAAATTACAATTATATATATGTGTTATTTTTTTGACACGTAACATATGGTGGTATTAATGAAAATATCAAACTCATAATCTTACTCTTATTGTCACCAAGGGCCACAAAATGAGATTGATTCAAGTAAGAGGTTGATGTAACATTTTCTTTGATATTAAACTATATTTTTTATTGTACATTTACGTGATCAAATCAAGTTAATGCCTCTTTGTAATGTGTATTATGTGCAAGAAAATAAAGAAATCTCAAATTCGTGTAGTTGTTTCCAAAGTATTGTGTTAATTGTGTATATCTACAATCGCCCCATGAACAATACTTTTGAAGCATTTACAATATCAATCCATGTACTCCAGGTGGTTCAAAAGCCATGGCCAAGTTTCATTTTGTATCTTTATATTCTGGACTTCGTGCACCGCAAGTTTTGCTCGGATGAAGTGGCCAATGATGGTTATTGTTTTATTGGTTTATTCTTTTGTTGTGGTGTTCTAGTAAACTTCCTGCACGGTCGAATGCTTTACCTAGGGGGATGATAGTGGTAATACAGGTTATGATGGCTTGTTGGATGAAGTGGTAATACAGGTTATGATGGCTTGTTGGATGAAGTGCCCAGAAGCTCTCAGAAATGGCTTGCTGTGGATGAAGTACCCAGGAGCTCTCAGTTGAATCAATTTTCCACAGCTCGCTTGCAGGATGAAATTGTCCAGATGTACACAAAAGATCCGCTTCTCATTAATAGAAAAGACTCGCTTCTCCCAAGCATCAGTAGCATATACCACAGCAATCCCCAACAAAATTTTTTCTTCAGGGTTAGGACTACTGATAAACTTGCCAACGGAGTTGGTAAAATTTTGTCTTAGCTGTAGATGACTCCATCGGTCCTCTCGCTAGAGGGAGCTCGAGGACTACCGACTCAAACAACCGACTCAAACACTAGGGTTGGGGAAAAGGGAGCATGGATCCTCTCAGGGAAGTATACCCACCAAGGATGAGTCAACCTCACTGGCTAGACATGCAAGACCTATGCTCTACATTGTCTATCATGCTCTCGGACCACCACTTAGTACTACAGTATCCCTAGAAGCATCTCAGCCACACCACACACACCACTGACCACTCACTCACTCACCTCAAGACCATATTAGGGAGTTTGGGAAAATCCCAATTCCCATTTTGCAAGATCAAAAAATGGGGGCATGGTGAATCTTTTTAAGATTTTATCAAAACCCCCTCATGTGACATATCATTGTTAGAGTAAGTTCTAAATCCACATTCTCCGACAAATTTGGAATTGGTATGTGTAAGATACACCAAATTTGGAATTGGTATGTGTAAGTAATGGGATTTTCCCAAACTCCCTAATATGGGTTTCCTCACTCACACAGAGAGATAGACCAAACACCATAAGAGTGTAACAGTGTATAATATCAAGATACTGAAAGGAATGATACAAGAGAGACTCTGCTCCGATAAAGAATGTGCTACAGTGAATGTCCTACAAGAGAGAGTGTCCTAGCTATGGATGACTCCACCAATCCTCGCTAGGGAGCTTGAGGACTATCGACACAAACACTAGGGTTGGGGAAAAGGGAGCGTGAATCCTCTCAGGGAAGTATACCCGCTAAGGATGAGTCGACCTCACTAGATAGACATGCAAGACGTATGCTCTACACAGTCTACCATGCTCTCCGACCACCACCTAGCACCGCAGTATCCCTACAGGCCTCTCACTCACACCACCCACACCATTGACCACTCACACACCTTGCTCACATAGAGAGAGACAAAACACCAATAGAGCACAACACTATATACCAAACTATAGATCAGAATGATACAAGGGAGACTTTGCTCCAATAGAGAATGTGCTATAATGTATGTGCTACAAGAGAATGTGTCCGAGAGAGTGTGTCCCCAATAGTGTGTCTTACTAGAGTGTGCCTCCTCTCCTGTCGAGTGCTCCCCTTATCTCCTCCATGGGTGTCCTCCTTCTTCAAGGTTGACGATGAGAGAGGGAGGTAGATAGGGATTGAGGGGAGAGGGGGCGATGGTCGATGAGGGGGGAAAAGGGGGGGCTAGTCTGTGAGTGAGAGAGGGGGAGAGAGGGGTTGAGGTGAGAGAGGGGGGCGATGGTCGATGAGGGGTAAAGGGGGAGATTGGTCGGTGGGGAGTGAAGGGAGGGGGTGGTCGGTGGAGAGAGATAGAAAGAGAGTGGTCATTGGGGTGAGGGAGTGATGGGGTGAGCCGGTGAGGTAAGGGGGGGGGTTGGTGGTAGGGAGAGATAGAAGGAGAGTGGTTGGTGGGGAGTGAGAGAGTGGTGGGGTGAGGTAAGGGGGGGTTGGTCTCGGTGGGGTGGCCTTGGTCGGTTGGGGGAGAGAGAGAGAGAGAGAGAGAGAGAGAGAGAGATGTTTTTCATTTTTTTTGGGTTGTTTTTTTCTTCTTCTTCTTTGTAATGGAAAAAGGAATCGAAGAGGGGGGAGTTTTTTTTTTGGGAGAGAAAAAAAAATACTAAGAGGGAGATTTTCATTTTGCCTTGTAATGGGAAAAAGAAAACTAGGAGGTTTTTTTAATTGGCTTGAATCAATGAGAAAAAGGGGGGGTGTTGGTCGCTAAGAGGGGGTGGGGAGTAAGAGCAAGTTGTGCGAGAGAGAGAGAGAGAGAGAGAGAGAGTGAGAGAGTGAGTGAGAGGTGATGGTGAGGTGTGAGAGAGAAACCTTTTTTTTGGGGGTTTTTTTTTTGAGAGGCGGAGAATCCTGATACTTGGCACTTCATGAACACTAGAGTAAGTTGAGGGAGGTTTTCCACTTGAACCACCACCCTTGGATGGCCACATCTTCAAAAACCTGCTCTATGAAAGGCAAAAGAAACACATCTTTGGTTGTGCAGCACTGATTAAGGGCTCTGAAGTTTACACAGATCCTGATCTTGTTGGGCTTCTTTTTTGAGATCACCACTATAGGCGACAACCACACGGAGTGCTCAATGGGAATGATGATGCTTGCCTCTTCCATCTTGTCCAGCTGTTTCTTCCCCACTTCAGAAGATTTTAGATTCACGCAATAGATGCCCTTCCTGACTGGCTGACTGCCTTATTTTAATGGTATTCTGTGAGTGCAATTGGCTGGATCTGTCCATGGGAGATCCTTGTAGGTCCATGCAAACACATCTTGGTGTTCTATGAAAAAGTTGGTGCTTCTATGAAAAGTGGAAGGGTCCTCCCCCCCGACCCAAGCTGCCACCAAGATGGGGCGTGGCTCCTCTCTGCTGTGCCCAAGTTCAGCTCTCTCACCTCCTCATGGTAAGTGGTGTGGGTAGAAGAGGAGCGGTGCCGAGTGTTGCTTGAGGGGTCATGGGCTAGGGTGATGTGCAGAGGGAAGTCACCAATACGTTCCGTCTAGCCAATGGGTATCTCTTCTATTGGCAAGAATTCCTCTTGAGGTGCTTTGCCCGCCACTCCTTGCAAGTGCATCTAGGAGGGATTATAGGCTCCTTTGATGACTCCTCTTGAGAGACCTTCTTGCAAGGGTGTCGAGAAAACTCAGTTCCCCTAGACTTGTGACCTCTATCTCTTCCTATTGAGGCACTAGTGTAGAAGAGGAGTCCAGAGTGAGCAAGAATTCTATCCAATCCTGCACTGCTTCTTCTTCTAAGAGCTCTTCTTCTTGTTGGGACACCTCTTGAATGGGGTCTGGGTCCAACTCCACTATGTCCACCATATTGCACTCGAACCCCTCATAGGAATTTAACCAATTCCATAGAGGTTCTGCTGCTTGTCCCTCTAAGCCGAATGGATCCCAGGTCTCATCCACTGGTAATCCTTGCCATTCCTCCTGCTCTTTCTTGTCACTGGTCCTTCCTCCCGAATGTGAATCATGTCATGTAGGGCATGCCCCTTGCACTCTCATTTCGACCCCAATCATGGATCACTTGAGCTACCCTCAACCAAGGCCTTCCAATGAGAAAGTTGTAGGCCCCTCAAGTTTGTGGGAGGTCTAACACCACAAAAGTGATTTTGCATACTAATCCCTCAAAACTGATCGGACCTTGCTTGACTAGTCCCACGAGCATCACTTCTCTCTGGTCTACCACTCGAATGGTGAAGGGAACTGGCTTGGTAATTCGGAGACCCAAGACTTTCCTGGTAGCTTCAGGCATAATGTTGACACCAGAACCACCATCTACAATGGCCCGTGTAATTTGAGTTCCTCTCATGGAGACTTTCACCCTTGATCTGCCACTCGTGGGACAGTGAGGCATACCCTTTCTTGTTGTTTCCTAGGTCATTGCCCACTACTACTAGATGTGGCTTCACCCCTAGTTGCCTTCGGATCCATCGAATGCTAGACCAAGCCTATCAATTTCTCTTCTATTTCTTGGCTTAAACCACATAATTGAGGAAGGGTGATTTCCACATTTGCTCCTACCAACTTTTCCTCCCAACTTAAATTACTAACCTTCGGTTGGGTAGACTCCTCATCCACCTTTGAAGGTTTGGTGATTGGGGGAAGGACCAAGGTAGGCACCCCTTCCGTCTCCATGGGTGGTGTTTGAATGAATTCCTCCATGGCCTCCTTATAAGCTTGTTCCACAATGGATGGGTAAACTATACCATCAAGAGGAGGAGTTGGTGACTTTGGGGCTCCTTGTGGGACCGGGTGATGGTCGCCCACTATTGGAGTGCCAGTAGTGGGACGTGGCACCACAACCACTATAGGAGTGCCATCAGCGGAAGGTGGCACGACAACTTCCACCATGTTAACCAGTGGGGTTCTAGGACAGTCCCGGGTATAGTGGTCTCGGCTCTCTAGGCAATGGAGGCATGGGGGCGAGCCCTCTGATATAGTGCATTGAGCTTGCATGTGGCCCGCTGCCCCCACAATGGTAGCATATAAGAGGTCAGGTGGGGTTGTTGGGAGGATGGCAATTGGCAAACCTTTAGTTAGGCTGAGCCCCATACATGTTGTTAGCAGTCAGAGGTACTAGAGGAGCTACCGTATAGACCACTGGGGATGGGTTTTGATAGACTTGGGGTGTTTGTGGGATGGGTGTTTGTGGGACCGGCATGGGTGAAATGTATGGCTGATAGGGTTGGAAGAGTGGTTGCTTGATATGGGATTTGCATAGATAGGGGTTGTATGTTAGGGTTTCTCCAAGATGAGGGGTATTGGTGTTTGCTACCGTGGCTACTTGATCTCCCTACTTGCTGAGATGATGTGGCCTTGGGTGGCGGTGGAGGGGTTTGTACAAAAGTAGCCATGGGCAAGGGAAGGGTATGTGGGGTAGCTAAGTGGGAGGGGATAGTGGTGACATGGTTAATATAAGCTTGGGATTATGGGGTAGCTACTCCAGCCAAAATTGAGGGTTCAAGAAGGGTGTTGGGTTTGGTTGGTGGTTAGGGGCCTGGGCAAAAGTTGAAGCACTACTGGTTGGGGTCACCATGTAGTCTTTGGTGAAGGGATTAAGCGGGGTGGCACCTTCCTTAAGTTGTTGTTGCATAAGGCGAAGTCCCTTGAGCTAGTAACACTCCTTGTCCTCATGGCCCGCTGCCTTTGAGAAAAATGAGCAATATTTCTTGGTGGGACAATCGTTTGGAAGATTGCCTTGCGAGCTACATACCGGGCACCATGGACTTGTCTTGGGATCTTTAACCTTGAGCTGCTCGATCTCCTTCCTGAAATCTACCATGACCTTGTCCTCTTGTTGTGACCTTTTGAAATCTTCAAGCTCCTTCTTGAGCTTGGCTAGCTCATCCATGGACACAGATGTAGAAGCTACCGTCGGGGCTAGAGGAACACTTGGAGGACCTGAAGGCATGTCAGGGATAAGTGGGGACCAAGAGGTAATCATGAGGCAATCATTCTCTAGTTGTGTAGCTCTGTCTTGGAATCAGGGTACCTTGGGGTGGAAAGGTATCTCTCATCTTCATCGCCATTTGAGTAGGGAGTGCTCGAAGCACCCACTATGCAGCATGTAGTTTCTAGGATCTTGGGGTAGTCGAGCAACTAAAACTTTAGCTCTTGTGACAGCTTGGGCCATTGACTCCCTGCCTTTATGGAGAGTTGGTTGAGCTCTTGAGTAATGAGTTCAAAGTAGTTCCCCGCCCGAAAGGTAGCCAAGAACTATAGCCTGAGGGTGGCCCAATCCGAGAAGTGGTTGACGGGAAATTGACTGTACCATCAGTTGGCACTTTCTTCCAGTGTTTTTGGGAGCAAGACCAAGCATGCATCATCTCGGTTGAGCACTCGTGAGTCACACATAGTGAGGAACTGCTGCACATGGTCATCCGCATCTTTAGTGATGGTACCTTCAGGGATTTAATATTCACGTGATCACAAGATTTTTTGTGATAATAACACATGTGAACAAGTTATTCACATGTTCTCATGTTACCGCTCACAAAATAACAGGTCACTTGGCATTTGGGAACCCCTTAAAAGCTTGGCTACACATAGGAATAAGCTATTCACATGTTCTCATGTTACCATCTTCACATAATAGCACGTCAGTGGGGCCACCTAAGAAGATTTTTTATGCCCGACAAAGATAATTTTTTTAGGCCCTTGTGAAAGCTTTGTGAATATAACATATGATCACAAGATTTTTTGTGTTATTAACTGTTACATTCCCGTAACGCCGCTACGGGCATTACCACAAGAGGGGACGGCCTCTGGCTCACCACCCAGCCATAGAGGAAGAATGAGGATTGCCCCTCATCCCCCAGGCTATATAGTGTGTGGCCTGCCGTCCACACTAGCCTGGCCGCCCATGACTCCGCATGGGCGTCCTCTCCCACTGAACCCCGGACATGGCCATCCGGTCTGCCGTCGGTCACAGGCATTACAGCCTACGTGACATTACCCCCCCTTAAGAAGAGTTTTCGTCCTCGAAAACAAACTGGGGAAACCTTTTGGAAATTGCACTACGGCGTTCCCAAGTTGCCACCTCCTCATCCCTATCTGTCCATTTATCAAGTACCTCCTAGTACACTTTATGTCAGGTTTGTCTGTCACGATACTCTAGAATCTTTTCAGGTTCGTGTGGTATCTTTGGTGGCTCTATCAAGTCCACCAAAATCTCTGGAGAAACTGCGTTCTCTAACCCGTGAACTGATTTCTTTAGTTTACTGACATGGAAGACAGGATGGACTTGAGAACTCTCCGGTAACTCAAGTTTATATGCTACGTCCCCAATCTTCTTAAGGATTTTAAAAGGACCACAATATCTCGGAGAAAGTTTATTACACTTTCCCGTTTTCATGGTTTCTGACTGCGCAGGAACCTTGAGGAATACAAAGTCACCTTCTCCAAAGGTCACCTTTCTACGTCCTTTATCCGCATAAGTTTTAGCGCGATCCTGAGCGCTACGAATGCTCTCACGTGCGGCTCTGAGCATATGATTCATATCTTCAAGGAAATCCTTGACAGATTGAATCTTCTCCTTTTCTAGGCCTACAGCCATCGGAGATCTCGGCTGGAATCCATACATTAACATGAATGGTGTAAATCCAGTCGCTGAGTGTTTGAAGCTGTTATAGGCAAACTCCAATAAGGGCAAGTACTCTTCCCAATTAGATTGCTTCTTACTAACATAAGAACGCAACATATCCTCTAGAATTTGGTTAACTCTTTCAGTTTGACCATCAGACTCCGGATGATCTACCGTACTCATACTCAGAGTAGTATCCAACTTTTTGAAGATTTCCCTCCAAAAATGACTGTTGAACTTTCTATCTCTATCCGACACTATATCTGCGGGCAGGCCATATAGCTTGTAGAGACGTTCAATAAAGAGTTTTGCCAACTCTGGCGTTTTAACAGTTTTCTCGTGGTAATAAACTTTGCCAGTTTAATTCACCTGTCCACTACCACCCACACCGAGTCATTCCTTCGACTCGTCTTGGGTAAACCGGTAATGAAATCCATGGAAATGTTTCCCATTTTCCTTGAGGAATCTCCAGTGAACGGAGTAGTCCTCCAACCTTAAGACGTTCATGTTTATTGACCTGGCACTTACTGCATTTCAACACATAAGTCTGGATGTCCTTAAACAAACTAGGCCAATAAAACTGTCTTTTTACTAGTGCATAGGTCTTCTGAATCCCAGGATGACCTGCACTTGGACTATCAAAATTATACCCCGAAGGCTCGTCTAGCCTCTCCGGACTAACTCTCGCCTCGCTACCCGCCGCACCTACGGCCAGTCTCTCCGGACTAGCATTATGTGCCGGCGAGGAAGGTGGGCGCGGCTGTGATAAAGTGCGTACGCGTACAGCACGCCAGACCGCTGTAAAGACAGGATCATGCTCACACAAGCCGATTTGGTATTTCAACCAAAACCCCAAGGCAAATTTCATGCCTTGATTTTGCATCATGTCATTAGCACAGAAGCTAATGTACTGGAGAGCACTCTAGTAGCGCAAGTTCTTAGACTATGCTACTAGATATATGTAGACTACGCTACCATGTTGCATCACCAACTTGGTAAAACTTCTCCTTGGAAAGCTTTTGGCCATAGGAGAAATAAACTAGAGCAAATCTAATTATGCATCACAAGGATCAGTTCCAAAGCGGAGAGATACTTTCTCTCTTAGAGTAACCTCTTTGCACAAGCATATGCTTTAGAATCTTGTTGAGTTTCTAACTACCATCAATCTACGGATGGTTAAACTCCACTCTAACTCAGAGTAAATGTAACTTTTTTTTTGAAAATTTCCATTCAAATATAACAATCAAACTTCCTATCTCTTATGCCATACTATCTCTGCGGAACCATATAGTATGTGGAGATGTTTGATAAAGATTTTGCACCACTACGGGTGTCTGGAGTTACATCCAATCACTTACAACTCTTTGTTGCTATTACCAGACACATCCCTTCAAGTATTGTCTGGACTTACACAAGTATTCGAGTTTATGTGATATTTGAGGATATCCCTCCTTTCCTTCAAGAAAGGTTTTTGTCCTCAAAAACTCTACTGTCAAGCGGACTACGCGCTAGTGTCATAGGTCCAAGAACAAATCTAGACCATGTTTAATATATTTTTATTCTTGAGGCCTTCCAAGAAACTTTTAAACATCTTGCAACGAAGATGTGGTATAGTGTCTATGCACATATGGTGGTACTATTGATAAATTGCTTTGCAACAGATCAGTGGTTTCACACTTGTGACAAAGTGCTTCATTGTTGCATATTATTACCCTTCATAAGCGGTTACACACTTATGAATCATTTGGGTGGGTTGTACCATCTATCAAGAAAATACAAACTACAAATAACCACATTATCAATCCACAGATAATGACTGAGCTTACTGCGAAGCCATAGGTTGCTAGATAATTGATGGTAATTACATAAGCCCAATGTCTCATTACATCATACATTTAATATAAATGCAAACATCACAGTACTTCGTGATGATGAACTTAGGAATTTCATCCTATCCCTGTTTGGTGTTGGTATGAAGTATAACTATGAGAACATTATTTGCTGCCTTCCATTATAGCGGCAAAGCTACCTACCCATCACAGGTGGCAATCTCTACCAAGCTATAACCAATGACAAGCAAATAAACGAGTACTCTTGTAAGAACTTCATAACCATATCTCACACCAAACTCATAATCACTACGGATTAAATGCCAGGGCTTGCAAAATTGAATGTTATCTGATAGGTAGAGGGGATCATCAAACTACGGATGACCTCGACAACTCACTAGGACTAGTGATGTGTAACTTTTAAGTTACTCCACTCTCCTTGCTTATTCCATACCATCGAACAAATCGGTCCCTCGATTTGAGCAACGTCAACATATTTATGAGTACCTTGATACTCATGGATTGTGGTTCGGTAATTTAAAATGTTGATCTAGAGTATCTTTCACTCGAGGATCTTAATTTTATTAGCAACTATGTATTAGTAGTGAGTAACTACGTACCCACTATCATCACACTAGTAGCTCCATACCAATCTGTGAGTAACTCCGTACCCAATGGCGTACCTCCCCCGAGTGGGAGTACCATATACAGCCATCTATAACAAGATGCTTAAGTCACTTGCTGCTAAAGAGTGACTACACAAATTGACCCCTCCATTGCACATTGCAGTACAATCTCTGGTATTACAACACGAATTTTTGGACGTCCTTATCATAGAGGTCAACTTAAAAACTAGTGCATAGGTCTTGTGGAGTCTCGGCTGACCTAACCACACCATTGGTGACTTCCTACAAAAAATGTGGCGCCGAAGTCACCACCTATGTACTTTAACTCCGTAAAGTACATGGTCTTCATCTATCATCTATGGAAAGTTGTAAAACATTCCTGCGATGGTTTTTAATCACCCTAAAATTATTGTGCACTATTTTAGTGTGAAGAGCTTTTTTCCTGGGTACCATGGTTCACCCCAAGCTCATCTGTTGCTAAATTCTCCGATTTAACAAAAGATATGTCTGCCTCTGAACACTCCAGTTCAACCCCAGACTTTGAGTTTACTTCTTAACACTCCGGTTAAGTCAAAACTCACCAGATACAGTAGGATTTACCACTAAGCTCTCTGGCTTAGCCTCCTATCCTAACTCAGCCCGAGTTTATGTACACTACATATGTCGGATCCGATACTAACAACAACCAGGCTCATCTGGAGTGAGATACTACTCACTATTGCCATGTAAAACCTTATTAAATCCTAGAAATGCTCCACTCATTCCCCAGGGGTCATACGACTTATAGGGTTTACACGCACATGAACTTTGTAAGCAAAATAGCCTGTCATGCAATATTACAATTGCTTATGTAGGAAAGTAATATATTTTTCAAATTCATATGGTAGCAACTAAAATGTGCTCACAATCGCACACTTATCGCACACTTATGTTGAACATAGGCAAGACTACGCTTGCAAAATGCTATAGGGCGTCCCCCATGCATGAAACTGTCCAACCAAACTAGTCTTACTGCTAACCTCTAGATTTAGATCACTCCGGAACTAAATCACTCTGTTAGCACTAGTACACCATCATGGTCTTGCTACCTAGAGCTTCTCCGAACTCTGTAACTCGGTTTTATCCCAACTTATGGCTATATTTGGTAATTTTCAAAGTTCAAATTTTATCTTGCACACTTTATCACTACAGACAAGTGTACATACAGACCTGCCAAAGAGTCAAGTTACATGCACAAGCCTTGGCGTCCCATTCCACCAAGACTACAATCGATTCCGTGAGAATTTGATGTCCCATACCATCAAATTACCACCAAACCAATTGATGTGACATATAAAAAGGCTCTTTCCCCCCTCGAAAGATCACCACAAACTCTCGAGCAGTGGGATGTCGACGCATGGCAATAAAGCGAAGAGAAAACCATGCTAGTAAGTTTAAGAATAGTTCTCTTCGTCGATCAACTTCTATAAGGGCATTGAGCATGACATCTCAAGACTATACCCCTTCAGATTTACCTTTGATTTCTACAAATCAATCCTAAATCTGCTATTATTATCTAGGCGTATGCTAATCCCTCAGATTAGTACTCCTAGATAAACCATTCAATTGAGTACTACTAGCAGCACTGCTAGCCCCTTTATCCCAAGTAATACACACCTTAGGGATTACTTTGACAAGGCAATCTACGTGACTGAATCAAACTAGTCACCACTCTCTAGGCCCAAGTAGTGACACTATTTTGTTACTACCAACAAGGGCCAGCTTGCCTCTACGGGCCAAGGCTCTCTTGTTGCTACAAACAGTAAATAAGCAACTTGTTTGGACACAAGGCATAACCACATCAAGACTACGCTTGTACATGGTTCTCATTTGCCAAAGTTTATCACAATCTTCTAGCAACTGTTAAAAGATTGTGAAGGGTTATGAGCACTACGGCTCAATTAGGCTTACCTTGATTTCTCGTGATAAGCACTTCGTCTAATTTGGGCACAACTGACGCCATTGCCGGTCCTCTTAGCCCAAGTAAAACACACCGCAGTTTTAGATTTACACTATAGCCAAACTACGTGACTTTGATGGTCAATACTAAGTCTATGCTCAGCTTAAATTTAGTCTCTCTGAACCAAATGTGTGATCACCACATGTGCTACTTTCGAGGCGCTACGGCCATAGAAGTGTTCACTAGGCACAACGGCCATAGAATGGCTCTCTCTCGAAGGACTCGGCCCTACGGCCGTGGGATTTGTCTCTCTCTTAGCACGCGGCGCTACGGCCATGTGCGGTGGGTCTCTTTCGTGGAAAACGGGCACTACGGCCACACGGCACGATGGCCGTGTTGGGTTTGTTTCGTGGGGTGTACCGTTGTTTTGTGTTTTTTTTTTTTAACAACGGGCCGGGCCGGCCCTCGCCGCTTAGGCGTGGCCGCCCGCCCGTCCGTAGTAGGGAGCCTTTTTTTTAAAAAAAATAACGGGCCGGGCCGACCCTCGCCGCTTGGGCGTGGCCGCCCGCCCGCCCGTGGGGAGCCTTTTTTTAAAAAAATAATGGGCCGGACCGACCCTCGCCGCTTGGGCGTGGCTGCCCGCCCACCCGTGGGGAGCCTGGCCACCGCCGTTTGGCTGGCCGCCCGCTGGGCTGGCCGCCTAAGGGCTGGCCTGGCTGGCCGCCTAGGCCGCCTGGGCTGGCCGCCTAGGCCGCCTAGGCTGGCCGCCGCCTGGCTGGCCCATGGCTCAGGCAAAACAGCAGCAGCTCCACACGCCCGCCGTAGCCGCCAGGGCTAGCCATTTGGGCTGGTCTTCGCCCCCCCCCCTTCATACGTGGTCTTCCCCCCCACCCACTCAGACGTGGTCTGCTCCAGCAGTCGTGGGGCTGGTGTCGCCCCCCCACGCTGGTCAGTATTAGCAACGGACACATTTGCTTTTCTTCGAACATTTGTGCTCTTCGCCCCACTTCTCAGACGACGACCACTAGACGCAGTGGGGCTGCTCTTCGCCCCCCCCACCTCCCCCACACACAGTATAGAGGCGACTTCTCTGTCTATGAAACGAATTTCAACGCAGAAAAGAAAAAAACGAAAATTGCTTACCTGCAATTTGCTTGCTGTGTGTGACGGGGAGAGAGAGAGAGAGAGAGTGAGAGAATTCTTCCCTTCCATTCTGTCTTGGCCGCCTCCCTCCACACACTCCATTGTGGAGATAAGGGTGAGAAGATGAATGGTTGAAAACCATCGAGTGGGCTTCGGTCCCCCGGTCACGCGCGGACTCTGACGATCCCATCGAACCACGCTCTGATACCAGTGTTAGATATCCGTAACGCCGCTACGGGCATTACCACAAGAGGGGACGGCCTCTGGCTCACCACCCAGCCATAGAGGAAGAATGAGGATTGCCCCTCATCCCCCAGGCTATATAGTGTGTGGCCTGCCGTCCACACTAGCCTGGCCGCCCATGACTCCGCATGGGCGTCCTCTCCCACTGAACCCCGGACATGGCCATCCGGTCTGCCGTCGGTCACAGGCATTACAGCCTACGTGACATTAACATGTTCACATGTTCTCGTTTACGTCAGTGAAATCCTTGGGTACCTTTGAAGGTTGGTAGTTTAACTTGCACGTGGTTAAGGACTGTAGCCAATGGCTCTACTAGCCCTGG
This sequence comes from Cibotium barometz, assembly GCF_041138505.1. Lineage (NCBI taxonomy): Eukaryota > Viridiplantae > Streptophyta > Polypodiopsida > Cyatheales > Cibotiaceae > Cibotium > Cibotium barometz. The sequence goes on along the minus strand of NC_141095.1, from coordinate 44,402,481 downwards.
ATCTGCCATAAGGTAAGAAGATGAAGATGCTGAGGGAAGAGTAAGGGAATGAGGAAGAACCCTATGATGACTAGTTCAAAGAGGAGAATGAAGGGGTGAATCACCTCTAGAAGCTCTAGTCCTCGAGAGCATACACAACACTCCTCTCACCATGAACAAAAATAACCAAAAGAAAAAGGAAAAATAAATAAAATTTGAGACTATCTTTGACCTCTAGGAGAGTCCCACCGTGATCGCCAACTTTTGTCTTAGCTGTAGATGACTTCGCCCGGTCCTCACTAGGGAACTCAAGGACTACCAACACAAACACTAGGGTTGGGGAGGAAAAGGGAGAGGGGATCCTCTCAGGGAAGTATAACTGCCAAGGATGAGTCGAACTCACTGGCTAGACATGCAAGACGTATTCTCTACATCGTGCTCTCTGACCACCACCTAGCACCGCAATATCCCTACAGGCCTCTCACTTACACCACACACACACCACTGACCACTCACCTCTCTCACATAAAGAGATAGACCAAACACCACAAGAGTGTAACACTTTATATCAAGATACTAAAAGGAATGATACAAGAGAGACTCTGCTCCAATAGAGAATGTGCTACAATGAATGTCCTACAAAACAAGAGAGTGTCCTCGTCTATCTGTGAGAGTGTGTCCCCACGTGAGTGCGTCCTACTACCAGGAGAGTGCTCCCATTATCTCATCCTTGGATTGTCAGGCCATACACGCCCGACCGTTGTTCGGTCCAGAGCGCACTTTTCGATCACTCGTGATCCGCCAGTGCCCTCCTCGTCTATTGACCCCATCTTAGGACCCAGCGAGCCCGCAGCGGCCGCATTGGCTGATGACCCCTCTCTGGCCGATGAGCCAAAGGACATGAATACTGACGTCGCCGAGGGGACCGAGGAGGACCTCTTGGATTATGACGACGACGACTATGACCTATTGGACCCTGCTGATGTCCTGATAGAGACGGAGCTCTCTAGTGGACTGTTTAAATATCTTAATGCCAAATTGAACACTATGGGTAAAGTCCAGGCTGATTTAGTAACGATGCTACAGAGCATCTCCACACGGTTAGATGCACTGATAGCCGCCTCGGCTAGTACTCCGACTCCTCAAGGTAGCCGAGCTCCTACAGCACGGGTGAGCGTAGCCTCGCCAGTAATTGCAGGAGTACAGGCCGATGCGCCTGCGGGGCCGTCCGTAGCGACAGCTTCGTCGTTGTTAAAAGACTTAAAGCCGCCTAGTTTTGGTGGCGAGGAAAAGGAGAGAAACAAGGACTCAGTCAATATGTTTCTAGCAAAGTGGTCAGATTTGCACGCGCTGCGACAGCAGCCTAGCCGTATACAGCCCGTAGAGGCTAGCCTCTCATTAACCGGCAAAGCGTACAAGTGGTGGATGAGTTTGACAACTCGCCCTGCCACTTGGACGGAATTTGAAACAATGTTTCGAAAAGAATTTTTGCCTGTTAATGAGGCAGAGAGAAGCTGGGAGTTATGGGACAAGTGCTCGATGGAGAACAAATCCCTAACTCAGTACATCTCAAACTACAGGGAGATAGTACTCAAGCTAAAGGGAATCGATGCATTCCAGACATTGCGAGGCTTTAAGAGAGGCCTCAAAGATGATTACCTTGAGTACGTAGAACCCCTACAGCCTAAAGACTTAGCAGAGGCAATTCAATATGCACAGATATTCAATGACATCAAGTGCCGTAGTGCACGTGGTGGTTCTAGCAGGGCCGAGGGTAGTGAAAAAAGGAGGTCAGACCTCAAAAGAAAAGGGTTCCGCAGTGAGAAACAAGGGGATAGGACGGACCAGGAAGGACAGGGTGGTCATTGGTCTAAAAAACCGCGACCATCCAGGAAAAAAAGAGACACCGAAATCCAAAAGAAAGAGCAGTATATTAAAGCGCGAAAGGAAAATCGCTGCTTTAATTGCAATGAAGTAGGACACACGAAGGCTGAGTGTCCAAAGCCTAAAGCCAGCACGAGTGGCAACGAGACCAAAAAAGATGGTAAATCTTCTAGGCAGTTGCATACAGTGCAGAGACTCCCTCTCAGTTCCGCAGAGTTCAGAGAGGTGACAGTGTGTCATTGTGATGAGCATCACGCTTGTTCAGTGACACCAGTGATGTGGCAGCCTACTGTAGGTCCGCATGACATGGTGTGCATGTATGGCACCATAGGTGGCCGTAGAGTCACAGTTTTTATTGATGATGGAGCTAGCCACAACTTTTTGAACTACTCGTTAGTCAAGAAGTTGGGGTTGACTGAGACCCGGAGTGATCATGAGTATACTGTTGGCCTAGCCAACGGATATGTTAAAACGGTATGGAATACCGTAGTATTGGGAGTCCCATTATCTATGCAGGACTACGAGGCTCCGCTTGACTTTCAAGTCATGCACTTAGCCAGAGCAGACGTATATCTAGGCAGGTAGTGGCTGTATGGCTTGGGCCCTAGTCTAGCTCAGAATTACTTACATAATATGCTATGTTTTGAGCATGGAGGTAGAGTCATCACCCTGCAGGGCGACCGTACTGTCCCTACCACACCACTTATTTCCTCCATGGAGCTGTGTACAGCGGTCCGCAGATAGCAGAGGTATATGCTTGTTACCCTCTTTTGAATTCTGTTTCCGTAGATGAAACAATAAATGATGTTTGCGTAGACAAACAAGAAAAACAAAATAACCTTCGACGAGACCCACTGTTTGAAAACCCTGTTTGGCATGCATGTGATTCAAACAAGAAAAAATCCAAGGTGAATGAGACATTAAAGAAAAAGTACGTAGATACTTTAACGAATTTATTAGAGGAATTTCAGGATGTTTTTCCTGATGATTTACCAGATGGTTTACCACCATCTAGAGAAGTAGACCATGGCATCGAAGTTATGCCGCCACGATCAAAACCTATAAGCAAACCTGCTTATAGATTAAGCCACTCCGAGGCATAGGAGGTGGAAAAACAATTAACGGAATATTTGAACAAAGGCTTTATTTGGCCTATTCTTCTGGTAAAGAAGAAAGACGGATCTATGCGGATGTGCATAGACTATAGGGCTCTTAATCAGATAACGATTAAGAACAAGTATCCGATGCCACGCATGGATGAGTTGTTTGATCAACTCTATGGATCGAGATACTTCACAAAAATAGACCTGAGATCTGGGTATCATCAGGTTAGAATTAAACAAGAAGATGTTGCGAAGACAGCATTTAGGACCTGTTTCGGGCATTTTGAGTTTTTGGTTATGCCATTTGGGCTAACCAATGCTCCAGCGACGTTTATGACGCTAATGGACAGTATTTTACGTCCATATCTAGGAAAATTCATAGTAGTTTTCCTAGATGATATTCTTGTGTACAGTAAGACACAGAAAGAACACATAGAGCATTTGCGTCTAGTGTTCGAGTTGTTGCGAGAGCACAAATTATTTGCGAAGAAAAGCAAATGTGAATTTTTTGAAACAGAAATTCACTACCTTGGCCATATTATATCCGCCGACGGTATGCGGATGGAGCCAGAAAAAGTAGAGGCTATTCTTAAATGGCCAGCGTCGAAGAATCTCGAGGAACTGCAGATTTTTCTTGGCATGTCGGGGTTCTACCGATAGTATGTGAAGGACTACGCGAAGATCGCAGTCCCGTTGACTGACCAGTTACGGTCAAAAACAAAAAACATTAGTTGGGGGGACGCCCAACAGAAGAGCTTTGACAAGCTCAAGGTGACCGCTGCACCTGTTTTGACAATTGTCGATCCAAATGAGCCGTTTGTTTTGGAAACAGACGCTAGTAATGAGGCCATTGGGGCCGTACTACTTATGCAAAGGGGACGCCCAATTGCATTTGAGAGTAAAAAGTTAGATCGTGCGCATCGTAACTACTCGGCTTACGAGCGAGAGTTACTAGCGATAGTTCATGCACTGAAAAAGTGGAGACACTATTTATATGGTGTTACTTTTGAGGTCCGGACGGACCATGAAAGTCTGAAATGGCTTTCTAGTCAAAATGAACTGAAGGGTAAAAAAGCTCGGTGGGCAGAGATTCTACAGGAGTTTGACCTTCAGATACGTTACCAGAAAGGTAAGTATAACGTGGTGGCAGATGCACTTAGTCGCATGCCACAGATTAATGAACTTAGTTTCACAGTCTTCAAGAATGATTTCTTGGAGTCCCTATGTGATTTATGTGAGCACGATCCATCTTTTACAGAGGTTTGGCGCGCTGTACGCGTACGCACTTCTTCACAGACGCGACCACCTCCCTCATTGGCACGTATTGCTAGTCCGGAGAGACTGGCCGAAGGTGCAACGGGAAGGGAAGCGAGAGTTAGTCCGGAGAGACTAGCCGTGTCTTCTGGGTATAGTTTGGAACCGGAGAGTTCTGACGTAGGCCCTTCATCACCTTTGATTGCCATGGCTTCAAAGGGGAGTGATAAACTTCGTCGGGGGGAGAAATATGCTAATTACTCCATTGACGACGGGTACTTACTCTACAAGGGTAGAATATGTGTACCAACTATTGGTGACTTGCAGGCCCAAATTCTTAAAGAAAGTCATGATAGTCCAAGTGCGGGTCATCCTGGGATTCAGAAGACCTATGCACTAGTAAAAAGATAGTTTTATTGGCCTAGTTTGTTTAAGGACGTCCAGACTTATGTGCTGAAATGCAATAAGTGCCAGGTCAATAAACATGAACGTCTTAAGGTTGGAGGACTACTCCATCCGCTGGAGATTCCTCAAGGGAAATGGGAAAGCATTTCCATGGATTTCATTACCGGTTTACCCAAGACGAGTCGAGGGAATGACTCGGTGTGGGCGGTAGTGGACAGGTTAACTAAAATGGCAAAGTTTAAAACGCCAGAGTTGGCAAAACTCTTTATTGAACATCTCTACAAGCTATATGGCCTGCCCGCAGATATAGTGTCGGATAGAGATAGAAAGTTCAACAGTCATTTTTGGAGGGAAATCTTCAAAAAGTTGGATACTACTCTGAGTATGAGTACGGCAGATCATCCGGAGTCTGATGGTCAAACTGAAAGAGTTAACCAAATTCTAGAGGATATGTTGCGTTCTTATGTTAGTAAGAAGCAATCTAATTGGGAAGAGTACTTGCCCTTATTGGAGTTTGCCTATAACAGCTCCAAACACTCAGCGAGACTGGATTTACACCATTCATGTTAATGTATGGATTCCAGCCGAGATCTCCGATGGCTGTAGGCCTAGAAAAGGAGAAGATTCAATCTGTCAAGGATTTCCTTGAAGATATGAATGATATGCTCAGAGCCGCACGTGAGAGCATTCGTAGCGCCCAGGATCGCGCTAAAACTTATGCAGATAAACGACGAAGAAAGGTGACCTTTGCAGAAGGTGACTTTGTATTCCTTAAGGTTCTTGCGCAGTCAAAAACCATGAAAACGGAAAAGTGTAATAAACTTTCTCCGAGATATTGTGGTCCTTTTAAAATCCTTAAGAAGATTGGGGACGTAGCATATAAACTTGACTTATAACTTATCGGAGAGTTCTCAAGTCCATCCTGTCTTCCATGTCAGTAAACTGAAGAAATCAGTTCACGGGTTAGAGAACGCAGTTTCTCCAGAGATTTTGGTGGACTTGATAGAGCCACCAAAGATACCACATGAACCTAAAAAGATTCTACAGTATCATGATAGACAAACCCGACATAAAGTGTACCAGGAGGTACTTGTTAAATGGACAGATAGGGATGAGGAGTTAGCTACCTGGACAGATAGGGATGAGGAGTTAGCTACCTGGGAACGCCGTAGTGCAATTTCCAAAAGGTTTCCCCAGTTTGTTTTCGAGGACGAAAACTCTTCTTAAGGGGGGGGTAATGTCACATAGGCTGTAATGCCTGTGACCAACTGCAGACCGGATGGCCATATCCGGGGTTCAGTGGGAGAGGACGCCCATGCGGAGTCATGGGCGGCCAGGCTAGTGTGGACGGCAGGCCACACACTATATAACCTGGGGGATGAGGGGCAATCCTCATTCTTCCTCTATGGCTGGGTGGTGAGCCAGAGGCCGTCCCCTCTCGTGGTAATGCCCGTAGTGGCGTTACGGATATCTAACATAAGGAGAGATATTTTTCCATCCAAAAATATGTAAAAACTGAGTAATCTCTCTCTAGAATATTTTCTCTCTCTAAGCCAAAATAGGTAGAAACAAGATTTTTTATTATTCTGAAGAGGGGATTGATTACAAGAGAAGATACTGGACATCTTGAGGGTTGGGGAGGAATCTTACATTCTCTCCCACTTGAAAAATACAAGATTTTCTCATCTCGCAAACTAGGGGTAATCCCGCAACAATAGTTCGGCTTCTTTCTCCTAGGTGGCATCTTCAAAAGGATAGAACTTCCATTTGACCAATAATTCTCTCAGAATTCTGTTCCTGAGAACCTTCTCTCGAACATCAAGGATTTCTTCAGGTTGGAGTTCCATCTGCCCTTGGGTTGAAGAAGTTAAGATTTCATCATCAAGCACATGATTCGGGCTTGGTACATACTTTTTAAGTAGGCTAACATGAAATGCATTATGTATTTTGAGATGAGGAGGCAGAAGAAGCTCAAAGGATAAGTCACCTACTTTCTTTGTAATCAGATATGGCCCACAATAACCGGGGGATTACTTCTTGTACTTCCCAAGAGATAGAGAACTTCTTTTGGGGCGTACTCAAATGAAGACCATATCTGCTTCCTCGAATTTTCTGTCTGTCCTCTTCTTATCTGCATATTGCTTCTGTCTATCCTGGGCAGCTTTTATATCTTTGCAAATTGACTGCATCTGCTGCTCCATGTCATCAAGCATCTGTCTGGACATCTCGACCCTAATCAATGGGTCAAAGACCAAGTTAATGGAGTTAAGCAATCTTGTCCATACAGAACTTTGAAAGGGCTCATCCTGATACTTCGGGGATAAGAAGCATTGTAGGCAAACTCAACTAGGTGCAGATAGCTTAGCCACTTCTTGGGTTCCCTGCCACAGCATGACCAAAGTATATCTTTGCTTACTTGGTTTACCCTTTCTATTTGACTGTCGATCTCGGGGTGGTAAGCTGTGCTGAGATCCAAGAAAGTTCCTACTGCTTTAAAAAAATGCAGTCCAGAATCTTGACATAAACTTGGGATCTCGATCACTTACTATTCTCCTGATGGGTAGGCCATGCAATCTGAAGATTTCCTTGAGGAACACTCCACATCCACTGCAGTGTAAGTTTCGTAGGTTTCTTTTACTAGAATCAGATGGGAAACTTTGGTTAGTCTATCAACTACCACCACGAAGATGGAGTTGTAACCTGATTGCACTGAAGGTAATCGAGTAATAAAATCCATACTAATACATTCCCACTTCATCTGGGGGATGTCTAATGGATGTAACTTCCCAAGCATTTTTACTCTCGTAGCTTTGACTTTCTGACATGTCAGACATTGACGTACATGATTAAGCACATTCTTTTTTAGACCAGGCCAAAAAAGCTTTTCTTTACAGACATGTAGGTCTTGATGAAACCTGGATGTCCTACAATAAGGTTGTCATGGGCTTCATTCAGAATTTGACCCTTAGTCCCCTCATCATTGGGAATGCATAGCCTGCGATTATAATACATAATTCTATCATCTAGGCTGTACCCTTGAACTCGGTTCAACTCCTATGGAGTTTTTCTTTCCTGCATAAGTAGGGTAGCAATAGGGCCAAAGAATCTATCCTACATGATCTTCTCTCTTGCTTGATTAATCAAAGGATTTGACACTACAGTAATTGCAAGCAAGGAGGCTTTGCTATTGAGGGCATCTGCTACCACATTTTCTTTGCCTAGGCGGTACTTGATTTCAAAAGCAAATTCCTGCAGGGTCTGCATTCACCTTCTTTGGCGCATGTTGAGATCCTTCTGAGTGAAGATCCACTTCAAGCTCTTCATCAAAGTGAATCTTTGACCCAGTAGGTAATGTCTCCACAACTTCAGGGCATAGACTATGAAAGTAGTTCCAGGTCATGGACAGCATAATTCCTCTCATGCGTTCTGAGTTTTTGGGATTCATAGGCCACTACATGACCTTCCTGCATGAGTGCACCTCCCAGGGCAAAACCACTGGCATCAGTTATTTACTACCTCAAAGGGTAGAGTGAAATCTGGCAACTTCAAAATAACGGGATTGGTTACCAAGGCGGTCTTTAGCTTATCAAAAGCACTATGGCACCTGGCAGACCATTGAAACGAGGTATTCTTCTTGAGAAGATTAGTCAGGGGGGAAGCTATGAGAGCATACTTTGGTATAAAAATTCTATACCAACCAGTCAATCCCAAGAATCCCCTGACTTCTTTCACTGTCTTTGGTTCAGGCCAATCTATGAGACTGCTTGGACTTTTGCAGAATCTCGAGAAATTCCATCTTTGGATACCAGAAAGCCCAAGTATTCAACATGGTTGGCAGAAAAAGTGCATTTGCTCTTTTTTGCAAAGAGTTGGTGCTTCCTTAGAATCTCAAGAACTTTTCGGACATGAGCTTCATGGTCAGCTGCATTCTTTGAGTAAATCAGAATATCATCAAAGAAAACAAGAACAAAATCATCCAAGTATTCTCTCAGAATGTCTTACATTAGGCGATTGAATGTAGCTGGGGCATTTGTCAATCCAAACGGCATGACAGTGAATTCATAATGCCCATAGCGACGAGTATATTGATGGTTGTATTCGGGATATCTTGCTCATTAATCCTGATCTGATAATACCCTGATTTGAGATCTATCTTTGTGAAGATCTGGGCTCCATTTAGCCTGTCCAGAAGCTCATCAATTCTAGGGATAGGATATTTATTCTTAACTGTCAGCTGGTTGAGACCTCTGTAATCCACACAGAGTCTTAACGTTCCATCCTTCTTTTTCTAAAAGAGAACTAGCGCTCCCCATGGTGAAACACTAGGTCATACAATTCCTTGTTCTAATAGCTATCTAAGTTGTTCCTTGAGTTTGATGGCTTCAAGAACTGGCATTTTGTACGTGCGCTAGGCTACTGTGCGCTGGGCTCCGGGGGTCAATTCTATCACATGATCTACTTCCCAAATTGGAGGCATCTCTGTTAGCTCTGCTGGGAATAAATCATCATATTCACTTAACCATTCAGGTTCTTTAGCTTTTAACTTTGTATCTACAGGATTCATTTTGACAACGTAAATGAGCTGCTTCTTTCTAAGTACTTTTAGTAACTTAGAAGCTTTTACTAATTGCAGACTTGAGGATCCTGAAATTCCAATTCCTTGAACTTTGTTTCCGTGAAGGTCACGGAAGGAAATGGTTCCATTTTGACAGTGAAGGTCACGGAAGGAAATGGTTCCATTGTGACAGTGAATGTTAGCTTGATTTTTGTGGAGCCAATCCATTCCAAGGATCCCGTAAAAAACTCCCAAAGGTATGACTCTGAACTGATAGTTAGCTACATTACCATCTAGATTTAACTGAATACAGTCTGTCTCTTGGTGAGTGAAAAGGATCTTCCCACTGGCCAATTCAACTTGCATAGGTTTCCCTGATCTAGGACTAGTTTACACGCATCCATAGGAAATAAATGAATGAGTACTACCTGAATCAATCAAAAGTTTGAATGACTTACCCTTATACTCAGCTGGAGTACTACCTGAATCAATCAAAAGTTTGTATGACTTATCCTTATACTCAGCTGGAGTATAGATGACTGAGAATTGACGATTTGGTCCTTGGTTTTCAATTGCAGCATAAATCTGGCCTCTTTCCTCTTCCACTACTTCTGCTATTGTAACCGCTCTGGCTACTGCAGACTGGGGCGGAACTCTTTCTCTCTGGTTACCCGAGTTCTAGGAAGGAGTTCTGAGATTACTCTATACAAAGGCAGATAGCTGAGCTGGATTCCTCCTGGGATTACCCTGATTTTGACAAGATGGTGGACCTTGATTTGAGTGATAGGAAGGGGTTGGTCTTTGCACTCTTAGTCCTTGACTTCCCTGTCCCCTTGACATGGCAGGAGTCGGGCAGTCGTTCAGCTGGTGACCAAAACCCTCACATCCAAAACACCGGTTCTCACTTCTAAGCTCATCCCTCTGAATCCTTGAAATAGGTGGGGCTCCTGAGAAAGTGATCTGTGGGAAGGGTCTTCCTTCACTTCTGAATCTCCCAGCATCCTGATTCTAATTTAGGCCTTGCTGCCTCTTTGGGGGTGGAAAGTTTGAAGTACTTCTCGGGGTTTGGAATCTTTTAAAGTTAAAGGGTGTAGACTTCAGCGGAATCTTAACAACAAAGGCTTTGGCAAAGTCCTTTGCCATTCTTACAGTTTCGGCCATTGAGACAGGTTTGGCATTCTTCACTAAGGTGTCCCCAATGGCTCGTTCATTCCTCGAATGAATCTGGCCCATCAGCTGCTCTTCATCCAATTGTGGGGAATATTTGAGGAGAAGGACAAAGGCCTGATGGTACTCTTCAATTGTCCGGCTATCCTGATTTAGTTCTAAGAACTCATTCATTTTGGTTTCAAGGAAGCCCGGAGGACAAAATCTTTTCCTGAGGTATGCTTTAAGATCTGACCAGGTCTGGGTATTTCTGTCCGAGATGGTTTGTCTCGCAATGGTTCCTCCATGCGACCCTGGCTGTTTCCACAATCTTTAATCTGCCGCGAGAGCCATCTTGCTTCTCTCGTTATAGCCAATTACATCAAAGTATTCTTCCATTGCCTCAATCCACTTTTCCACTACTTCACCTAACTACTCCCCTTCACCCTTGAAGGGACCAGGTTGGGATCTGTGCTGCAGGGCTTTACGAACATCCGGATCTAACTCTTCCTCATCGGTTAGAGGATCCGGTTGCCTTGCACGGGCCGCACGCCTTATGATTCTGACAAAACGAGATTTTTGTCAACTTAACTTTGACAACAGATTTATGATTATTTAATTTTTACGATTTATTTTTTTAAACAGATAATTATTTCATCATACTTCTTGAAACAAGATTTACTCTGATAATTTTATTAACCATATTCACAATCATGAAAACAATTTGGATTTTTTTTTTGCAAAACATCATTTATTATCAAAAGTTTGAGATATATACATAGAGCATCACGGCTCCAAAGTCATTGCCTCAATATTCTACTTCTAGGGATAAAGCGGCTAAGAAGCCTAAAAACTCGAAAAGAAGATTCCTGGGTGAATGATTAAAGAGTTGTACATAATGAACAACCCCTAGCCTTATCAAGATCATGGCTAAGGAAATATTTTGCCTGAGTCTCTAACGCTGATTGGTATTGATATTAATACATCTTCCTCCTCTAGAGAACCACATATACCGACGTCGCTCTATAGGATCAGGGAAGTATAGATCCTCAAAGTGACGGGCAAGCCTCACTCTGCTTACACGGGTTGTAGCGGAGTTGACGAGATGTTCGATGGTAAAGGCGATCATATCCTGACTCTGGGAAAGTCCAAGAATGCTAGACAAATTTGGGGTATCCATCTAAAAATCCAATTCAATTTATGAATTCATTTCAAACATAATCTTAGCAAGTGAAAACATTTTTTTTGCAGATTTACTTTAGAATTTTAGGCACTTTCTGTCCTTGTTTCATAAGTTTACAACAGCGCTCTGATACCAACTATGAGATCCCATTGCCCCCTCCGCGCACTGGATTCTCAATTGCTGGCAGTGGAAGCAGCTCCCTCCTCCGCGGGGTAGGGATTCCCACTCGGGGCCTCGCCCTCGAATGTCCAGGCATGAGACTAAGCTCGTGGTCATTCCAAAAACCGAAACCGGGAAAATTTTCCATGCTCGAAAAACGAGGACGATTCCACCATTTTTATTTTCTTAACGAATTTTTCTAACGAGGTCAAGAGACTAAACTAACATTCATCTGATTAAACCAGATGGAAGGAAAACTATCACTGACTTGACTTGAAGAAATCAACGCTTTTTTCCTAATTCAAGATCAGAAACAGCCATTGATCTATTCATTTGAGAAGTCTTCAGGCTTTTATTTAACTACTCGAGCTCTAAGCATATTCCTATTAATCAATTTTATTATTAAAACTCTACTGATTCCAGCTTAACCCCATCCGGCCCATGGGTTAGCCACCACCCAACCATTGAATTGGTAGAACCAGTTAAGTACTCACCCACCCATAATTGAATGCCTTTCTTAACTTTTGCTTTAGAATACAAATACGCACACACTCCTCTTTAAACTTTAATTTATAAAACAATCCATTGACAAACAACTATTGGTTACAGATGTCATAACGCAAAATTTCCATCCAATCCTTGTTTCTCACAAAAAACAGTATCACTCTTGACTCTCCATTGAGACCAGCTGGTCACAGCAATGAGATCCAGTAAACATTGATCCATCATACAATATCTTCCATGACATACGCATGGGTGTCCTCGGCACCGCGAGCCCGTGCATCGCCTGGTCAGAACCCTCGAGGATCCTCCTTAGGTGTCCTGGCACTTCACTCAGGGACCGCTTCGTCGGCCCTCGTCCATCGTATCGGAAGCGCACCATTTTAATCGTACCGAGGCTGGTCAAGACCGGGGCAGGCTTTGCCGCGTGAGCTATCCTTTGAACACTCCCCGCCAACTATTGCAACCGAACTTCCCTTAGAAAAATACATATACCAAATGCTCCCTTCAACATTCTGGCATAAGACAGTCCTTTAAGAAAACAAGGTTTCTATGCAAGTTTTCAGTTTTAATTTTCTTTGAATATAATGATTATAACTTAAATCCGTATCCCAAGACTTCTTGATCGCAAGTCTGAATTCCAAACAAAATTTCTCGAATTCTGTAACCTTGATCCTTAGATCAAAATCAAAGGGTCTCAACTTAGTTTCAGATTTGGTGGGTGATTTGAGTGTATTTTCCTGAACTGGTCACATCATCTTTCCTTGAAACTAACAAAAAGTTTGGTCTTGGTCAAAGTCTGATTCTGGGTTCGAGTCTGGTAAGGTTCTTCCTGAACTACCTTTCTTGTCGAAAGGGGGTGATATTTCAATCACTATTTTACTGAATTTTATTCATTGAATATTCACTTAACTGATTTCTAAACTACTATTTTCCTTGGTCCTTAGTCCACTCTTCATCTTATGTGAACATTAACTCATTTTTTTTAGGGGGGAGGTTCTTTTATTTGTCAATTTTTTTTAGGGGGGGAGGTTCTTTTATTTGTCAATTTATCTCCTCCTTACATTTGGATTTATCTTATTAGTCCATAGGAATCTTAATCTAAAATTTTCAGAAAATCTGGACCCTTAGGCTAAGGCCTTTTGAACAGATTTTAATTTATTTCTAATGCACCTTCTAAAATTCTTTTTGAACTTCTATTTTGGGGGAATTTATTTTTATAAGGAGAGATTTTTTTCCATCCAAAAATATCTAAAAATTGAATATTCTCTCTCTAGAATATTTTCTCTCTCTAAGTCAAAATAGATAGAAACAAGATCTTTTATTATTCTGAAGAGGGGATTGATTACAGGGGAAGATACTGGATATCTTGAGGACTGGGGAGTAATCTTACAATCAACAGTGTAGTTCTTGAAATGGTCAGGTACAAAAAGCAAGTCTGGCTTGTCCTCATTGTCACTTTTGCCTTTAGCCATGATATTTTTTGCCTCACGTTTCGCCTTTGCTAGGGCTTTATTATATTTTCGGTGTCCTTCTTTTGTAAGCTTGGGCTTTATTATGTTTTCAGCATCCTGCTTTTGTAAGCTTGGGTGCGTCTGGCACTTGAAGGACGACTTTCACTTTATGCCTCCCCTCCAACGATATCTTACTCAACTCCTTGCCCCAATCCTTTAAGAATTCATCGTGTACCTTAGTAGCCTCAAGGTATCTCAGCCACCCACTACGCATCCATAGGTTTTCTTCGTTAAGGGGTCGTTTCGTCGGCCTATATATCATTTCTATCTCCGCTAATCGTCTGAGGCATGAGGCACTAGTATGGCTTTGTGCCACAGTATCTTCTGTACTTGATGTTTCCCCTCCTGATTCCTCATCCATGGTCTGCCAATTAACCATGCAGATAGAGGTCATAGAGGGACGGTTCAAGATTCCAAATATTGGGTTTCCCTGGGCTGTATTACATCAATGGTAACCAACACATGCATCCAATTTTCACTAAAGTCCGGAGGAGGTAGTGACGCATATATTTTTGTTTCCTCCTCATCCTTGGATTCCCCCTCTGCGGGTTGGCATATCTGTATGGACATGGTTCGTTCCATTATGACCAAATCGTTACCAAAAAGCTACCCTTCCATGGGGTGTGCTTTCCATGCTCTCAGATCAATCTTCAAGATTTGTGAATCCCTATGTACATACATGTGATCCAAGGCCCAATCATGCACCAATTTGGATTCCCTCATGAAGGGTCTCCCCAATATTATGTCATATGTATCAGGTTGGCGCAGGAAGTCCATGACCACAAATGTATGACAATAGCGAAACGTAAAAAGTCTGAATTTAACATTTTCTAAGAGCCCAATTGGTCTTGAAGATATTCCATCAGCCATTTTAATGATTAAATCTACTTTTTTTAGATCAAGCTTCCCCCAGTTTTCCCAGCAACGTTTGGTAATGATGCTAACCCCTGCCCCACCATCCAGGATAGCCAATGCCTAGTATCCATTATGATGAATTGGGATGGTAGCGTTCATGTTGTCATCGCTTTCATAGTAGTGTCCCAGTTGGTTAACTGGTATCTTAATGACTTGGGTTTCCCTTGTATGCTTCAAGGTTCTTTCTGCCAGGGGTGGCAGAGTCTCATCTATAATATCGGCTGCCGCCCTCGTGACCCATTCTTTTACGTCTGTCCATAAGGTTGGTGAATTGCGTAATAGTTTTCCCAATGGCATTTGGATAGGCATGGATAGCACAGCCGTGAGACTTACTATATCTCTAGGTCCAAAGTAGAGCCCTTTAACCTCTAGAATTGGTTGATATATTGAAGCTTAAGAAGTGGATGATTGTTAGTCAGGGTTTAGTGAAAAAAAACCATGGGAAATGTTCAGTCCTTAAACTAGTACTCAGTGTCTTGTTTAGTATTGTGAGCTACAAGTATTATGATTTCTTTGAGTGATTTTTGTTTTAGGTGAGATATTCATAGAAATATTGATTAGTAGGCTCTTCTTTATTGTAGTGTAGGGAGTGCATGTTTTCATATGAGAGCACGTAAGAGACCCTTAAGAGTCCAATCACTGGATATGGTTTTCTCCATTGTTATGTAAAGAGAAAAAGGAGGATTATATATCATTTTTATGTAAAGAGAAAGAGGAGGATTAGTTCTTGCTCATGGAGGTGAAACCGCCTTATTGCTATCACAATATTGTTGAGTAGGTTCTCTTTTGTTGTGTTTAAAGTACATAATTTTCTCTTATAAATTGCACAAGAGACTTCAAAAATATTGATGTTTGGCTATGGTGGCATGGTTTTTTTAATTTTCCATAGTAGAGAAGGGACCAATTAAATGAGACAAGGTGGCTGGCATGCTGGGCAGTGCAATTGGTCATAGAGATCTAAGAAGAGAGAGGCGATGACCCAGTGCACAAGTGATGAAGCATATGAATAAATGTACTTTTGCAGAAGCTGCAGGAAGATGAAAGCATGGCATGTGACACAACCATGTCAGGATAAGATTAAGGTACATGCAGCGCGGATCTCTTGGCATGCAACTACGATAGATTCGTGACGTGCTCTTGCAGGTGGTGCAGTCCAAGGAGATCAGCGGGAGAGGCTCCTGTAGTAGAGGGGCAGAGAGAGAGAGAGAGAGAGAGAGAGAGAGAGAGTACTACATGGCCGCTGATTTGAGTCCAACGACAGGAAGGGCCGATTGTTTCAAAGTGAGGCAGATAGGCCCAGTCATATCCGAAGTGGTGTGATGAGAGATATTGCAGAGGAGCTCGCTGGCAACACAATGCACACCTCACTTTTTTTTTCCTTTTTTTTTGGGGAAAAAAAGATAGAAAGATAAGGTTGAAAACCTAATGTTTTTTTTATGTGTGGTGTAAAACACACTTAAATGAGGGTTGTTCACATGTAAAAGAGAAAACCCTTGTAAAGTAAGTTTTGTTCTAAGATTAAACCCTGATGTAGATTCACATACATTCATGCGTGGGCCTTTTGCTTGGTCATAACCAAAAGGCAATGTAAATTGCAAATTTTTTAGCTTATACATTGGGCAAAGATTAGCTTAAGCCATGGATAAAATTATTTTGACCACTTGGATTTTTTGGGTACCCTGCTCTTGCTTGCATCATGCATAAAATGGTTGTATTTTCTCTCACCTAGAGTTATGAGGGTCCCTTTCCTTGAGTCCACAGGTACTCAAAATGATTTGTAAATGTGGTGTGCGTTGAGTTGTGCATGCATAGGCATTGCACTTCATGGGTTGTTTCCCACCCAAATATTTATGTTCAAATTGGACTCAGTGGTTTCGCTGTGAGCAAGTGGGCTCAAAATGGACTCCGTGTCTAGGTTGGCTAGGCACATGCACACATCACTTATTAAACACGAGGGGAGTATTACGATTGGCAATGCCAAATTGTTGGTAGTGAGAGATGAGTTGGTTAAATTGATTAGAGAGATTGTATGCAAACACCCAAGTTTACATTGAGGAGGGGTGTTGAAATGTGCAATGTAAATTGTGTGAGAGTGAATCTTGGACTTGAGTATGTGAACGCACCCTAGAGGTGCTAGATATTATCTTGAGTGTGTGGATGGATAAGAATGCCACATATGATATTGTATGGTGTGTGAGTGTTGACCAAAAGAGTGGAAAAGAGTGTGCCACATGGATGCACACATGTAAAGGAAGATGAGGGCTATCTATATTAGAAGCCTCATTGTATGGTTCATTGTGATATGCAATAGAACTTGTTTTGAGTGTGCTACTCTCTCTCTCGCTCTCTCTCTCTCTCTCTCTCTCTCTCTCTCTCTCTCTCTCTCTCTCTCTAGTCATAGAGTTATTGGTGTGGTTCAGTCCACCTTAGTGTTTATGCTTAATCTATTTTAATCACCATGATTAATCCCATAGTAGGATTCTTAACAGGATTCACTCACAACCAACTTGGATCACCCTCTAAAGAATTAATCAGAGTCGCTCTTAATTCGTATACTACACTTGGGTCACCCTCTAAAGAATTAGCTAGAAGAGTTGATTGGATTCAAGTTCCGTATGTGTCCCCACTCCTCTTGCGAGAGCAAACTCTTGGCTTATCTATATTATTCGTGGCCGCTCTCTTAATGTTTGCTCTCCTATGCAAAAGCTTTATCTTCCTCTTCATCTAGGCAGGCTCCGAGAAGGTGAGGCCCACATGTGAAACATCAAAATTAGTCTTGAGCACATCAATAACATATTATTTTGAGAGATCATCCTGTGCTTTCCACTTCTTAAAGGAGTTTGTGAACTGTAGGTTATCAAGTACATGGATTTGATTGATGACTTGCTTCCCTCGTGTACCCATCAAGGGTCCCATAAAGGATAAACTCTGTGTATGTGAAAAGGGATGTCAAAACATGCCTGTGTCTATATGAGAAATGACTCCATGCCTACTGCCCATATCGTTGGTTGATAATATTGAGCAGGTTTGTAACATCTGGATCGATTGACATTGCCTATATATATAAACTAAACCAAATGCATGCATAAGAGTCAATTTCTTGAAGCACAAAATATTCATAAATGGCTATACATAAAATATTTATGCATAAAGCTTATGCATAGAGCTTTGCAGCATGGAGCATACACATAGAGCATACACATAGAGCCTACGCATCAAGTTATGCATAGAGCCTATGCATTAAGCTATGAGAGCCTAGGCATAAAGAACTATATAGATCTTTGCAAGCTTCATGCAAGTTTCCTACATATACTCATAAACATTATCTCCACATGATGTACAAGCATTCGGGTTCTCATCATCTCATCACTAAATACTTTTCACTTTGTTCTCCCTGTCTTTATCGTCCTTTTGTTGGTGATGAGATTTGAAACACTTGTAACATCATTTAGACTTAATGCATTGAGTCATATGCAAAATCCTTATGCTTATGACTTATGGCTTATGGCTTATGCAAGCCTATATAAGAAGCTTTATGTATAAGTTTTATGCAAGCCTATGCATAAAGCTTACAAGCCTATGTATAAGACCTACAAAACATAAGATTAAACAAAATGAGCTTACATAGAAATTAAACATAAGATTAAACAAGGTGATTAGTAAATTAAACATAAGATTAAACAAAGTGAGCTTACATATAGAAGCATAGAGCTTGCAAGAACCTTTATGCAAGCCTATCCATAAAGCTTGCATGTATATGTTTTATGCATAGAGCTTGAAAACCTATGCATAAAGCTTGCATAGAGAGTGTCATAGAAAAAAGACAAGGGCAAAGCAATGCCCAGGCAGCATAACTAGTGCCCGAAAAAATCCCCTCATCCGGATCCCGAGCTGTGCGAGGAAGTGGCAGGATCTTATGACACGAGAATCTGGGTGAGGAGGCAATAGCTCATGCACAGAGTAGGCTTGCTAGTGTCCCTTGCCAATGGATTTACCTGGAAGAAGAGAACAGGGTACACTCCAAATTAGAACCAACATGAAGACCACCATACGGGTGTACGTAGAGTCAAGGGAGGAAGGAAAAAACCAAGAGAACCTGAGCAAACTATGTTTGAGAATGATGCCATCAACCCAGAGCAGACAGAGCCACATGCTTTTGCAGCGAGGATGGCCATTGATATACAATGGAAAGGGCTAGGAAAAATCACCCACATGCCAAGCCCATTGGTGTGCATTTTCTATGAGCTAATGAGAGAACTAGAGTTGGAGGCATGCCTCGATGAGTAGGAGGAAGATAGCTTACAAGCACAGGCATGCCTAGGATAAGCCCATAAAATTTGTTTTAGGAGGCCACAGAGGGGGAGAACCAGATGAAGGGGGATAGTGTAAGATCCCTGACCCCACTGCGCAATGAATTTGGGGGTGCTAGCAGCGGAAGTAGCACTTCTTGCATGGGACAGGATCCCACAATCGGGGCCTCGCCCACCACGGATATCCAGACAAGAGACTAATCTATCGGTTCTTCCAAAACCGAACTCGGAAAAACTTCCCTTGCCCGGAAAGCACGGGTGATTCCTCCAGGATAACTTTTCTCTAACGTAGTCAAAAGCCTGAACTAACTGATTTGACCGAACCCGTAAGTCCCGTAGTCAAAAGCCTGAAATAACTGAACTGATCTAACCGAACCCATAAGTCCCATAGTCAGATCAGGTAAAAGATTGTACTTGGATCATAGAGACCAACGCTTTTTTCCTCATTGAGAGGCACAGTCGTTGATTCTTTTCCATAGAACAATTTTTATCCAGGATTTACCTCATCTATCATACTATACAAAAATTGAATCTCGATTTACAGATCCATCAGTCCAGCCTAACCCCATCCAGTCCCATGGGTTAGCCAACCGCCCAACCACTGTAGTGATAGGATCCAATTAGGAATTTGGTTAGGTTTTATCCCGGGTACCAGGGAAAAGAAATCCAAAGCCCCCTTGCCGGATATTCATGCAAACATAAAACTAGTCACACCACTTACACACCCAATATGAACTTGTCTTTTTCACAGATTCAACAATCTTTAAAACAATCATTTAATGAAACTATAGTGTTACCGATCATAATCCTCTAATTATCCAGTTGAATCCTAATTTTCAATTCATTCCTTCATCGATGTACCTATGGTATCATTGGCAACCAGAACGCTCACCACCTGTTCACTCAGGAGCCTTTTCAATAGTTCCTAGCTCATAGTACCCGACAATATAATCACATAGAAATATCCAGATGGAATCTCCATTGAAGATCAGCAAGATCAACCAACAGATCCACCTGTTCACAAAGGAGCCTTTTCAATAGTTCCTAGCTCATAGTACCCGACAATATAATCACATAGAAATATCCAGATGGAATCTCCATTGAAGATCAGCAAGATCAACCAACAGATCCATATAAAAGAGCCATGGACTCATCCGTTGAGGACCAGCAAGGTCAATCAACCAGATCCATGCCCGAATTCAGAAAATAACTCTTACTCCTTGTTCCAATATCTTCCCTCGACGTACTCGTGGGTATCTTCGGTGACCCAGAGCCCGAGCACCGTATGGTCAGCACCCTCTAGGATCCTTCGCAGGTCACATAGCGCTTCACTCATAGGCCGCTTCCTTGGTCCCTCATCCACTATACCGAAAGCTCACCATTTAAATCAAACCGAGGCTGGTACGCGAGACATCCTCCGTTGACTCTCCGTTAGCAATTGCAACTTTAACAGATAGGTGCGAGATGTCCTCTGTTGACTCTCTGTTAGTAATTGCAACTTTAACAGATAGGTCTCCATGACCTCAATCCTCACAAGACGGTCAAAATGCTTTCCCAGCATTCTTGACATAAAACAGTCATTTCAAAACAGATTTCACATACAAATACAGTTCCAACAATATTTTCATCTTTTCTCATTACTCCGCATCCTTTCACATTAGTCCCCATCTTTTCTCATCTTACCACAATTTTATTTTCTTCATCGATCCCTATCACATCACATCATTCCCACATCAAATCACATTCAATCGCATCGATCCCTATCACATCACATCATTCCCACATCAAATCACATTCAATCGCATCATCCACACATCAATCCACATCATCCATACATCCATCCACATCAATCCACATTATCCACACATCCATCCACATCTTCCATACATCCATCCACATCGATCCACATGTCAATCTACATTATCCATATATCCATCCACATTAATCCACATTATCCACACATCCATTCACATCATCCACATCAATCCACACCATCCATACATCCATCCACATCAATCCACATTACCCACACATCAATCCACATTCATTTCATAAGTATTCCCATTCTCATCTAATCACATCTTTTTCTATCTCATCACTTACTTCCTCATTTATCCTCATCAGGTCTCATCCACTTGCATCTACCCATACATCTCATCACTTCACCACTTATCATTCATTCACATCCCGATTCACATCACATCTATTCACATCCCTTATCATTCATTCACATCCCAATTCACATACTAACACATTCATTCACATCCCAATTCACATACCGATTCACATGCTAACACATTCATTCACATCCCAATTCACATACCGATTCACATGCTAACACATTCATTCACATCCTATATCATTCATTCACATCCTGATTCACATGTTTACATCCTGATTCACATGCTATCACATTCATTCACATCCCTTATCATTCATTCACATCTCGATTCACATGTTTACATCCTAATTCACATGCTATCACATTCATTCACATCTCTTATCATTCATTCACATCCCTTATCATTCAAATCTATCCAATTTACATCACATCTCATCGCCTCAATTCTCATTCATATCCATCACATTTACATCCACATGTATTCTCCCACATCGATACTTATCACATACACATCCATCACATTTACATCCACATGTATTCTCCCACATCCATACTTATCACATACACATCCACATCTATCCTTTCACATACATCCACATCCATTCTTTCACATACATCCACTTCTACTCTTCACATACATCCACTTCTATTCTTCACATACATTCACATCCATCCTTTCACATGCACATATCCACATCCATTCTTTCACATACATCCACTTCTATTCTTCACATACATCCACATCCATCCATCCATTCATTCACATTTATCTGATTCATATCACATCTATCCATCCATTCATTCTTTTATAAAAATCAACTTCAGTGGTGGGAATAACACTTTTATAAAAATCCCTTTATACATCTATTTATGCATAAATTCAAATTTAAGGAAAATAACACTTTCGAAATAAAATAAAAATAAATTCCTTTATGCATGTTTCTATGCATAAAATCAAAATTGAAGAGAATAACTCTTTTGAAATAAAAATAAATTCTTTATGCATCTTTCTATGCATAAAATCAAAATTGATGAGAATAACTCTTTTAAAATAAAAATAAATTCTTTATGCATCTTTCTATGCATAAAATCAAAATTGATGAAAGTAACACTTTTATTAAAAAAAATCAATATGCATCTTTCTATGCATAAAATCAAAATTGAAGAGAATAACTCTCTTGAAATAAAAATAAATTCTTTATGCATCTTTCTATGCATAAAATCAAAATTGATGAAAGTAACGCTTTTATAAAAAAAAAATTCAATATGCATCTTTCTATGCATAGAATTTAATGTTAATAGAAATAACACTTTTATAATAAAAATATTTCTACTATGCATTTTTCTATGCATAGAATGAAAATAACACTTTTAGAATACACAAACGATGGGGATTACTCTTTTTGAATAATAAAAGATAAAACTTATTTCACAAAATTTAAGAAAATTTTACCATAACCTCCTTTGTATGGCTGACCATTTTTCAATTTTTCCTATTCTCAAGTTACTTAAAAATTATCCCCAAATGGTTTAAAGCATTCTAAACTAATCAAGTTTCACTTTTAAAAGAGAAACAATATGAAAAGTTTAATTCCAACAATTAGATTACTTATCGAGGATAAAGAAAGGCTGAATTTAAGAAGAAGAGAGGGGGAAAGCCTTTTCAGACAGTAAGGCATAGCATTATTTTACATTATAAAACAAAATAAAAATTAGAAAACCATTAAAAGAAATAAGAAAAAGTAGGATTTCTAACTTACATGAATTTATGGGAGCATTCCTTTGGCTTGATGGTTTGAGGGATCTACTCTTGTTTGCAACAAGAGTGGCCACCAATTCTTTAGAAGAGGGAATGGTCAAAAACTAATGAATTATTAATAAATTCACAGTTTTTGACTCTGGGGAGAAGTAGAGTAACAGTGCATAAAACACTATTATCCATTTACAAAGGGGGAGGCTTCATTTAGGAAATAGTGAGCCTCTAACCAAGCAAACTGATTCTAGAATTTTCCAGATCAGTTTGGTCAATTTTTGACCATTTTTAGGTCAGTTTAGCTTACTTTTTGGATCTAGTTGAAGCAGGAGAGAGGAGAGATGAAAATATCTCATTATTTGTGAGTTTAAAACTCAACCACACATGTGAAATAGGTGCCTCCTTCATGAGGGGAATTCCCCCACAACACTAAGGTGTCAAAAATGCATCATTTCTCTAAATATCTCTTCTGTTTTAACTAATATCCTTGTCCTTAGTCAACTCTTCATCTTATGTGAGTATTTACTCATTTTTGGAAGATTTTCTTTATTTCTTCAATTTATCTCCTCTCTACATTTGGATTAATCTAATTGGCCCCTCAGAACCTTAATCTAAAATTTTTTGAAAATTTGGACCCTTAGGATAAGGCCTTTTGAACAAATTATCATTGATTTCTAATGCACCTTCTGAAAATCTTTTTGAACTTCTATTTCGGGAAAATTTATTTTAATAAGAAGATATAATTTTCCATCCAAAAATATCTAAAAATTAAATAACCTCTCTCTAGAATATTTTCTCTCTCTAGGCCAAAATAGGGTAAAATAGGATCTATCTTTTATTTCATAAGATCAGAAGGAGAGGTTCTTACACCTGCACACCTCAAAAGCTGGAGGGAGGAATCTTACATCCTACCCCACTTAAAAAACGCGAGATGTCCTCATCTCGCAACATTAGAGGACAATTCATTTCCTTAAGATCCAACTGATTATGGGGTTCCTTATAGTTTGGAGAACCCAACAAAATCCTGCCGATAAAGATCCCTTATATAAAACTCATCTCATTAGATAACAATTCACTCAGATCATAACATTTAAACCCTTATCACAATAATGGTCCATTAGACCGAAATTTCAGTCTTTCATGGAAGTTTTCAATTTTAGAGATTTTTAATTTGACACCCCTTAACTTGATCCACTGGGTTAAGTGTTAACAGCAACAATCTGTTGCCAGCACAATCCACTAATCTCATAGTGATTTGCTGAAGTCATTAACGTCATTCCAGCTACGAACATCAGCACAGGGACTCATCCCATTCATCCTCATTGTGGTTTTGCTCAGTTTATTACATTTCAATCAAAATTCAGGAATCATTATTTTTCAATCAGAATCCAATTCAACTCATCAGTTCTCAACCAAAATTTTAAAATCATATCAACCACATTCGAATTCATCATCTTGACAGCATTTTAGCTTATAATTTCAAGATCTTAGATTTACTCGTATATACTGCCAGTAAAGAGCTGCAGTTATAACCTAGGTATATACGGGTAGCATGGTCCTTGGAACTATAAGGTAAATACCATCATGTCTAGGCCTTAAGCAAGTCAGGGATTCCATACAATTGCGGTACTTCCATCTAGAGACCCAATTACCAAATTGTATAAGTTTTATCACACAATTACAACCCTTTACTGCTTCTTCATAAATTTTTGACATTTTTGACTTCTCCGTTGATCCTCATTAGCCAAATTGCTCTGATACCAGCTGTAAGATCCCTAACCCCACTGCGCAACAAATTTGGGGGTGCTAGCAAGCGGAAGTAGCACTTCTTGCGCAAGGCAGGGTCCCACACTCGGGGCCTCGCCCCCCACGGATATCCAGACAAGAGACTAATCCATCGGTTCTTCCAAAACCAAACTCGAAAGACTTCCCTTGCCCGCAAAGCACGGGCAATTCCTCCAGGATAACTTTTCTCTAACGTAGTCAAAAGCCTGAACTAACTGAACTAATCTAACCAAACCCGTAAGTCCCATAGTCAAATCAGGGAAAAGATTGTACTTTGATCATAGAGACCAACACTTTTTTCCTCATTGAGAGGCACAACCGTTGATTCTTTTCCATAGAACAATTTTTATCCAGGATTTATCTCATCTATCGTACTATACAAAAATTGAGCCTCAATTTATGGATCCATCAGTCCAGCCATCTAGTCCCATGGGTTAGCCAACCGCCCAACCACTGTGTAGTGATGGGATTCAATTAGAAATTTGGTTAGGTTTTGTCCTTGGGTACTAAGGAAAAGAGTTCCCATGCCCCCTAGCCGGATATTCATGCAAACATAAAACTAGTCACACCACTTACACACGCAATATGAACTTGACTTTTTCACAGATTCAACAATCTTTAAAATAATCATTTAATGAAACCATAGTGTTACTGATCATAATCCTCTAATTATCCAGTTGAATCCTAATTTCCAATTCATTCCTTCATCGGTGTACCTATGGCAACAAGAACGCTCACCACTTGTTCACTCAGGGGCCTTTTCAATAGTTCCTAGCTCATAGTACCCGATAATATAATCACATAAAAATATCCAGATGGAATCTCCGTTGAAGATCAGCAAGATCAACCAACAGATCCATATAAAAGAGCCATGGACTCATCCGTTGAGGTTCAGCAACGTCAATCAACCAGATCCATGCCCGAATTCAAAAAACAACTCTTACTCCTTGTTCCAATATCTTCCTCGACGTACTTGTGGGGTATCTTCGGCGACCTAGAGCCCGAGCACCATATGGTCAGCACCCTCTAGGATCCTTCGTGCAGGTCACCTAGCGCTTCACTCATAGGCCGCTTCCTTGGTCCCTCATCCACTATACCGGAAGCTCACCATTTAAATCAAACCGAGGCTGGTCAAGACCTCGACCGACCTTGCCACGCAAGACGTCCTCCGTTTACTCTCTATTAGCAGTTGCAACTTTAACAGATGGGTCTCCACGACCTCAATCACAAGACGGTCAAAATTCTTTCCCAGCATTCTTGACATAAAACAGTCATTTAAAAACATATTTCATATACAAATACAGTTCCAACAAAATTTCCATCTTTTCTCATTACTCCGCATCCTTTCACATTAGTCCCCATCTTTTCTCATCTTACCACAATTTTATTTTCTTCATCGATCCCTATCAAATCACATCATTCCCACATCAAATCACATCAAATCACATCCAATCGTATCATCCACACATCAATCCACATCATCCATACATCCATCCACATCAATCCACATCATCCATATATCCATCCACATCATCCATACATCCATCCACATCAATCCACATTCATTATCCACACATCCATCCACATCTTTCATACATCCATCCACATCAATCCACACGTCAATCGACATTATCCATACATCCATCCACATCAATCCACATTATCCACAAATCCATTCACATCATCCACATCAATCCACATCATCCATACATCCATCCACATCAATCCACTTTACCCACACATCAATCCACATCAATTCACATTCATTTCATAAGTATTCCCATTCTCATCTAATCACATCTTTTTCTATCACTTACTTCCTCATTTATCCTCATCAGGTGTCTCATCCACTTGCATCTACCCATACATCTCATCACTTCACCACTTATCGTTCATTCACATCCTGATTCACATCACATGACATCGCATCCCTTATCATTCATACACATCCTGATTCACATACTAACACATTCATTCACATCCTATATCATTCATTCACATCCCGATTCACATGCTAACACATTCATTCACATCCTATATCATTCATTCACATCCCGATTCACATGTTTACATCCTAATTCACATGCTATCACATTCATTCACATCCCTTATCATCCATTCACATCCCGATTCACATGTTTACATCTTGATTCACATGCTATCACATTCATTCACATCCCTTATCATTCATTCACATCCCTTATTATCATTCATATCTATCCAATTTACATCACATCTCATCGCCTCAATTCTCGTTCATATCCATCACATTTACATCCACATGTATTCTCCCACATACATCCACATCCATACTTATCACATACACATCCACATCTATCCTTTCACATACATCCACATCCATACTTATCACATACACATCCACATCTATCCCTTCACATACATCCACATCCATTCTTTCACATACATCCACTTCTACTCTTCACATACATCCACTTCTATTCTTCACATACATCCACATCCATCCTTTCACATACACACATTCACATCCATTCTTTCACATACATCCACTTCTATTCTTCACATACATCCACATCCATCCATCCATTCATTTACATTTATCTGATTCACATCACATCTATCCATCCATTCATTCTTTTATAAAAATCAACTTCAGTGGAAATAACACTTTTATAAAAATCACTTTATACATCTATTTATGCATAAGTTCAGATTTAAGGAAAATAACACTTTTGAAATAAAATAAAAATAAATTCCTTTATGCATCTTTCTATGCATAAAATTAGAATTGATGAGAATAACTCTTTTGAAATAAAAATAAATTCTTTGTGCATCTTTCTATGCATAAAATCAAAATTGATAAGAATAACTCTTTTGAAATAAAAATAAATTCTTTATGCATCTTTCTATGCATAAAATCAAAATTGATGAGAATAACTCTTTTGAAATAAAATTAAATTCTTTATGCATCTTTCTATGCATAAAATCAAAATTGATGAAAGTAACGCTTTCATAAAAAAATTCAATATACATCTTTCTATGCATAAAACCAAAATTGAAGAGAATAACTCTTTTGAAATAAAAATAAATTCTTTATGCATCTTTCTATGCATAAAATTAAAATTGATGAAAGTGACACTTTTATTAAAAAAATTCAATATGCATCAAGCCTATATATAGATATTTGTGCAAGCCTAAACTAAATCTAAACCTAGCACCCAAGGGTGCAATAAACATAGAGAAAAGCATAAAAGCTCAAACTAAACCCAAACCTGGCAGCACTGGCATCCAAGGGTGCAATAAACATAGAGAAATGCATAAATGATTAAAAGAAAAAGAGGGCTTACCTCTTTTTTGTGATGCATAAATTATTAAAAGAAAAAGGGGGGTTACCTCTTTTTTTGTGAAGCCGAAGGAGAGGATTAGTGCAAGACCTACATAACGTAAGATTAAAAAAAGCAACTAGTAGATTAAACATAAGCTTAAATAAAGTGATTACAAAACATAAGATTAAACAAAGTGATTAGTGAATTGAGAGCATTGAGAGCTCTATGCATGCATTGAGAGCTCTATGCTAACCTTAAAAGCATAAAACCCAAAAAAATACAAATTCTATAAGCTGTTTGCATGCATTTAGAGCTCTATGCATGTATTGGGAGCTCTATGCATGCTCTATGCATGTATTGAGAGCTCTATGCATGCTTAGAGCTAACCCTAAAATCATAAAACCTAAAAAGTCACAAAACCCTAAAACCCTAAAAATCCCTAAAAGCATATTAGAAAGGATGAGCTCTTACCTCAAGAAGCTAGGGTTGTAGATTGTTAACTTGAATAAGCCTAGAAAATAGCAATAAACTTTAAAAAAAAGTTAGAAAGTATACTTCATTTTAACATATGAGCAAGCAAGAGGAGACATGAAAGAGGAAAAGGGGACAAGAAGAAAAACAAGGTGAGTTTCTTTAACCCTAACCATAATACAAACTTAATAGCTTCTACATAGAAAGCCTGATAGAGAGCTTTGATGATAGAGAGCTCTCCATCAAAGATCTCTATTGGCACTTCTATGTAGAAGCTAGGATTAGGGGGGCAAGAAAAAGAGAGAGGAGAAAGAGAAAGGAAAGAGAGGGGAAGGAAAAGAAAAGCTCACATAGAGAGCATGGATGAAGTTTTCCATGAAAGCTTGAGAGTAAAGAAGAAAGGAATGAAGCTTTCCATGAAAGCTTGAGAGCGTAGGAGAGGGAGAGAAGCATATACCTTGGAAGAGGGATGAGCTTTGATGGAGGGAGAGGTAGAAGGGATGGAAATGACTTTGGATGGGAGGATTTTGGATGGGAGGAAGAGTTGCAACAATCAATCGACTCTCATTCTATGCATGTGCCTCAAAGGGGTTAAGTAGAAAGAATCGTGCAGCAATGATTTAGGCAAGAGTACTAGTTTGCAAGGCGCTGTTGAGCATCAAAATTCTGCTACTAATTTTGCTATTGAGCAACGGTATTTTGCTACTGTAAATGCTGCATAGTAGTAAAATCCTATGCCACTTTCCACCTGGTAGTGGGTGGTTGTTGCAAGATAAGGGGTACCACTTTTGAGAGTTGGGCATGGGCGCCCTGAAGGTAGCCTAAAAATAGGCATCTTTATAACTCAAAGGTCCAATCTCTCGTAATTATGTTTGGAATTTAGTGGCATAGTTTTTGGGACGCACATTATACATATAGTGGGTGTTCGAATGGCACCCCCTGATGGGAAATACAATTTATTTTAGTGATTGTTTCATTGCACGAAAGTTTTGGAATTTGCATTTTCCAACTTTCTTTAGTGCAGTATATGTCACACATACAATGCTTAGTACTTCTGCATCCTAATTCCAATGATCATCACAATTCGTACATGAATGTAACACATTGTATAGAGGTCAACTTGATTTATTGGGAAATTTTTGGCTATTTAGCTATTTTTTATAAATGTTTTTCACTACTTTATATTGTATAGTAACATGTGATCTTTTGTTCAAGATCTTGGCAAATGTGAAGCTCATAATTGAAGATCCAATTGTGAGAAGTTAGATAAATATGTATAGAATGTGGGCATATTGTCAAATTGCAATTTTAACGTTGAATTTCTTTCGATCTTCTGTAGAAAATTCAGTATCTTAGAGGGCCTGAAAAAGTATAATAATTTAATTATATAAATTTAATGCGATCCTCATTAGTACTTGTCATGATAAATTTAACAAAAAAATTTGGAGTGAATTTGAGTAAGGAAAGTTCATTTTCCATCCATCTTAATCAAATTTTCATTGTTGGTCTACCCAAATTCTAAAACAAAGGATGTCTATTAGGCCTGGTGTTTCACCAAACCTAGAGAGTATGCCATTTGTCAAGCAATTGCACTATGGTAACATAGTTTTAGTCCTGCATGTACATGTCACATCATATGGAGGAGACTACACATAAGCATCTTGCCATCTCATCATGCCACCTTAACTTGGTCAACAAGGTTGACTCCCTAAAGCCTACATAGCATGCCACATCAAACGCATATATGGCATTTGCATGTAATCAAGAATGTCCATGTCATCTTATCACCTCAGCACAGTCAGCTTGGTTGACTTTTTCGCCTTACATGGCATGGCACATCATATACACGCATGGCATTGCCACCTCACACTTGAGCATTAGGAATGCCCATGTGGAGGTTCCATGTCAGCAGAATTTTGCCACGTGGTAAAACATTTGCCACCTCACTATTATATTTCATGATTTAATTAATACGAGAAAATATAAAAATTATTTTTAAAATAATATTTTAATAAATGTTTTTGAAATAAAATTATGTAATATAATTTTAAGTCTCTCCTCCAAAAAATATATATAAATAAAATTTTTTAGTTAAATAAATATTATTTATTGAATAAAATATATTATTAAAAAATAAATATTTTTTAAATTTTTAATCAAGTAAATATTATGATATAATTAAATAAATTCTAAAGAAATTTTAATATTATTTATTAATCAAATAAATTTTATGTATTATTTAAATAAATTTTATTTATTAAATAAATAAATAATAATATTTGTTACTCAAAATAATTAATTCATTCATCATTTCTAAAAATTATAATTATCTTTTAATATATTTTTAGTATTTTATAAAAAATTATCATTATCTGTAAAAATCCAGATTTTATCCATAATCTAATTTACCCAATGAAATGCTAACTAGCTTGGTATATATAGCCCAATTTTTAGAGTCTCCCTCATTCAGCTTCACCAACTTTGGAGATAGCTCCATTCCAATCATATGTTAATCTTGTTCTAGTATTACTTTAATCTCAATTATCTTCAATTTTATGCTTAATCTCTTTTTTACTACTTCTTAGCGTGAGTTCACAAAGTCATAGGAGTAGAAAAAGCAATAGGAAATGGGATCCCCCGATCCATTTTATTCATGAGGAGCAAAAAAGGGTTCGCATGGAAGATAGGAGAAGAAGAGATCGTGAGCGCAAAGCAAGGGATTGAGCATTGCAACGTACAACAGGTTCAATTGACAAGGCATCATCTCCTCCCCCCACCCATTCTCCATCTCTTCTCCATGACCCCACTCCACCTCTTTCTCCTCCTCATTCTCCTACAATTCTTTCTCCACGCTATGTTGAGCCCTTTGCCACTCCTCCCTTACACCTTGTCCATGCGGTTGTTGTCACTCCATCCTCAGGCGCCGCCCATGAGGTGGACACTCCTATCTTCAGTGCCTCTCCACCTTTTGGCAGGCCCTCTGAGTTTGGCACTTCTCTCTTGGGTGTTGCTCACCATGAGCTAGTTACTCCTCCATTGGGCGCCTCTCCATCTTTGGCTGCACCATCCGAGATTGCCACTACTTTGTTGGGCACCTCCCATGAGCTTGCCACTCCATCACCAAGTGCCTCTCCAACCTCGAGGGTGGCCCATGAGTTTACCTCACCTCTCTTGGGTGACACACGAGCTCCATCTAGTGCGTCCCATGACCTTGATGCCACTCCTCTATGTGATGCACATGCCCTTCTTGCCGCCTCCGACACTTCTCACTTTGGCGATGCTGATGACATTGTCGACCATGTGCTTGCCACTCCACCGTTCGCACTGTTGCTCATGAGGCATCTTCTCATGGAAAATCCCTTTCCAAATCTGGTGCACAAAACCGTGCCAAATCCCTTTCCAAATCTGGTGCACGAAACCGTGCCAAGCTATCTTTGGCAAGTACTTTGTTGACCTCGATGTGGCATCACAGTCTAGTGTGCTAGATGCCTTGCTCTACGGCACTTACGCATGGCACAGTGTACTGTCGCTTCTACGATTTGCAGCCCACATTCAAGGAGGGTCGGGGCTGGTGTGCTACTGAGCTTTAGGCAATCCTACAACACAGTTAAGTGTAAGTTGCATCCAGATAGATTGGCTACGAGACATGCCCTTACAACATTTGTTTCTAGTAGTGTTCTGCCAGGTACGCATCGTGCTACTTCTCGCATTCTTCAGATTTATCATCGAGCACTTCATGTAGGGTTTATGACGAGACAGAGATTGGATAGTGGGATTGAGGGTGCTCTATGGGCTAGTAGTGTCTGTGCACCTAGATGCAATCATTTATCCGGAGATGAGGGCAATGATAGAAAGGTTTGAGGCTACAATATCAATCTGCACACTCTCTAGATCTGAGGGTCTCCAAGATGCTCACATGCTCGTGCTGAGCTAAGGTTCACCATGGGGGGCCTCCCTTCTTCCTATTAACTCGCCAAAGTGAGAGTTTCACCAGCAAGAACTAGATGAGAGTATATGATCTCCTCCTTGTGTTGTACGGAAGAGAGGATATGCTCAAAAGCAAAAGCAGTCATATCCTGAGTTTGAGTAAGATCGGGGATACTAGATAAATATAGGGCGTCCATCTATAAAATCCATTTCATCAATTAAAAGTCTTCATCAATGAAGCTTAGTCTAGCATGTGAATGCATCTTTCTAGGATTTTATTATAAAATTTAGACAAAATTCAACTTTGATTCTTGAGCTGTCAAAACAAGGCTCTGATACCAGCTGTGTGAGACCCCTTCCCCCTCTGCACATCAAACTCTAGAGTGCTAGAAGCGAAAGTAGCAACCTTGCATGCAAGGCAGAGCTTCCCACTTGGGGCCTCGCCTATGAATGTTCAGACAAGAAACTAATCCGGCGGTTCTTCCAAAATCGAACCCAGAAAAAACTTCCCTCGCCTAGAAAGCATAGGCGGTTCCTCTAGGAAAATATTCTAACGTAGTCAAGGGCCTTATCTATCCTTTGTATTTCGACCGAACCCGTGGGTCACATGGCCGACTCAAGGAGAAACTTCCACTTAGTTCATATTAATCATCACTTTTTTCCCCTTAAGCGAGGCACAGCCGACCGTTGATTCTTTCCCATAGAACAAGAATCTTTTTGGGACTTACTTTAACTATCGTAACTTAAACCTAACTGAATTTTGTTATAGGAATCCACTGATCTAGCTGGCCCATGGGTTATTTAGCCAACCGCCCACTGTATTGATGGGATCCCTTCATTAGGACTTGTTTGGGGTCTTCTTGGGCCCTTTTATTTGGACACTTAGTGAAATGCTTAAAATGCTAATCAAGCTTTGACCAAGCTAGTGGCCTAGGCCTGAAAATGCATTTTTCCTTTTCTACAAAAAAGAAAATAGGCCTAAAGGTAATCTAATCATTAGATCTTCTGTCCTTGGGAAGGAATATGGACCTAACTGCCTTTTTGTCTTGTAGTGAAGTACCTTTCACAAAGAATGTTTGAAAATTTTCGTCACTTTGTTCCCTCCCTTTTTTGAGGTGCTGCAGATCCCACTCTCTCTACACTCTCTCTCTAAAACGCGTTTAGGGTATTTTACTTGGGTAAGGGCTTCTTTTTCTCTCTCTAGGAGCCATGGCCTGCAGATCTAGACCTCCTACTCCATCATCCTCTCCACCAGCTCTCATGGAAGAGCTCACCATCCCCTCTTGTGAAGGTACAGATCTACACATCCTTGCAAGCTGAAGCTCTCCATCTCCATCACTAGCAAGCTCTCCATATCTATCATCCTCTCCACCAGCTCTCATGGAAGAGCTCACCATCCCCTCCTGTGAAGGTACAGATCTACACATCCTTGCAAGCTGAAGCTCTCCATCTCCATCACTAGTAAGCTCTCCATATCTATCTCCTCAAGGCCTCCATTTCTCTATATCCATCTGCATCTCCTCCACCTCCATCTCCATCTTCATCTCCTCCATCACCATCCACATTTCCATCCTCCACCTCCATCCTCCATCTCCATCATCTCCATCACCATCCACATTTCCATCTCTGTATCCATCTACATCTCCATCTCCATCACCATCCACATTTCCATCTCTGTATCCATCTACATCTCCATCTCCATTTGCTAGGTACAATGGCTCTACGGGACATCACCAACAAGCAATCAAAGTTTCGCTTGCACGTGGACTTAGATGAGGAGTATGCCACAATGCGAAGTAATCGAACGAAGGGATGTATTCCTGCTGAGGTGCTACGACTTCAAGGTGCAAAAGCCATTGATCTTTGGACTGATGGAAGCATTTATCCCCTTGATCCACAGACTGGTGCACCTCCCCCTTTTCGTAATATCACGCAGGTCGTACGCTTCTTGGGTGATGGTTATAATGGTTTCTTAGGGTACTGTCAGAGGCTCTATTCTTTGTACTTGCAGGAACTCTCAAATCAAAATCACCTCAGGAAGCTTCTAAAATTATGCAAGGCAGAAAAGGAAGAATGTGCGTCAACTTTCATGGCCACAAAGGAACATATGCTGGCTCGAGTCAAGGATCTAGAGAAGGAGGATGCAGAGCAGAAGATGAAGCTTGATAAAGGTGTGGAAAGGAGGGATCGAGCTATAGAGAACTATCTCCGTCTTCGAAACTCAACTCGGAACCTTCGCCGACGTGTCGATCATTTCACTCACCTCCCCGTGGGATATAATGCAAGGCAGCGAAAGCGCAAGCCTCTGAGTCTTCTTTCCAAAGATGGGGGGGCTCGCAAGCGACGTGTGCATCAAACAAGGTAATCACAGCTTCAAAACTAGCATTACATTCCTTTTTCATATAGTTATGTCATTGACTCTGAACTATGTGATGTCCAGGGAATGTGCTAAAGCAATATTAGGTTGTTCCAATACTGAGGAGTCTATCCTTGAGCACATTATTCCAGAGCAGAAAGTAATCAATATGATAACCAATCCAGTAAATGGTGCGTTGCGTGACAGGATTCAAAAGTATTTTCTCAAGGAATTCGAGCAGATTGTCAGTCCCATTGACATGCTCACTGTGTGCGACACAGCAGGTATCAGTGATAAGGGATATAGGGCTTTGTATACTTGCATCACAGCACGTCTACGAGGCAAAGGAATGACACGATCTATACTTCCAACACCATACAGTATAGTTATGGCAAGGAAGTCAGCAAACAACAATATTGCCGACTTGCTAGGCGGCTACAGATGGGTGGATGGTAGCATGCCAATGTCAAATTCAAAAGATTTTGCTTACAACAAGTTTAACAATGTTTACGTCGAGGTGGAGGCGCTTCAACGAGCTATGATTCAGTTTTATGATATGACATTAGAGGAGACGGATGGAAAGGCTATATTTGTCCTCAAATTGGATGAATGTCAGGTTGTAAAGGGCCAAAGGGTGGAACGTACAAGTCTGACACTCATGAGCAGGGCATTGAAGCGAAAGAGCTTAGATGGCGAAGATGAAACAGGTGATGCGGAGAATAACTTGCACACAAAGCGACGCAAGCAAGATTACTTTGGAGTGCAGTCTGAGAAGAACATATGGTGGCAGGCGGCATGGACCCTTCCGCACGAGGACCATGACAGTCTGAGGTGGTACTTCACCCGTACAGGTATTCAAGGAGTGATACACAGGCAATCAAATGGTGAAGTCTTGCATGTGCCTAGCACTGGTCACTTTGAAATAGAGTGGCACCTTGGTGGTGATCTCAAGACCCTCAAATGCATGTTGGGAACTAAAAGCGGTGCTAACACTTTGTTTCCATGCATCTTTTGTTGTCATCCAAGGATGCCAAGTGTCGCAATGGGGAAGGCCAAACAAGCAACCAAGGTGAAAGATCGTAAGCAGGCAAGTGCAAAGGGCTCAAATCAATTACAAAAAGGGAAGGGTATGCACGTCTGGCTCAATGGAATTATGAGCTGCAATCAAAGCAAGGCACCATCTCGCGCAGAGGAGGATGCTACTTGGAACCCTATTCTTTCAATTCCACTGTCGCGAGTACATGTGTGTACCTTGCACGCAAGACTTAGAATTCTGGACAAATTGTTGATTCTCCACATCAATTATGCTTGGAACATGGAGCCAGAGTCACGGCGAGAACAGGGCATCCAAGAGCTTGAAGTTGTTTTATCATCCGTGGGGCTTCACGCAGGTGCTGTCACCCTCTCTAAGGATCGCAAAAACCCATCAAGTACCCAAGATAACCCTAATAAGATATGTATGGGTGGTGCAAAAGCAAGACACCTGCTCTCAAACTATGGTGAGGCTCAAAGCCATACACATTTTGAATTATGGAAGCAGATTTGTGATGTAACAACCTATCAAGGCAATGAGGCGACACTAGGATTGAAGCGTGCACATGTGTGGGAAGCTTGTGATGAGATGATGAGGCTTCTTGAGCGCCCGTATCTTGATGAAGCAGAGATAGCTACATTCAAGACTTCGATTGACAGATTCACAGAAGAAATGATCGATGCTTGGGGGGAAACTCATATAACACACTACATGCATATTCTCTATGCGCACAGTTCCTTCTTTCTAGATGAATATGGGTCTCTTGCACTCTGGAGCAACCAAGGCATGGAACGATCACATTACCAAGCCAAGGCGGCCTATTTTAAGAACACGGGTCATGGCGGTGGCAAGGTTCGCAGCAATGCGTTTCAGGAAATGTTCAATTGGTTTTACCGTGCACTTACTGGGAGAAAGGCCCAAAAGCGAGCCGGAAATTTGTCTTTGAGGCGCAAAATCATGAAGGTGTTAGGTGCAAGGCGAAAGAGAAGGGTGCAATGCGTCAATGGCACGTGAAAGAGCGAGGCAATGGCACAGTGGTCGACTAAGAAATGGCCGTGTGTGGTTACCCACCCAATAATTCTTGTTCGCCACTTTTTGGCGCGTTCATTTTGTAAATTGACTTTTTTGTAATTTTGGCCCCCTATAAATATCAGTGAGTTTTATAGTCATTTTTAAAAGTCTTGACTTGTGAGCTCTCTCTCTTCCTCTCCCCTTGACTCTCTCGCGCGCTCTCTCTCTCTCTCTCTCTCTCTCTCGCTCGTGCACTAATATCTCACGCACATGGAGCCCCCAAATGATCCTCCCTCCAATACGCAGGATGACATTTTCAAAGACCTTGGGCCCTTACCGGTGGCACATAGAACTGCAATCCCAAACATTTACCCACAAGCCCAAGTGGATCTGGAAGCTGAGCGTGTGAGGCTTGAGCGAGAGGCCCAAGAAGCCCAAGAATGCCAAGAAGCGAAGAGATTACACAAAGAAGCAGAGGACATGGAGGCAGCTGAGAGAGCAAGAAAAGAAGCCGAAGAGACCGTCAGAACTCAAGAGGACGAGGCAGCAAAGAAAGCACAGGAGGATGAGGCTGCCAAGAAGGAGGAAGAAGACGAGGCAGTTAGGAAGGCGGAGGCAGATAAGAAGGCTGTAGAAGAAGCTCAGGCCGCCGCAAGCAACAAGAGAAGATTAGCATTCTTTGCTGCGGAGGAGGATTGGCTTAACAGAAAAGCTCACGGATTTGTTGCTGACCTGCGAATGGCCGGATACGAAGATGACACAATTTTGGAAGCGGCTATACAAAGTCTTCGAGCAGAATATACAAAGAGGAGAAATGAAGACACAGTAGAAAGGGAGCACCTGCCGAGCAATAGGATTGTCAATGCAATGCTAGACAGAGTCTTGGCTCGTGCACTTGGTAAAGGAAAGAGAAAACTCTCAGCTGAGGAAGTAGAAAATAAGAGACAGAAGCTTGAACGAGAAGCCAGGGCAGCAAACACACGGAGGCTTCGTGAGGAAAAAGACAGGAAAGATGAAGAGGAGCGAGTAAGGAAGGAGGCAGAGCAGAGAGCAACTCCGAAGACTCCATCTGCAAAGGCAAAGAAAACTCCAACACCTGCAAAGGCTAAGAAGGAGAAAACCATTCCTAAACGCACAGAACCCCCTTCCGATAACTTCCAAGAGCAGCGACAGAAGTTTAAAAATGACACGCCAGCTTGGACTCGCCACGCGCAAGCACCACCGCCCCCAACAACGCAGAAGAAGCAAAGGTGGAGACCAGGGACAGTTGCCCTTAGAGAAATTCGCAAATATCAAAAGACCTGCACACCAATTATTCCAAAGGCACCTTTTGGGCGTCTCGTCAAAGAGATTATCCACGACCAGCGCCGGGATGTCAATCGTGTGCAAGCGGCGGCACTAGGCGCTCTGCAACAAGGTGCCGAGGATATTTTGGTTTCGCTTTTCCAAGACGCGGTTTTGTGCATGGTGCATGCAAAACGTGTCACTTTGAAGCCATCTGATCTTCATCTAGCTAGGCGTATCCGTGGAGAGGAAGCTCTCTTTCACTAGATAGGGGAAGCCTTTGTAATGCAACAAACCGTGTTTTGTAATCTCAATTTGATTAATGAAAAACCATGTCTATTTTCAAAAAAGTTATTTTCTATTGCAAGTGATTGTTGTCTTGTCAAGGTAATTGTAGTCTTTTGCATGTAATTGTTGTCGCTATGTACATTCGACCTCATGTGAACGCTCGTCTGCCACCGCCCGTCCGACTTTGGCTCGACTCGACGGGCCGATTTCTCCCGCGTATGGCCCCAGAAGGGTATATCAGCTGTGCGGGGTGCGCCGGGGCCGAGGGGGGGGGCCGGTGGTCGCTCCGTGGCACACAGAAATCGGCCCGTCGAGTCGAGCCAAAGTCGGACGGGCGGTGGCAGACGAGCGTTCACAAAAATTGATTGAAACATCATGACAGGACACGACAACAACATATAAACACATCAAGAAGATAAAACTTAAAATCAACTCGAAAAACATCTTGATGTCATTAATTGTTTGATTTTCACAGAAGGCAAATGAGTACATTGGATCTAGCCAACTCGCTTGATGAGCTTGGTGAAAGCCTCGTGGGTGAGAGTCTTTACTGATGGTTTGTCACCAATGCATTCGGCTATCTCTTTGGCATCAGTGATGCCTTGTCCAAGGCTAAGGCCACAAAATCCTAGGAAAGACCCTGCACCTTTATCACCAAAGCTATAGATAGCTGCTTCCCTATTTACAAGAATACATTTATGGGCATTTTGGGCTATAGGGGCTTCAGACAGGATGGCGCTTAGGGCTCTGCACTTCAAAAATTCAGCTTGCGCATCATTTGAAAAGTCGTTGTGAATTACGCGAAGCATCTCGGCATTGAAGCTCGGGATGTAGTGCCATAGCGCAGCATCTTTCCCCTCCACCTCCTTTCGTGCTCCACCCTTTCGGCTTGCGAACCAGTCCATTTCTCTTGTGGTCTACAAAGTAGATAGAAGAATGAGTTGACTTCAAAAAATTACAAATTAAGAAGGGAAGAAATTGGGTGTACTACCTCAGTGGCATCATCATGATCCGCAAGGTCTGCATCACTAATATTGATGCTCCCGAGGCTGACGAAATCCGAAATGGCAAGCGGCTTGTGAGGGGCAAAGCTAGTTTCTGGCACACTCTCGTAGAAATCCTTGCACTGGGATATTTGTACAAGAGTCTCTGCCACAAGGGACTCTATTGAGGCATGATTTTTCGGGAGTGCAAGCACCTTTGTGACATCTGCGGAACTGAAGTCAATGCGGATGTCATCATCTTTGGACGGCTGTTGTGTGTCTCGCATGCCCGCGTACATAGCAATGACTGAGAGAGTTTCATCCTGGTGCAGCCCAAGGACATGGGCGATGTCATCCAAAAATAAGAACTCTACACCTTCTACTATGATGGGGTGTAGAGTTCGCACTTCGAGCTCTGGAACTTCATCCATGACATCGTCCCCTTCGATGTCCCGTTTCACAGCCTCAGCTTGCGGCTCTTCCGCCAGAGTCACAAGTGCAAGAGATGCTTCTTGCACTGGGGTGACAATCTCCTCCTTTGGGTCAGCTTCCTTGATCAAGAGATAAGGTGTGGCTTTCTTTGGAGGAGTGGCCTTCCTCTTTCCCTTGCTTTTCTCTGTTCCCTCCAAGATCAGGAGGGCAAGAGTCATGTCCCACCTCAAAAAACTTGTGCCAATGTTGCCCATTCCAAGACCTACCAGGTTATCTTCTTCCTCCTCCCTTAGATATGCGCTACTAAGGCCTTTGAGGAATCTTGCAAGCCTGAACCTGAAATTTTTGTCCGCTTTGTAGGTATGCTTGATAAGATCCACAGGCACCCAAGTTCCCTCCTCGTCTTCAAAGTTGACACAATATTCAGCCATGTATGTGTCCATGTAGCTAGTGAACGCCCCAAACACGTCATTATGGAGTTCGGCGGTGCCTTCCATGTCAATAGATGTCTGAAAGATGGGTGCAAGCTTCTCGATCAAGTGACCGAGGTCAAGCTTGTGCAATTGAGATAGGAGAGCTTGGGCGGGGGTGGCCATGCTTGAGTAGCGAAGAAGGCGAGGGGACCGCAAAGATGCCGAGAGTGAGGAGATGAACTCAAAGTGGCCAAAAGTGACTTATAAAGAGGTCTTTAAAACTTTTTTTATGTTTAAAAACTCACTTAAAACCTCCAAAAAAATAAAAACACGCGACAAAACTTAAAAGTGCACAAAATTGAATGCAAATTGCGAGTAGCCAAAATTGTTTTGAATTAATCTCTCAAAATCTGTTACATAGCTTGCTTGATATGGATACATTTGGGGAAGGGAATGCTTTTACAAAAGTAAGATGCCTCTTTCCTCTTACGTAGAGGTGTGTTATCAATCACAAATGAAAAGTCACCTTTCAGTGCAAACCTAAGGCCTAAGTACTCCCTTAGGTTCGCCATATTCCAATCAGCATTTACTACGATATCCCACACATCAGCTTGCGTGCTAACATGTACATCAAGCTGTTCTGCATCGTTGATGTCCGAATCGAGTGCTTGCCATTCGCCTCCAGTCAGCTTCCAACGTCTGTAAGGAAAGATAATAGAGAGTTGTTGCTTTCCAAGCTGGTACCGAACGACCATCTTCTCCGACACCACCATGCACTTTATCTTGTCACCCTGCTGTTGAATAACCTTCAAATCCCACGAAGGTGGCAAAAAGGCACTCATTACTGTGCCTCCCTTTGCAATCCACATTGTAGGAGTCCGGTGAACATCAGCCTCCTTGAACAAAAACACAAACAAATGTAAAGGCATGAAGAACGTGAGAGTCGCACGATGTGACCCATAGGTGCACTTCATTGCATTGCACACATCAATCTCAATCCGACGTCTGGTTAGTGCAACCAAAGTATTGTCGGGCTTTGGCCAATCATGGTCCGTGAGACTTGGTGTAGGGAGCCTCCGTAGAGTCCCAGAACCATCTCTTGACGTGGGTACAATATACTCTGCATGAAAGAAGAAAACTGAGCACTCTAAAAGCTCTAATGTTGAACAACCAGTATATAGTAGCTTGCCGATTTCAAAGTGGTGCGCCTCAAAGGTTCCAAAAAGGGCCTCTAAAGGCTCCCATTCCACAAATGTCGACGGAAAGATGTCTGCACAGAACATTACAAGAACACACTTGAAAAAATCAAGCTTCCGTAACATGAAATGATATTAGCATGTCTCAGTGCAGCCCATAAAACAAGAAGCACAAATAAAACTTACAATTTGCAGGAAAGCGTTTGTGATTGGCATTGTCAACACGGAGTTGCGATGCCTTGTAGACGTGTTGGATCATCACCTGCTTGCTTCCGTCAGCCCCCTGCTTGAGATCCACTATGCGACCCTTCCAATGGTGTGACTTTAACCCTATGTATCTGCGAGAGACTTTGTGGGCTCCCCTTGTGCTTGGATGCATCGTCACCCACATTCCTTTTGCAAAGGTGCTTGTAACCCACAAGCCAATGTCGTCTTGTTCGTTGCTGCTGCTAAAGGACTCCACCCTTGAACGAGGTCGGCGACTCATTGTGCTTGGCTAACCGCTCTAGCATAGCATATAAGCTGGCAAGAGGAGTCAAGAATGTGTATAAGCTAGCAAGAGGAGAGTGAAGAATGTGTGCAAGCAAGAGAGGATGGACTTGATGGGGAAAAAAGGACTGTTTTCCAAGCTTTCCATAGCCAAGAAGATCTCTGCAACCTAATGCTAGCAGAGCATATAAGCTGGCAAGAGGAGTCAAGAATGTGTATAAGCTAGCAAGAGGAGAGTGACGAATGTGTGCAAGCAAGAGAGGATGGACTTGATGGGGGGAAAAAGTGGACTATTTTCCAAGCTTTCCATAGCCAAGAAGGCACAGAAAGATAGATCTAACTTTAGGAGGGAAGGGGAAGGCAGAATGGGGAGGGAGGAGGCCAAAAAAGATTCTTTTAGTTAGAGAGAGACTCAAAACCGAATTGCTAGTTTTAGAGAGAGGAAGAGGGAGTGGGGAGAGGGAAAAGTAGCTTTAAATGAGGGATAATGATGGGGGGGCGTTTCTGGCCCTAGCCCACTTTTTGAGGTGGGGTCATTTATGCCAGTTTGAGCTGTCTTTATTAAAAAAAGGTGGGAAATCTGATTTTATTGAAAGATTTTGCATTTTCAGCCCAATTTCTTTAAAAAAAAACGTATGATTCAAGTTTGACCCCTACATATTAGGGGCAGGGAAACCCAACATTTTTCTCCACATGGCCTTCTCCCATTGCACCATTCCTTAATGACTGTCATTAGGCTTGGGGCAAATTAAAGGGCCCAAGAAGACCCCAAACAAGTCCTAATTCAGTATCTTAGAGGGCCTGAAAAAGTATAATAATTTAATTATATAAATTTAATGCGATCCTCATTAGTACTTGTCATGATAAATTTAACAAAAAAAAATTGGAGTGAATTTGAGTAAGGAAAGTTAATTTTCCATCCATCTTAATCAAATTTTCATTGTTGGTCTACCCAAATTCTAAAACAAAGGATGTCTATTAGGCCTGGTGTTTCACCAAACCTAGAGAGTATGCCATTTGTCAAGCAATTGCACTATGGTAACATAGTCTTAGTCCTGCATGTACATGTCACATCATATGGAGGAGACTACACATAAGCATCTTGCCATCTCATCATGCCACCTTAACTTGGTCAACAAGGTTGACTCCCTAAAGCCTACATAGCATGCCACATCAAACGAATGTCCATGTCATCTTATCACCTCAGCACAGTTAGCTTGGTTGACTTTTTCGCCTTACATGGCATGGCACATCATATACACGCATGGCATTGCCACCTCACACTTGAGCATTAGGAATGCCCATGTGGAGGTTCCATGTCAGCAGAATTTTGCCACGTGGTAAAACATTTGCCACCTCACTATTATATTTCATGATTTAATTAATACGAGAAAATATAAAAATTATTTTTAAAATAATATTTTAATAAATGTTTTTGAAATAAAATTATGTAATATAATTTTAAGTCTCTCCTCCAAAAAATATATATAAATAAAATTTTTTAGTTAAATAAATATTATTTATTGAATAAAATATATTATTAAAAAAT
Source organism: Cibotium barometz (assembly GCF_041138505.1). Classification (NCBI taxonomy): domain Eukaryota; kingdom Viridiplantae; phylum Streptophyta; class Polypodiopsida; order Cyatheales; family Cibotiaceae; genus Cibotium; species Cibotium barometz. Next base: position 44,359,176 of record NC_141095.1, on the reverse strand, counting down.
AAATATTTTTTAAATTTTTAATCAAGTAAATATTATGATATAATTAAATAAATTCTAAAGAAATTTTAATATTATTTATTAATCAAATAAATTTTATGTATTATTTAAATAAATTTTATTTATTAAATAAATAAATAATAATATTTGTTACTCAAAATAATTAATTCATTCATCATTTCTAAAAATTATAATTATCTTTTAATATATTTTTAGTATTTTATAAAAAATTATCATTATCTGTAAAAATCCAGATTTTATCCATAATCTAATTTACCCAATGAAATGCTAACTAGCTTGGTATATATAGCCCAATTTTTAGAGTCTCCCTCATTCAGCTTCACCAACTTTGGAGATAGCTCCATTCCAATCATATGTTAATCTTGTTCTAGTATTACTTTAATCTCAATTATCTTCAATTTTATGCTTAATCTCTTTTTTACTACTTCTTAGCGTGAGTTCACAAAGTCATAGGAGTAGAAAAAGCAATAGGAAATGGGATCCCCCGATCCATTTTATTCATGAGGAGCAAAAAAGGGTTCGCATGGAAGATAGGAGAAGAAGAGATCGTGAGCGCAAAGCAAGGGATTGAGCATTGCAACGTACAACAGGTTCAATTGACAAGGCATCATCTCCTCCCCCCACCCATTCTCCATCTCTTCTCCATGACCCCACTCCACCTCTTTCTCCTCCTCATTCTCCTACAATTCTTTCTCCACGCTATGTTGAGCCCTTTGCCACTCCTCCCTTACACCTTGTCCATGCGGTTGTTGTCACTCCATCCTCAGGCGCCGCCCATGAGGTGGACACTCCTATCTTCAGTGCCTCTCCACCTTTTGGCAGGCCCTCTGAGTTTGGCACTTCTCTCTTGGGTGTTGCTCACCATGAGCTAGTTACTCCTCCATTGGGCGCCTCTCCATCTTTGGCTGCACCATCCGAGATTGCCACTACTTTGTTGGGCACCTCCCATGAGCTTGCCACTCCATCACCAAGTGCCTCTCCAACCTCGAGGGTGGCCCATGAGTTTACCTCACCTCTCTTGGGTGACACACGAGCTCCATCTAGTGCGTCCCATGACCTTGATGCCACTCCTCTATGTGATGCACATGCCCTTCTTGCCGCCTCCGACACTTCTCACTTTGGCGATGCTGATGACATTGTCGACCATGTGCTTGCCACTCCACCGTTCGCACTGTTGCTCATGAGGCATCTTCTCATGGAAAATCCCTTTCCAAATCTGGTGCACAAAACCGTGCCAAATCCCTTTCCAAATCTGGTGCACGAAACCGTGCCAAGCTATCTTTGGCAAGTACTTTGTTGACCTCGATGTGGCATCACAGTCTAGTGTGCTAGATGCCTTGCTCTACGGCACTTACGCATGGCACAGTGTACTGTCGCTTCTACGATTTGCAGCCCACATTCAAGGAGGGTCGGGGCTGGTGTGCTACTGAGCTTTAGGCAATCCTACAACACAGTTAAGTGTAAGTTGCATCCAGATAGATTGGCTACGAGACATGCCCTTACAACATTTGTTTCTAGTAGTGTTCTGCCAGGTACGCATCGTGCTACTTCTCGCATTCTTCAGATTTATCATCGAGCACTTCATGTAGGGTTTATGACGAGACAGAGATTGGATAGTGGGATTGAGGGTGCTCTATGGGCTAGTAGTGTCTGTGCACCTAGATGCAATCATTTATCCGGAGATGAGGGCAATGATAGAAAGGTTTGAGGCTACAATATCAATCTGCACACTCTCTAGATCTGAGGGTCTCCAAGATGCTCACATGCTCGTGCTGAGCTAAGGTTCACCATGGGGGGCCTCCCTTCTTCCTATTAACTCGCCAAAGTGAGAGTTTCACCAGCAAGAACTAGATGAGAGTATATGATCTCCTCCTTGTGTTGTACGGAAGAGAGGATATGCTCAAAAGCAAAAGCAGTCATATCCTGAGTTTGAGTAAGATCGGGGATACTAGATAAATATAGGGCGTCCATCTATAAAATCCATTTCATCAATTAAAAGTCTTCATCAATGAAGCTTAGTCTAGCATGTGAATGCATCTTTCTAGGATTTTATTATAAAATTTAGACAAAATTTAACTTTGATTCTTGAGCTGTCAAAACAAGGCTCTGATACCAGCTGTGTGAGACCCCTTCCCCCTCTGCGCATCAAACTCTAGAGTGCTAGAAGCGAAAGTAGCAACCTTGCATGCAAGGCAGAGCTTCCCACTCGGGGCCTCGCCTATGAATGTTCAGACAAGAGACTAATCCGGCGGTTCTTCCAAAATCAAACCCAGAAAAAACTTCCCTCGCCTAGAAAGCATAGGCGATTCCTCTAGGAAAATATTCTAACGTAGTCAAGGGCCTTATCTATCCTTTGTATTTCGATCGAACCCGTGGGTCACATGGCCGACTCAAGGAGAAACTTCCACTTAGTTCATATTAATCATCACTTTTTTCCCCTTAAGCGAGGCACAGCCGACCGTTGATTCTTTCCCATAGAACAAGAATCTTTTTGGGACTTACTTTAACTATCGTAACTTAAACCTAACTGAATTTTGTTATAGGAATCCACTGATCTAGCTGGCCCATGGGTTATTTAGCCAACCGCCCACTGTATTGATGGGATCCCTTTTTATAAAAATTAGGTTGTGTTTGTCCCGGGTACCAGGGAAAAGAGTTCCCAAGCCCCCTAGCTAGCATTCATGTAATTTTATTAAACAGACACACCACTTACGCACCCAATATGAAATTGCCTTTTCTCTGATTCAACTATCTTCAAGATAGAATTCTATCTTCAAGATAGAATTCTATCTTCAAGATAGAATTGCAATAAAACCATAGTGTTTCCATCATGATTCTCAAAGTTCTAGTTCCATTATTTTACAACAAGTCTCATCCGGACTCTCCGTTGAAGACCAGCTAGTCAACCGACGAGATCCAATTTCATAGTTTTACAATTCACTTAAATAATTCTCTTGCCATCCATGAATATCTTCCTCGACATACGCATGGGTGTCCTAGCAGCCGCCGTGAGTCCGTGCATCGCCTGGTCAGAACCCTCTAGGATCCTCCTTAGGTGTCCTAGTACTTCACTCAAGGATCGCTTCGTCAATCCTCGCCCATCGGAAGTGCACCATTTTCAACCATACCGAGGCTGGTCAAGACCTTGGCAGGCTTTGCCTGCGGGGGCGGGGAGATGTCCTTCGATGACTCCCGCCAAATGTTTGCAACATAACTCTCCTTAGATTAAACCGTAAGCCAAATACTTCCTCCAGCATTCTGGCGTAAGATAGTCCTTTAAAAAAAACAGAGTTTCCTCCAGCATTCTGGCGTAAGATAGTCCTTTAAAAAAAACAGAGTTTCTATGCAAGTAAGAATATCCCATTGAGTTTAGTTTCACAAGACTCCCTTATTTTCAACCCAGGCTTTCTCAATGAAAATCACGAATCTCGTATCTTGGTGATCCTCCCATCAATTTCAACAAATTTCTAACTTATTTCTCAACGATTTCAGGTCTTAATAGAATTATAAATAATTATATTCATAAATAATGAAATTTAACAAGAATATTTCTTTTTCCAATGATCCTTTTTGTGAATATGTATACATCATTTATTTAAAATATTCACATAGAAATATACTAAAATATTCTTTTCTCCATTTGGACCTAGGCATCAACATGCCCTAAATTGTCTACGTAGAATTATGATGAAACTTTCTCTTTTGATAAAATGAAATTAATTTATGCATTTTTCCTGATTAAAGGTACGATGAAAATTCTACTTTTTGATCAATAAATATACCCATGTATATACCATGAATATACCTATTTTGAAATATATCAACAATTCCTCTTTTAATATTTAAAATGGTTGTTCATAGAATATCGTGAAAATTTCACTTTTTTCATCTAGATTTTTATGCATGCACATATAAAAATAAATATAACAAGAATTCCTCTTTTCTCCATTTAAACATTTATGCATAAATACTATAAAAGTATTTTCAAAAAGTGTAACAAAAATTTTTCTTTTAGCATTAAAATGCTTATGCGTAGAATATGATGAGAATTCCTCTTTTTGCATTATCATATTTATGCATACAATTAAAAGTTTTGCCATAGCTTTGCTACATATTCTAAGAATACTCAAAAATTTTACTTTTAATATTTACTCCTAATTAACTATATGGTGGGATTTCCTCTTTTAATCTAAAAATTCATTATGCATCCCAAGCATAATTACATTTAAACCTCTTGTTTATTTTTAAAAAATATCCCATTATCATTCCCATATGAAAATAATTACAAAAATGTTAGCATAAACTCTCTTTCAACTTAAAATGAATAATTACTAATTTTCTAATCATAAAACAAGCTTGAATGAATTAATTCTTATTTTAATTAGAATAAAAATCATAAAAATGCTTAATCTCTATCTCTAGCTTGTGAAGCCTAGAGTTTTGGTTAGAAAATGAGATTAATACTAAGATCCATCCCTCCAACAAGGATTCAACCATAAAGATTAGCAATCTTTCTAAAAGAGAGATTTACTAATCAAAAATATTATATTTAAGCATAAAAGATTAGCATTAAACCATTTAAACATTATTAATCACTAAAAGCTTGGTTTTAAAAAAAAGATTGATTAAAATGCTTAGAGAGGTTGGGAAGAAGATTACCATTGAAAAAGATGGAAAAACACCATTGATTTAGGCTTGCCCTTGGTTTTTGGCTTGCTTCTTTAGAGAGAAGTGAAGCCCCCAAGAGAAATCTTGGTCACCAAGATGGAGAGGGTAATCTCCAAGAGAGGATGAAGATTAGTGAAGCTCCAAAGCTTCCCAAGAAGAGGCAAAATAGAGGGATAATAAAATTACACTAATTTGAAGATTATAATGGCATGTAAATACACAAAGATGAAAATACAAAGGAATGAGGGTCTATTTAAAGGTGAGGGAGGCCACCAACCAAGTCTAACTGGGATCTAGAGGCTTCCAGCTTCAGTTTGATCCAGTTTGGACAAGATTTGGACCAATTTAGCTTACTAGTTTGAAGGAGGAGAGAGGAGAGATAAAATATCTGATTTTTTTGAATTAAAAATGTGGAGTAATGATGTGAAATCGGCACCTCCTTCATGAGCCCTCTCCCTCCTTCTTGAGGTGTCAAAAATTCATTTTTTTACTAATAAACCTCATTTTTTAAACTAATAAACCTAGTACTTAGTCAACTCTTCATCTTATGTGAGAACTTACTCATTTTTGGGAGATTTTCTTTTATTCTTTCAATTTTTCTTATTGGAACACTTGGATTAATCCTATTGGCCCTTTAGAACACTCTTTGGACTTTAATTTAAAAAAATTGAAAATGTGGACCTTAGGCTAAGGTCTCTAATACACATATTAGAAAACTCTTTTTGAACTTTTGTTTCAGGGGAATTCTTCTTAAATAAAAGGGATAACTTTATATCCAAAAATATCTCAAAATTAAATTATCTCTCTCTAAAATATTTTCTCTCTCTAGGCTAAAAATGAGGGAAAACAATGTTTTCTTGCATTCTAAAATAGGGGATGATTACAGGGGACTGAGAGGAGAGCTTATACATATTTTAGGGCTAAGGAGGAACCTTACAACCCCTGTGATTGTAAGACAACCTTTTGAGAAGTGGGTTATTGATTTTGTTGGACCCATTAGTCCAATTGCACATCCGTCTCACAAGCCGGGTATGTGATCGTGGCCACAAATTATTTCACAAAATGGGCAGAGGCAAGGTCCTCTAAATAAGTTGATGCACAAATGATAGCTAAGTTCTTATATGAACAAATCATTTCTAGATTCAGCTACCATTGGAATTAGTAAGCGATTGGGGTTCACATTTCATTAATGAGGTGATGAATCACTTACTTGCTAGATTCCTTGTAGTCCACCAAAACTCATCACCTTATTTTCCACAAGAAAATGGTCAAGTAGAGAGTACAAATAAGATATTGTGTACTATCTTGATGAAAACGTTAGAAGCAAGCTGCACGGATTGGGAACATAAGCTGACTGCAGCTTTATGGGCATATCGAACATCGTATAAGGTAGCAATGGGATATACTCCCTTTCATTCAGCTTATGGCATTAAGGTAGTGATGCCTATGGAGTAGCCGAAAGATTAATTGATTTAGAGAAACTTGATGAAAATCGACTAATTACATCACACGGGCTTATGGTCGAGAAATTTTGAAGAAAGCGTTGGTTTAACCATAACCTAAAACAAAAGGAACTGGAAACAGGGGACTTAGTCCTCATGTATGATGTTAGAAGCACCAGGAAAAAGAAACTCAAGTACAGATGGACCTGTTTTGCCTAGACTGCGCTTCTTGCAAGAGCTTGTTGACTAAAGTATCGTACTTGATAGCATCGATTCTGTCCTCAATAAGAAGTCTCCACGTAGAAGCAAAAGTCTGATATGTCTCAGGTAAAGCATCAAGAACAGTCTGCACAAGAGAATGATCAGGAATAATCACCTGTGCAGAAATCAACTGTTCTTTGAGATCTTTAATCTAAGCAAGAAAAACATTCATGTCATCATCTTCCTGCATAATCTTCAATTCTAGCTCTTTACGCAGGTAAGAGATTTTTGCCTCGTTACGACCTGCATACAAACTAGCTAGAATATCCCAAGCCTGTTTTGTTGTTTTAGCTGAACGAATATGTGGGGTGATGTTACGTTTGACAGAAAGTGCAATCAAGGCATGAGTCTGCGCATCTTTACCATCCCAACGAGCTTGTTCAGTAGTGGGTAAAACAGCAGCAACAGTAGAGCTGCTAGAACCTGCAACATCCTCAACAGATCCTACATTCACAGAACCTGGACGTACATCCATACCCTGCACAATGTTCCACACTCCTTTTGCAACCAAAACATGCTGCATCATGTATGCCCAAAGTGGGTAGTTGCCGTCTCCATCCAGTTTGTCTTCAGCAGACAACATGCGAAATACATCATTGCTGTTATCAGCCATGGCCACTGACTGAAACTGATGCAAAAGCTACCTGTAATGAAGCAAAGACTGAACATAAAACAACTCGTGCTATGTAGCATGTTCCACAATAGAATACGTATGCCTGTTTTGCAGAAAACTGCAATATCGAAATTTTTACAGAAAATGACGAAAACACCTGTGCAGAACTTGCAATGCAAAAACGGAGCCCAAAACGACCTCAAATGCGATTTTTGAGAACGCAAAGCCCCGCGGTCCAATTTACAGAGTATAGGGACCTGCAAGCGATCATGAAAGCTCACCTCAATCGGAGAACGTGAGTCGGAGGGTGCTGGCGGGCGGCGGGCCGATGCCTGCTCTGATACCAATTGTTGGAATTAGGGTTGCAAGAAAGTACACAAAGCTTGGAGAAGAAGAAGCAAGAATGCACACAATACACAATGTATTAGATTGTGTCAATGTACAAAAGATAGTAAGCCCTAGAAGGATGGGCATATATACAAGCCGGGGGAAAAAACCTCCTAAAGAGGGAAAAAGTGTCCCGGCGGTCCTAAGTGTGTTCAGAAACATCACTGCCTATATATATATATGGCAACACTTTTTCATAGAAAACCATTAATCAAGATAATGGACAATGGGTTATGCATAGATTAGAGGCACAACGATGGAAAAAGCCAAGGGATAGCCGTTCACGTGCCAGCCGTTCACATCCTGCACTTTCACATCGGACCTTTTCACGGCTTGGTCTTTCTCGGCCTGGCTTTTCACGTCCTTTTTTTTTTGGAGTCTAGTGGGAAATATGAACTTTCCTTTTTGGAGAAAAATATTTTTGAATTTAAAATGAAAAGAGGACTTTTTCCAAAAAGACAAGTGGGATTTAAAAAAGTCAACCTTTTAATGACACATCTTACACCCTTCATAAATGACCCCTAAAATGGACAAATTGACAACTCATGAGCATCTACTCATTGAATGCTCATTAGCCTTAATGAGTTATGTAAAAAAGTAATTAAAGATTAATTCGTTCACTAATCTTTCCCTCTTTTACACTAATCAAGAACTCTAATTAACCATTAACTCCTAATTAATTCACACAATTTACCACATCATTGAATATAGCAAGTAAAAACTAATCTTTGTGCAAAAATTATAAAAATTAATGTAAATTAAGAGATTAATTAAACTCTTAAGTAAAGTCTCCTTTTTAAGAGGATTAATTAAACTCTTAAGTAAAGTCTCCTCTTTAAGGCAAAATTAACCAAAGAGAGTCAAATTTCTCCAATTGATAAAAAAAATTGATGTGATTAGGTGTTTTGATGTATCTAGATGCTCTCAAAACACTCAAACACTCTAATTTCAACTACTCATATGATCAGTTTAGACCCCAATTAACACATTTTCTAAATTTTTAGTCTCTTGAACAAGATTGATCACCCTTAATGACAAAAACCAGTCCATTAAGAGAATTTAGTCAAATTCAAGGATTTTTTGATGGTTTTAAGAAATTTTTTGAAAGATTACGCTACTCCTAATGCTTGCTAACACTCTAATCCAAATAGTTTCAACAAAAAACATACAATTAAAGGAGAATTAATGATCTTAGATCTATGTTTAAACTAAAGAGAGCTAACCAATTGCATTCTATTGCATTGTGTTTGATGCAATGGATGCAAACTAAGCCTAATACAAACTATGTGTAAGTCCTAAGAACATGAAAAACCACCAAAACAACGACAAAAACAACAAATTAATCTAAAAATTAAGTAAAAAGCATTCTTTTCAAAAACAAAAAAGAGAGCTATTCTACACTAAATCTTACACAAATCACCATCAAATCCACATCTTTTTCATCGAAAACCATTAATCAAGATAATGGGCAATGGGTTATGTATAGATTAGAGGCACAACGATGGAAAAAGCCAAGGGATAGCCGTTCACGTGCCAGCCGTTCACGTCCTGCACTTTCACATCAGACCTTTTCACGGCTTGGTCTTTCTCGGCCTGGCTTTTCACGTCCTTTTTTTTTGGAGTCTAGTGGGAAATATGAATTTTTCTTTTTGGAGAAAAATATTTTTGAATTTAAAATGAAAAGAGGACATTTTTCCAAAAAGGCAAGTGGGAATCAAAAAAATCAAGCTTTTAATGACACATCTTACACCCTTCATAAATGACCCCTAAAATGGACAAATTGACAACTCATGAGCATCTACTCATTGAATGCTCATTAGCCTTAATGAGTTATGTAAAAAAGTGATTAAAGATTAATTTGTTTACTAATCTTTCTCTCTTTTATACTAATCAAGGACTCTAATTAACCATTAACTCCTAATTAATTCACACAATTCACCACATCATTGAATATAGCAAGGAAAAACTAATCTTTGTGCATCAAAAATTGTATAAATTAATGTAAATTAGAGGATTAATTAAACTCTTAAGTAAAGTCTCCTTTTTAAGAGGATTAATTAAACTCTTAAGTAAAGTCTCCTCTTTAAGGTAAAATTAACCAAAGAGAGTCAAATTTCTCCAATTGATTAAAAAATTGATGTGATTAGGTGTTTTGATGTATCTAAATGCTCTCAAAACACTCAAAAACTCTAATTTCAACTACTCATATGATCAGTTTAGACCCCAATTAACACATTTTCTAAATTTTTAGTCTCTTGAACAAGATTAATCACCCTTAATGACAAAAATCCGTCCATTAAGAGAATTTAGTCAAATTCAAGGATTTTTTTATGGTTTTAAGAAATTTTTTGAAAGATTAAGCTACTTCTAATGCTTGCTAACACTCTAATCCAAATAGTTTCAACAAAAAACACACAATTAAAGGAGCATTAATGATCTTAGATCTATGTTTAAACTAAAGAGAGCTAACATTCACTAAAAATTGCATTCTATTGCATTGTGTTTGATGCAATGGATGCAAACTAAGCCTAATACAAACTATGTGTAAGTCCTAAGAACATGAAAAACCACCAAAACAATAACAAAAACAACAAATTAATCTAAAAATTAAGTAAAAAGCATTCTTTTCAAAAACAAAAAAGAGAGCTATTCTACACTAAATCTCACACAAATCACCATCAAATCCACATCTTTTTCGTCTCACACAAATCACCATCAAATCCACATCTTTTTCATGGAAAACCATTAATCAAGATACTGGGCAATGGGTTATGCATAGATTAGAGGCACAGCGATGGAAAAAGCCAAGGGATAGCCATTCACGTGCCAGCCGTTCACGTCCTGCACTTTCACATCGGACCTTTCATCACGGCTTGGTCTTTCTCGGCCTGGCTTTTCACGTCCTTTTTTTTTGGAGTCTAGTGGAAAATATGAATTTTCCTTTTTGGAGAAAAATATTTTTGAATTTAAAATAAAAAGAGGACATTTTTCCAAAAAGGCAAGTGGAAATAAAAAAAGTCAACCTTTGAATGACACATCTTACACCCTTCATAAATGACCCCTAAAATGGATAAATTGACAACTCATGAGCATCTACTCATTGAATGCTCATTAGCCTTAATGAGTTATGTAAAAAAGTGACTAAAGATTAATCCTTTCACTAATCTTTTCCTCTTTTATACTAATCAAGAACTCTAATTAACCATTAACCCCTCATTAATTCACACAATTTACCACCTCATTGAATATAGCAAGGAAAAACTAATCTTTGGGCATAAAAATTTATATAAATAAGTCTAAATCAAGGGATTATTTAAACTCTTTAGTAAAGTCTCCTCTTTAAGAGAATTAATTAAACTCTTAAGTAAGGTCTCCTCTTTAAGGCAAAATTAACCAAAGAGAGTCAAATTTCTCCAATTGATAAAAAAATTGATGTGATTAGGTGTTTTGATGTATCTAGGTGCTCTCAAAACACTCAAAAACTCTAATTTCGACTACTCATATGATCAGTTTAGACCCTAATTAATATATTTTCTAAATTTTTAGCCTCTTGAATAAGATTAATCAACCTTAATGACAAAAACCACTCCATTAAGAGCATTTAGTCAAATTCAAGGATTTTTTGATGGTTTTAAGAAATTTTTTGAAAGATTAAGCTACTTCTAATGCTTGCTAACACTCTAATCCAAAGAGTTCAAATTTCTCCAATTGATAAAAAATTTGATGTGATTAGGTGTTTTGATGTATCTAGATGCTCTCAAAACACTCAAAAACTCTCATTTCAACTACTCATATGATCAGTTTAGACCCCAATTAACACATTTTCTAAATTTTTAGCCTCTTGAACAAGATTAATCAACCTTAATGACAAAAACCAGTCCATTAACTGAATTTAGTCAAATTCAAGGATTCTTTGATGGTTTTAAGAATTTTTTTGAAAGATTAAGCTACTCCTAATGCTTGCTAACACTCTAATGAAAATATTTTCAACAAAAAACACACAATTAAAGGAGAATTAATGATCTTAGATCTATGTTTAAACTAAAGAGAGCTAACATTCACTAAAAATTGCATTCTATTGCATTGTGTTTGATGCAATGGATACAAACTAAGTCTAATACAAACTATGTGCAAGTCCTAAGAACATGAAAAACCACACAAACAACAACAAAAATAATAAATTAATCTAAAAATTAAGTAAAAAGCATTCTTTTCAAAAACAAAAAAGAGAGCTATTTTACACTAAATCTCACACAAATCACCATCAAATCCACATCTTTTTCATGGAAAAAAAATCACCATCAAATCCACATCATTTTCATGGAAAACCATTAATCAAGATAATGGGCAATGGGTTATGCATAGATTAGAGGCACAACGATGGAAAAAGCCAAGGGATAGCCATTCACGTGCCAACTGTTCACGTCTTGCACTCACATCGGACCTTTTCACGACCCGACTTGCTTTTCACGTCCTTTTTTTTTTTAGTCTACTGGGAAATATGAATTTTCCTTTTTGGAGAAAAATATTTTTGAATTTAAAATGAAAAGAAGACCTTTTTCCAAAAAGGCAAGTGGGAATCAAAAAAGTCAACTTTTAAATGACCCCTAAAATGGACAAATTGACAACTCATGAGCATCTACTCATTATTCTTAATTAGTTATGTAAAAAAGTAATTAAAGATTAATCCAAGATTAATCTGTTCACTAATCTTTCTCTCTTTTACACTAATTAAGAACTCTAATTAACCATTAATCCCTAATTAATTCACACAATTTACCACATCATTGAATATAGAAAGGAAAAACTAATCTTTGTGCATCAAAAATTGTATAAATTAATGTAAATTTGGGATTAATTAAACTCTTAAGTAAAGTCTCCTCTTTAAGGCAAAATTAACCAAAGAGAGTCAAATTTCTCCAATTGATAAAAAATTTGATGTGATTAGGTGTTTTGATGTATCTAGATGCTCTCAAAACACTCAAAAACTCTAATTTCAACTACACATATGATCGGTTTAGACCCCAATTAACACATTTTCTAAATTTTTAGCCTCTTAAACAAGATTAATCACCCTTAATGACAAAAACCAGTCCATTAAGAGAATTTAGTCAAATTCAAGGATTTTTTGATGGTTTCAAGAAATTTTTTGAAAGATTAAGCTATTCCTAATGCTTGCTAATACTCTAATCCAAATAGTTTTAACAAAAAACACATAATTAAAGGAGAATTAATGATCTTAGATCTATGTTTAAACTAAAGAGAGCTAACATTCACTAAAAATTAGATTCTATTGCATTGTGTTTGATGCAATGAATGCAAACTAAGCCTAATACAAACTATGTGCAAGTCCTAAGAACATGAAAAACCACCAAAACAACAACAAAAACAACAAATTAATCTAAAAATTAAGTAAAAATCATTCTTTTTAAAAACAAAAAAGAGAGCTATTTTACACTAAATCTCACACAAATCACCATCAAATCCACATCTTTTTCATCTCACACAAATCACCATCAAATCCACATCTTTTTCATGAAAAACCATTAATCAAGATAATGGGCAATGGGTTATGCATAGATTAGAGGCACAACGATGGAAAAAGCCAAGGGATAGCCGTTCACGTGCCAGCCGTTCACGTCCTGCACTTTCACATCGGACCTTTTCACGGCTTGGTCTTTCTCGGCCTGGCTTTTCACGTCCTTTTTTTTTGGAGTCTAGTGGGAAATATGAATTTTTCTTTTTGGAGAAAAATATTTTTGAATTTAAAATGAAAAGAGGACATTTTTCCAAAAAGGCAAGTGGGAATCAAAAAAGTCAACCTTTTAATGACACATCTTACACCCTTCATAAATGACCCCTAAAATGGACAAATTGATAACTCATGAGCATCTACTCATTGAATGCTCATTAGCCTTAATGAGTTATGTAAAAAAGTGATTAAAGATTAATCTAAGATTAATCCTTTCACTAATATTTCACTCTTTTACACTAATCAAGAACTCTAATTAACCATTAACCCCTAATTAATTCACACAATTGAGCACATCATTGAATATAGCAAGGAAAAACTAATCTTTGTGCATCAAAAATTATATAAATTAATGTAAATTAGGAGATTAATTAAACTCTTAAGTAAAGTCTCCTTTTTAAGAGGATTAATTAAACTCTTAAGTAAAGTCTCCTCTTTAAGGCAAAATTAACCAAAGAGAGTCAAATTTTTCCAATTGATAAAAAAATTGATGTGATTAGGTGTTTTGATGTATCTAGATGCTCTCAAAACACTCAAAAACTCTAATTTCAGCTACTCAAATGATCAGTTTAGACCCCAATTAACACATTTTCTAAATTTTTAGCCTCTTGAACAAGATTCATCACCCTTAATGACAAAAACCAATCCATTAAGAGAATTTAGTCAAATTTAAGGATTTATTAATGGCTTGGATTCAATTTGGCACAGTGCCAAATAGGCTACATGCTACATTGGACCATTATCTCATAATGGTCCACACATTGATCAGGTATACTTTACTCTTGGATACATTGTCTTAACATTGCGGGGCCGCCCGAATGGCTGTGGGAGGTAGACCAAGTCTATAACATGAACTTACACGCCGAGTCTACACCACAAATGGTGACACCAACTATGACCGTGAACCTACACGATCGTGTCAAGGTCGCCCCACGTATATAGATACACAACCAACCCCTTCTCCACAGTTCATTAATCATCATTGTAAGTTTACTCCCTAGATTCTACTAGCATACAACCTTTGTCTTAACAGTCCATCAAAGCTCCTTTCACACAGGAGCACACAGGTGTGGGAATTTGTCATCTATTGTATCACTTCAGTAATACAATATTCTTTGTATGTCTATTATTGTGCAATTTGAGTTTCAAAGTTTTGTGCTATGAAAGATCGTACTTCTTGTAGTGTTCTCTTGTATACACCGCATGTCGTATTCTTTTGCAAACTCAAATGTCCGACTTGTGAAGTTGATCACGAGATAGAGTTGATTCCTAATGCCCACTACAAACAGAGCTTACAAGAAGGCCATTTAAGAAGCAATTGAGCTCAAGGAACATTTGAGAACTCTCTTAGAGCAAGGATGTCTTTGGCCCAGTGTATCCCCTTGGGATAAACCAGTTCTTTTTCAAAATTATACTAGCATTGTTGTTTGTATGGTTGTAATGATGAGAGCATGCTTTGCCTTTTAATCCAACAAGCTGCCTTCTAAGTAGTTGCCTAGTGGTGAGATCAATCCACAGCGGCGTCAACATCTTTGTGATGGTGATTGTAAAAACGCACAAATAAAATAAGCATCACACCCTTATTTTTTTGGAGGTGTATCCATTCTTTAGAAAGCTTTGACTCTGGATTTACTAATTATTGAATTAATCAACTCGTTTTATTTTTTGGAGATTCAAACATTATCAAGATATTCTAGTCACGCATGGCTCAAGGTATCTCTCTTAAGTAAAAAGCATTCTTTTCAAAAACAAAAAAGAGAGCTATTCTACACTAAATCTCACACAAATCACCATCAAATCCATATCTTTTTCATCTCACACAAATCACCATCAAATCCACATCTTTTTCATGGGAAACCATTAATCAAGATAATGGGCAATGGGTTATGCATAGATTAGAGGCACAACGATGGAAAAAGCCAAGGGATAGCCGTTCATGTGCCAGCCGTTCACATCCTGCACTTTCACATCGGACCTTTTCACGGCTTGGTCTTTCTCAGCCTGGCTTTTCATGTCCTTTTTTTTTGAGTCTAGTGGGAAATATGAATTTTTCTTTTTGGACAAAAATATTTTTGAATTTAAAATGAAAAGAGGACATTTTTCCAAAAAGGCAAGTGGGAATCAAAAAAGTCAACCTTTTAATGACACATCTTACACCCTTCATAAATGACCCCTAAAATGGACAAATTGACAACTCATGAGCATCTACTCATTGAATGCACATTAGCCTTAATGAGTTATGTAAAAAAGTGATTAAATATTAATTTATTCACTAATCTTTTTCTCTTTTACACTAATCAAGAACTCTAATAAACCATTAACCCCTAATTAATTCACACAATTTACCACATCATTGAATATAGCAAGGAAAAACTAATCTTTGTGCATCAAAAATTGTATAAATTCATGTAAACTAGGGATTAATTAAACTCTTAAGTAAAGTCTCCTTTTTAAGAGGATTAATTAAACTCTTAAGTAAAGTCTCCTTTTTAAGAGGATTAATTAAACTCTTAAGTAAAGTCTCCTCTTTAAGGTAAAATTAACCAAAGAGAGTCAAATTTCTCCAATTGATTAAAAAATTGATGTGATTAGGTGTTTTGATGTATCTAGATGCTCTCAAAACACTCAAAAACTCTAATTTCAACTACTCATATGATCAGTTTAGATCCCAATTAACACATTTTCTAAATTTTTAGCCTCTTGAACAAGATTAATCACCCTTAATGACAAAAATCCGTCCATTAAGAGAATTTAGTCAAATTCAAGGATTTTTTGATGATTTTAAGAAATTTTTTGAAAGATTAAGCTACTCCTAATGCTTGCTAACACTCTAATCCAGATAGTTTCAACAAAAAACACACAATTAAAGGAGCATTAATGATCTTAGATCTATGTTTAAACTAAAGAGAGCTAACATTCACTAAAAATTGCATTCTATTGCATTGTGTTTGATGTAATGGATGCAAACTAAGCCTAATACAAACTATGTGCAAGTCCTAAGAACATGAAAAACCACCAAAATAACAACAAAAACAACAAATTAATCTAAAAATTAAGTAAAAAGCATTCTTTTCAAAAACAAAAAAGAGAGCTATTCTACACTAAATCTCACACAAATCACCATCAAATCCACATCTTTTTCGTCTCACACAAATCACCATCAAATCCACATCTTTTTCATGGAAAACCATTAATCAAGATACTGGGCAATGGGTTATGCATAGATTAGAGGCACAGCGATGGAAAAAGCCAAGGGATAGCCATTCACGTGCCAGCCGTTCACGTCCTGCACTTTCACATCGGACCTTTCATCACGGCTTGGTCTTTCTCGGCCTGGCTTTTCACGTCCTTTTTTTTTGGAGTCTAGTGGAAAATATGAATTTTCCTTTTTGGAGAAAAATATTTTTGAATTTAAAATAAAAAGAGGACATTTTTCCAAAAAGGCAAGTGGAAATAAAAAAAGTCAACCTTTGAATGACACATCTTACACCCTTCATAAATGACCCCTAAAATGGATAAATTGACAACTCATGAGCATCTACTCATTGAATGCTCATTAGCCTTAATGAGTTATGTAAAAAAGTGATTAAAGATTAATCCTTTCACTAATCTTTTCCTCTTTTATACTAATCAAGAACTCTAATTAACCATTAACCCCTCATTAATTCACACAATTTACCACCTCATTGAATATAGCAAGGAAAAACTAATCTTTGGGCATAAAAATTTATATAAATAAGTCTAAATCAAGGGATTATTTAAACTCTTTAGTAAAGTCTCCTCTTTAAGAGAATTAATTAAACTCTTAAGTAAGGTCTCCTCTTTAAGGCAAAATTAACCAAAGAGAGTCAAATTTCTCCAATTGATAAAAAAATTGATGTGATTAGGTGTTTTGATGTATCTAGGTGCTCTCAAAACACTCAAAAACTCTAATTTCGACTACTCATATGATCAGTTTAGACCCTAATTAATATATTTTCTAAATTTTTAGCCTCTTGAATAAGATTAATCAACCTTAATGACAAAAACCAGTCCATTAAGAGCATTTAGTCAAATTCAAGGATTTTTTGATGGTTTTAAGAAATTTTTTGAAAGATTAAGCTACTTCTAATGCTTGCTAACACTCTAATCCAAAGAGTTCAAATTTCTCCAATTGATAAAAAAATTGATGTGATTAGGTGTTTTGATGTATCTAGATGCTCTCAAAACACTCAAAAACTCTCATTTCAACTACTCATATGATCAGTTTAGACCCCAATTAACACATTTTCTAAATTTTTAGCCTCTTGAACAAGATTAATCAACCTTAATGACAAAAACCAGTCCATTAACTGAATTTAGTCAAATTCAAGGATTCTTTAATGGTTTTAAGAATTTTTTTGAAAGATTAAGCTACTCCTAATGCTTGCTAACACTCTAATGAAAATAGTTTCAACAAAAAACACACAATTAAAGGAGAATTAATGATCTTAGATCTATGTTTAAACTAAAGAGAGCTAATATTCACTAAAAATTGCATTCTATTGCATTGTGTTTGATGCAATGGATGCAAACTAAGCCTAATACAAACTATGTGCAAGTCCTAAGAACATGAAAAACCACACAAACAACAACAAAAATAATAAATTAATCTAAAAATTAAGTAAAACGCATTCTTTTCAAAAACAAAAAAGAGAGCTATTTTACACTAAATCTCACACAAATCACCATCAAATCCACATCTTTTTCATGGAAAAAAAATCACCATCAAATCCAAATCATTTTCATGGAAAACCATTAATCAAGATAATGGGCAATGGGTTATGCATAGATTAGAGGCACAACGATGGAAAAAGCCAAGGGATAGCCATTCACGTGCCAGCCGTTCACGTCCTGCACTCACATCGGACCTTTTCACGACTGGCTTTTCACGTCCTTTTTTTTTTGGAGTCTACTGGGAAATATGAATTTTCCTTTTTGGAGAAAAATGTTTTTGAATTTAAAATGAAAAAAAGACCTTTTTCCAAAAAGGCAAGTGGGAATCAAAAAAGTCAACCTTTAAATAACCCCTAAAATGGACAAATTGACAACTCATGAGCATCTACTCATTGAATGCTCATTATCCTTAATTAGTTATGTAAAAAAGTAATTAAAGATTAATCCAAGATTAATCTGTTCACTAATCTTTTCCTCTTTTACACTAATCAAGAACTCTAATTAACCATTAACCCCTAATTAATTCACACAATTTACCACATCATTGAATATAGAAAGGAAAAACTAATCTTTGTGCATCAAAAATTGTATAAATTAATGTAAATTTGGGATTAATTAAACTCTTAAGTAAAGTCTCCTCTTTAAGGCAAAATTAACCAAAGAGAGTCAAATTTCTCCAATTGATAAAAAATTTGATGTGATTAGGTGTTTTGATGTATCTAGATGCTCTCAAAACACTCAAAAACTCTAATTTCAACTACACATATGATCAGTTTAGACCCCAATTAACACATTTTCTAAAATTTTAGCCTCTTGAATAAGATTAATCACCCTTAATGACAAAAACCAGTCCATTAAGAGAATTTAGTCAAATTCAAGGATTTTTTGATGGTTTCAAGAAATTTTTTGAAAGATTAAGCTATTCCTAATGCTTGCTAACACTCTAATCCAAATAGTTTCAACAAAAAACACACAATTAAAGGAGAATTAATGATCTTAGATCTATGTTTAAACTAAAGAGAGCTAACATTCACTAAAAATTACATTCTATTGCATTGTGTTTGATGCAATGAATGCAAACTAAGCCTAATACAAACTATGTGCAAGTCCTAAGAACATGAAAAACCACCAAAACAACAACAAAAACAATAAATTAATCTAAAAATTAAGTAAAAATCATTCTTTTCAAAAACAAAAAAGAGAGCTATTCTACACTAAATCTCACACAAATCACCATCAAATCCACATCTTTTTCATCTCACACAAATCACCATCAAATCCACATCTTTTTCATGGAAAACCATTAATCAAGATAATGGGCAATGGGTTATGCATAGATTAGAGGCACAACGATGGAAAAAGCCAAGGGATAGCCGTTCACGTGCCAGCCGTTCACGTCCTGCACTTTCACATCGGACCTTTTCACGGCTTGGTCTTTCTCGGCCTGGCTTTTCACGTCCTTTTTTTTTGGAGTCTAGTGGGAAATATGAATTTTCCTTTTTGGAGAAAAATATTTTTGAATTTAAAATGAAAAGAGGACATTTTTCCAAAAAGGCAAGTGGAAATCAAAAAAGTCAACCTTTTAATGACACATCTTACACCCTTCATAAATGACCCCTAAAATGGACAAATTGACAACTCATGAGCATCTACTCATAGAATGCTCATTAGCCTTAATGAGTTATGTAAAAAAGTGATTAAAGATTAATCTAAGATTAATCCTTTCACTAATATTTCACTCTTTTACACTAATCAAGAACTCTAATTACCATTAACCCCTAATTAATTCACACAATTGAGCACATCATTGAATATAGCAAGGAAAAACTAATCTTTGTGCATCAAAAATTGTATAAATTAATGTAAATTAGGAGATTAATTAAACTCTTAAGTAAAGTCTCCTTTTTAAGAGGATTAATTAAACTCTTAAGTAAAGTCTCCTCTTTAAGGTAAAATTAACCAAAGAGAGTCAAATTTCTCCAATTGATAAAAAAATTGATGTGATTAGGTGTTTTGATGTATCTAGATGCTCTCAAAACACTCAAAAACTCTAATTTCCACTACTCATATGATCAGTTTAGACTCCAATTAACACATTTTCTAAATTTTTAGCCTCTTGAATAAGATTAATCATCCTTAATGACAAAAACCAGTCCATTAAGAGAATTTAGTCAAATTCAAGGATTTTTTTATGATTTTAAGAAATTTTTTGAAAGATTAAACTACTCCTAATGCTTGCTAATACTCTAATCCAAATAGTTTCAACAAAAAACACACAATTAAAGGAGAATTAATGATCTTAGATCTATGTTTAAAATAAAGAGAGCTAACATTCACTAAAAATTGCATTCTATTATTCCTACGCCATGTGACATAATATTGGGAAGACCCTTCATGAGGGAGTCCAAATTGGTGCACGCTTGGGCATTAGATCACGTGCATGTGCATAGGGATTTGTAAATTTTAAAGATAGATCTGAGAACATGGAGAGCACACCCCATGGAAGGACAGCTGCTCGGTAATGATTCGATCACAAGGGAGTGGACCACATCTATACAAATATGCCAAGCCACGGTGGAAAATTCCAAAGATAAAGAGGAAATGGAAATGTATGCATCACTTCCTCCTCCCGGAGTGGAAACTCGATACATGTGCTAGCTACCATAGAAGTGATGCAACCCAGGGAGACCCAATATGTGGAATCTGGAACTGTCCCTACGACCTCTCTCTGTATGGTTAATTGGCAAACCATTGATGAAAATTCAGAAGATAAAGCGTCTAGCAGCATAGAAGGGACTATAACACAAGGCCGTACCAACGCTTAACGCCTGAGAAGATTGCGAAAACAAAAATGATATAATGCCTGACAAAATGCCCTATTACGAAGAAATCCCACGGATGCCCCGTGGCTAAGATACCTCGAAGCCACTAAGGTACACGATGAGTTTTCTAAGGATTGGGGTGAGGAATTGAATAAGATATCATAGGAGGGAAAACATAAGGAGAAAGTCATCCTTCAAGAGCCAGAAACACCTAAGCTTACGAAAGCTGGGCGTCGAAAACATAACAAAGCTCTGGCAGGGACCAGGGAAGGAAGCCAAACGTGTATATATTGCTAAGGACTTGACTTCAGGCGAAGAAAATGAGCTTGTTGCCCTCCTTAAGGAATTTAAGGACTATTTCGCCTGGAATTACAAGGAGATGAAGGGTGTACCACTTGAGGTAGTGTAGCATACGATTCCAATCATGGACAGATTATCAAGACTAACCAGGCAAAAACCATACCCGATGAATCCTAAGTATGCAGCCATTGTAAAGGAGGAAATAGATAAACTCATTTGCAGATTTCATCTATGAGGAGATAGAACACACGGATTGGTTGTCACCAATCATAATAGTGCCAAAAAAGAATGAGAAACTTAGGGTATGTGTCGATCTTCAAAAGGTCAACACATAGCTACTAGGAAAGACCATTATCCCCATTGCCCTATACCGGAACATGTTTTGGAGAGAGTGGCTGGTGAAGAAGCTTACAGCTTCTTGGATGGATTTTCAGGCTACAATCAAGTGTCAATAGCACTAGAAGACCAACATAAGATAACTTTCAATACAATGTGGGGGTTATTTGCATACAGAATCATGCCTTTCGGTCTCACCAATGCCCCAGTAACATTCCAACAATTGATGTGCATGGCCTTCAAGGACTACTTGTAGAAGTGGTTGGAGGTATTCATTGACGATCTGTGTGCACACTCTCGATGGTGGGCAGACCATCTAGCTTGCTTAAGGAAGGTGTTTGAACGATGTCGATTATATTGTATATCCCTAAACCCTTTAAAGTGCCAATTTTGGGTCAAACACGGTGTAATATTGGGACACATTGTCTCAAAGAATGGTATATCCATGGATGACAACAAGGTCGAGTTGATATTGGAGCTACCACCGCCCACTAATTACAAAGGTGTGCAAAGATTTATGGGCCACGTTGGGTATTACCGTCGCTTCATAATTTTCTATGCTGAAATCTCCAGTCTATTGTACAAGTTACTCATTGTCTTTTTTAATAGACCGAGGAATGCCAGGAAGCATATGATCGATTGAAGCAGGCATTGGCTAGCACACCAATTCTAAGACCCTCCAATTGGGATCTCATATTTCATGTGCATATTGATGCATCAAACTTTGCTATTATATGCATACTAACCCAGCTCGGTGAGTTCAAATTGGACTATCTAGTCTACTTCGCTAGTCATCAATTGAATGATGCAGAGGTGAATTACACCACCATAGAGCAAGAAGGTTTGGCCATGGTTTACGCTATCAAGAAGTATCGACATTACCTATTGGCCAACAAATTTGTATTCTTCGTGGAACATCAAGCCTTATTATACTTGGTGAATACCTTGCACCACGGGAAGAATCACACATTGTTTGCTATTACTGTGAGAATTCGACTTTATAGTTATGGTAAGGAAAGGGACACAGCATGTGCTAGCTGATCCTAGGTCAAGAATTCCAAATGGGAAACTAGCAAAACTGGTGTTGATGATGACCTCCCTGTTGATGCTTATTTGTTTAAACTGGACATGGTACCCAAATGGAGCGAGGAGATATCGGATTATCTAGCTTATGGTTTTTCGCAGGAAACACCCTTGAACAAAGATAAAATATGGTGGCTTATCAAGCTTGATGCACCTTATCAATTAGTTGGGAGAACTATATAAGTTAGGTAAAGATAATATCCTAAGAAGATGTGTAAGAAAAGATGAGTTCGTCCTCACGATATTGGATGAAGCTCATTCAGGAATAGCAGGAGGACATTTTGTTGGAGAGATTACGGCTCGCAAGGTACTGCAAGCAGGATTATGGTGGCCTATGTTGTTTGGGGACACCATAGAATTTGTCAAAAGGTGCGAGGAATGTCAGCGATTTGCCATCCCACAACAAAGGGACAAGATGCCGCTCACCCCTATTATTGTAAGACAACCCTTCAAAAAATGGGGGGTAGATTTTGTCAGACCTATTAGTCTAGCGGCAAATTCACAAGCCTAATATGTGATCGTGGCCACGGATTATTTCACCAAATGGGCAGAAGCCTCGAAGCGAGCTAATGCACGAACAACATCAAAATTCTTATATGAGCAAAATATCTCGAGATTCGGTTGCCCATTAGAATTAGTTAGTGATCGCAGCTCACATTTCATTAATGAGGTGAATGATCATTTACTCGCTAAATTCTAAGTAATCTATCGAAAATCATCACCTTATTATCCACAGGCTAATGGTCAAGCAGAGTGGTCAAGCAGAGAGTACAAACAAAATTTTGTGTACTATCTTGACGAAAACCTTGGAAGCAAGTCGAACGGACTGGGAGCATAAGCTGACAGCAGCCCTATGGGCATACCGAACATCATATAAGGTAGCAACAGGATACACTCCCTTCTGTCTAGCTTATGGTGTTGAGGCAATAATGCCTATGGAATACCTAGTTCTGAGCTTAAGGATTGCAGTGCAAGAGTGTCTGATGGAGAATACATTAGCTAAAAGGCTAATCGACTTAGAGAAGCTTGATGAGACCACACTAATTATATCGCATGGACTCATGGTCGAGAAACTACGCAGAAAGCATTGGTTCGACAAAAACTTGAAACAAAAAGAACTAGAAACGGGGGACCTTGTCCTCATGTATCGTGTAGGAAGCACCATGAAAAAGTAACTCAAATAATACAGAGGCCTACAACCCTTTTGAGTGTCTGAGATCACACCTCAGGGGTCGGTTAGAATTGAGACAATTGATGGCGGCATCCAGATGGAGGGTTACGTCAATGGAAGCAAACTCAAAAAATATTTTGGACCCCTGACCCAAGAGATGCTCTTGCAAGAACATCTCTAAAAACAACTCGCAAAGGAAAAAATCTAGCAAGCTCAAGAAGAGGCTAAGGCAAGGGAGGCCAAAGTCAAACAATTACTCCAGAAGAGAATGTTGCACGTGAACATGGCTTCCTTGACTCTCCTGAACAAAGAAGAGCTAAAAATTAAGCCAGGCAGAACTCTCTACGGCTAAATGCCATGCAACAAGCATTGCACTAATAGATACGGGATCAAGTCGTAGCCTGATCTCATATGAGACATGCGTAGCCTAAGATACACCGCACCTTGAACCCACCAATGCACAAGTACGCAGTGTGCAGTTGATAAACTACGAAAGTTGAGGGATTTTTAAGTATTAACATTTCCATCAGAAATAATTTCCTTGGTTGGAAAGGCGTTTGTCATGCCTACAGGTTCCATGGAAGAGGAAATGATCCAGGACGGATCCTGGATTTACACCAGCAATTGTAATATCCAATGGGAGAAGAGGACAGCACTGCTGCATGGGGGCGATAATGTCATATCCATACCCTTATGGAGCCTGACAAACATAGGAAAATAGGTCATGATTGAGGAGATAGCAACACCAAGCACGATGACATCAACTCATGAAGCAAAAAAAGCATCAGTTCTAAAAACTCCACACAAACAATATCCAAAGTCATAGGGTACACAACAATGGGTGCCCAAGTTTCAACTCAGAAACCAGCCCCACAAGGAGGAGAAGGAGGTTAATACGGAACCCATAAGAAGGATTCAAAAAAGGGCCAAAAATCAGAGATGGCCTTTACAAACAGGTTGGCAGTACTCTAGACAAACCAACACCCCCACAAGGCATTCATAACCAATGGGTCCGAAAGGATTTACTATACTGGCACAAGGATACTACCAAGGCAATACGGTAGTGTGGGTACCCAAAACCCACCTAGTGGCCACCATTTTACAAACCGCTCCGAATACAAAGGAAAGGATAGTAAAAGCATGCGGAACCAACTTCCAACTAAAACCAATGCTCAAACTACACAAACACTGGTATGGAGGAAGAAGACAATTCAACAAGCTGGGTTGAGTATTGCCAAAGCAATACCAGTAAACCAGTTCGATCAAGGAGTTGGACAAGGACCCTAAAGGGAGATATAAAGAAGTTGAGCAAAGGGACAAGGATAAAAGCCCCAAACCACACGACTCAATAATAACATTGTTCAGTTGGGCGGAAGGAAGAATCAAATACTCCCACACAGAGCTAAAACGCGTGCAGCAACACCTACCCAGAAGTGCCAAGGTGTCACCTTGGTTCCCATGGCAATAAAAAGATGAAGGTATCCATTAGCCACACAATGGATACAAGGTAAAATCGAGTATCATTCACTCATTTAATGCATATTTGAATGACTGAGCATGAAGAGAAATAGAAGGTATCAATATTGCACACTCATGATCTGAAAAAGTTCACGCCGTGAACCAATCTTAAACAGTTCATGTCGTGAACTAATCCAAAACACTTCACGCCGTGAACTGGTCCAAAATGCTTCACGTCGTGAGAAACGGTTGCTTCTCATCATCACGGGCCAATCTCAAGATGCCACATGGCATTCTTCATTAAGGCAGCTGCCCACTCCGACGGCTATGCTATAAATTCAAAAATCTTTCCTTTTTCGTCATTTTGCGCCGTGTGCTCCAACGCAAATCGTCTTCCATCGTGAGCTCCCACAAACAATCTTGCATCCCATCCGCGCTTACTCCAACTCTAATCGACATTCACAGATTGTGGGAGTGTGGACCCTTCTTTGTTTTTCTTTTCTTTTTTCTTTTTCATCCTCTTTTGAGTTTGAATATGATCAACCAATGTCTTGCACATTAAAATCGTCACCATTTTAATTACACGATTTTCATGTTTTTCTCTAAACTCCACTATACGGACTCATTACTTGCATTAATTAAACATTTAAGAGAAAAACAAAACATAAAAACATAACCACCAAAAACCTGCAGCTTCACCAAACTGCCAAAAACCTACAGTTTCACGGAACTGAACTTGTAGTTTCACGTTTTTAACTCTCACAGAAATTCCCCTCACGTTTTTAACTCTCACAGGACTCGGCCTCATGGAAATCCCTCTCACAAGATTCCGTCTCACGGAAATCCCCCTCACATTTTTAACTCTCACATTTTTTACTCTCACAAGACTCCGCCTCACGGAAATCCCTCTCACGAGATTCCGTCTCACATAAATCCCCCTCACGTTTTTAACTCTCATGTTTTTAATTCTCATGGGATTATGTCTCACGGAAACCCCTCTCACGGGATTCCGTCTCACGAAAATCCCCCTCAGGTTTTTAACTTTCACGTCCTTAACTCTCACGGGATTCCGCCTCACGGAAATCCCTCTCACCGGTTTACTCCTCACGACATGTAGTTTCATGGAACTGCCAAAAAACCTCCACCTTCATGCTCCATAATTGACCTGTTCAAACTAACACACCTTGTTTATTGCTTCCACCACTAACACACTTCTCATCCCGATTAACCTTATTGCTTTAAGAAGAAGAAGAAGAAGAAGTGGTACCTGTCCCACCAGTCTAGATACTTATTTTCTTTACATGTACAGATGTCGACCTCATACCCTGAAGCGATAGAGACCCCCACAATAACACAGGCCAGCGCTACAAGCTCCCTGATGAGAAGCCAGAAGAAGCCACTGACCGCGCGGGGACCAAAGATGAATTACTTATGCCCATATGCCCAAGCCTTCCATGGTGCCATCAATAGCCATACGACCCATGGAAAGGTGGCGCTGCAATATCACAGCTTGAAGTGCCTCCAAATCCTAGAAGAGGCAGAAGTAAAGGAAAAGTTGGAGAAAGTGGGCCTCGACAAAATGGCACATATTTTTTCTACGAACATCGACACATAGAGCTATGTGCCGAGTACATAAAACCTATGACAAAGCTACCAAGCGGGGCACAGTCACTAAGGCCGATGGCACAATAGAGCAGGTCCTAATCACGAAAGATCTAATCCGTGAAGCTCTGTAGCTCCCACCACCAGTCAAGGTACACGCCCATGCCTTTGACAAGATGCCCTTGGATGCTATGCTGAAGAAGAGCTCATATAACTCCAATGGGGCTGAATATGAGAATATCTGGGATGAGGGCATGGAGAAGGCATGCAAGAGGGCAATGTCATTGATCATGCAGGTGAAACTAGTGAATTGCTCAATAGGGTCCCACTAAACAGAATTGCAAAAGTCTATGAAGAGAAGGAGGAGGACTGGGCATACTACATACACTGGGAGATGGAAAACTACCTCAAGGCCCATCATTCCAAGATATGCAATCCCTACCTGTTGGACACAGGTCCTAAACCATGTAACAAAGAGGACCCTTCCAGAACCCGAACCAGCATAGCAGATGCAGTTAGCAACCAGCGTCGCTGAAAGCTGCAGAGATGCAAGAAGGCCAAGATGTACTCATAGAAACACAAGCCATAATGAAGGAGATAAGAAAGGGAGAAAAAAGAAAACAGAAAGGAAGATGAGGGGGCATCATTCCCAACGTGACTGAGGAATTACAAAGGACAGAGGCTGAGCTGGTACAAGAGATTAGATCATACTAGAGGAAGTACTGACACTGCAAGAAGCCATTGTCAGAGTCAGAAGAACAAACGCAACAAATTACTCCTCCTCAGAGCCTAGCACAACTTATATTCACAAACCTGTCCCCGCTCAGGGATTCTACCATGGAGATGGAGCCAGAGACAGCAGCAGAAGTAGTGCTAGCTAAAGAATCACAAGAACTTGAGATAGCAACATCAATCCTAGTGCAAGATCCAACAGCGCCACTTGATACAGGTAAAAGACCAAGAGGTTAAGATACATCCAATCCAAGCAAAAGAAGGCATTTGGAGGATGAAGAAAGACTACCCCAGTAGCGAATTAAAGAGAATATGAGTCTTAAGGCAACTCCAGAATGAGGTTACCCAGAACCATGAGCTAACAGCTATTCATGCCAAGCAGGTAGTACAAGAGCTCTAGCAGGTACAAGAGCTCCATGAGCTAATAGCTATTCATGCCCAGCAGGTACAAGAGCTCCAACATATATCCATGGCCAAAGAAGAAGAGCTGCAAAGCCAGATCCAGCAGTTATCCTCAAGTCTAAAGGAAACAAAAAGCAGGGCTACTCACAACAAAAAAGGGAAAAAACAAATAAGGCACATGCAAAGAAGGTGAGAACCCTTAATGATAACATTAGTGCCAATCAAATTGAAATGCAAAGAACCGAGAGGCAATGGCACAAGTCACTCAACAGTTACAAGACAGCCAAAGACTGGCTGCCGAAAGACTTTAGAGAATCACTAAGGCTCAAGAAAGAGAGGCTACTGCCAGACGTGCCCACCAAGAGGATGCAACGAGGAAGTTATCAATGGATTATAAGCCATGGGTGGCTAGAAGTCTACAATACTCACCAGCATTTAAACTTATGTGAGTTTTCTTTATATCACCCTTTTGGAATTCTAAAACTATACTCTAATATCTACAAAGATTTAGAATCCATGTTAACCAGTGTACTTTACACTTTTGATGCCACCCATATTGAATATCCTAACATAAATCCTGAGGATATCCCTGACCTTCAAGATTTTATGAAATCTCACAGACCTAGCCACCCACCCCCCAGCTCAGGTCATGGTCATGGTCAGGAAGAGACACCATCTTCATCTTCAATCTCCACTTACCCAGTATATTCTAATGTCACTAGTAAACTACTTAATCCCTATCCTAATGCCCCACCTACTAACAAAGTCTCAGGCCGACTGTATCTTTTCTACTCTCATTCCTCAACATATAGATTTTCCCACTAACCCTCCGGCCCCCGAGGAGATACTAGCACCTCACCCATCTCCCCAATGGCAACCTCTCCAGAGGTACACCATATTGTCCCCCAAGACAATATCGAAGCTTTACTGATGATACAATTTTGGAGTCATTGTCTAATGCAGAATATGAAGGCTTCATTCGAGCTGGCAATCCATTGTTAAAGCCAAAGCTGATGCTCATGGTGTTAATGCAAATAACACCATTTGAGCTAACTCGAAGAATTCTGCCCAAGGCCTACTCCGAGGTCATGCCGACAAAGCAACATTATGTACCATACCCTCTATGAGCACCTCGCCCAGATTTAGAAGAACTACTCCCTTTGGCTAGAGAGGGTACATTATGGTCCAATGTGGCATGATAGACAAAATTAGCCAAACCACAATTAGCCAACCTACTGGAAATCCAGATAGTTACCTTCATGATCAGTTATTACTTTTGTGCAGGTGGAGAAAAGCTCACCAAGTCCACACACGAGGGGGCTATGCAACTATCATCACATATGATGCACATCCCAAGTTAGAGGATTTTGGAATACAGCTGGACTAGAGAAGGAATTCTTAACAATTCCAAAATACAGCCATGTTTATATGTGTGTGCCACCAACGCAACGAGTTGACCCACTGTACATGCCACTAAAGAGAAGATGGACTCCACTAGAGTTTCAGGAGACCAAGTAGCGGGACTCACATGTCTATTACAACTCCCCAATCTTCATGCCAGCAACCTTTACAAACATACGGGCAAAGGAAACAGATGCTCACTTGGATACATGCATGGCACCGTATCTCAGACCCAGCAATCGTGGCAGTGTTCGATTCTTAAAATTGCTCGTAGTAATGATTGATCAACCCAAAAAGCTATATGATGGATATGAAGCTGAACAACTGCAATTTGACATGAATCAAGGCCCATATGATAGGTGTATGATGTTGTATTATCATCGTCTGTGGTGTCTTCCTACATACATGCATGTCACATTCAAGGACATGGTGGATACATGGTTCTAGCATTCACACTCAACATTTAGAAGAACCCTCAAGAAGCTTCAATCACGCTAGAACTTCTATCGTTCATGAGTTCGGTGACGAGGTCTTTTGACCTCGGTAATAGGTTCTAAGGACAGAACCTACATCAGGTAGGGAGGGATGTTAATCCCATTTTGGATTAACAAGTATGCTCCTCCAATTGAGGACATTAATAAGTGTCATGAAAAGGCACTATAAAAGTTGTACATTATGAGATATTGGACACCCAAGGCCTTAGTTAAGTAAGTTTTGGGCACCCAAGTGTGAATAAGGGCCAAATGTATATAAGACATTTGCTCATAATGAAAAGACACAATCCCCCTTTGTGCTACTGAGAGCTCTTCGTGTGTCTTGAGAACATTCTAGCATTTGTGCCTCTTCTACGCTTGTGTGTTCATGCTTGTGTGGGAGAGTGAGAGAGAGTGATTGCCTTATGCGACAGTGTGAGAAACTCTACGGTGACGGTGTGGAGGTGGATCTTGGAGGTTTGGAGCTTAACAAGTGAGCTTGGAGGCCTCAAGGGACTCAGTTTGAAGCATTGGTAAGTGCCCTACGACAATTGTGTTCTATTGCTCTTCCCTTAGGTGAATGCATTGAGTTCCCTGCTGGAGGTGAGGTAGTCCATAACAAGCATAAGAATTGTGCTATTGTTGAGATGGCAAGGAGTATGCTTAATGGGCAAGAATCAACCTAAATCTTTTTGGACTAAGGCAGTTAACACAACTGTGTACATTCTTAACAGGAGTGCAATAAAGGCCATCAAAGGGATGACACGGTTACAGGCCTACTCAAGTAAGAAACCTTCAGATACACACTTGAAATTTTTTGGATGTGAATGTTATGCACATTTTCTAGATGGTTAAAGAATCAAATTGGATGCCAAAATCCAGAAATGCATCTTCTTGGGTTACAACATGGAGTTGAAGGGATATCGGCTCTATGACCCATAAGCAAAGAAGATAATAGTGAGTTGTGATGTGGTATTCCAAGAACAACCACATCGAATAGAGGAGGAGCTTCCTTCTTCTTCATCATGTAATAAGGAAATCACCAAAGCAACATACCCTCCACATGAAGTGCGGGCTTCCTCGCATTTTGATAGAGGGTAGCCTGCCCTATTTCTTATGGACATGGATTTTGAAGATGAAGAACAAGAGCATGATGTGCCACAAAAAGGTAAGATGCCACTTTTAGATGGGTCAAAACCTCTAGACATTGAGGATGCACCTTAAGATGTTCACATATCGAAAAGATTAGAGAGGCAAAACAAGGCTTCGATAAATCTTGTGAACTTTTCTCTTATGAAGAGAGGTACTCAAGATTCAGGAGCCTACCACCTTTGTTGAAGAAGGAAAAGGGGATGGCAGCAAAGCTATGCAAGAAAAATGTGACTCCATCCTAAAAAACCACACTTGGGACCTTGTAGATTGTCCTCCAAGGTGTAAAGTAATTGTCACTAAGTGATTTTACAAAGAAAAATACAGATCTGATTATACTTTTAAAAATTACGAGACACACCTGGTTGCCAAAGGTTTTGCACAAGATGAAGCTTTTGACTTTCAGGAAACTTTTGCTCCTATAGCAAGGTTAACCACAACCCACACCGTTCTTGTATTGGTAGCGCAAGGGGGATGGCATGTTCTCCAAGTGGAAGAAAAATTTGATTTCCTCAATGGGAACCTTGAGGTGGAGGTATACGTGGAATAACCACTTGGGTTCGTGTGGTTACCGATACCTAGAACAACCACCTAGGTTTGTGGTTCCCAATTCTGAAAGCAAAGTTTATAGGTTACAAAAGGCACTCTATAGGCACTGAAACAAGCCCCACAAGCATGGTGCCAAAGGATTAATGCTTACTTTATGAGTATTGGTCTCTTACACGTAGCCCTTTAGATGTAAATTTGTATATCCTTTGTGGAGGTATATGGTCATTGTTCTCTATGTAGGTGATATCATCTTGACATGAGATCACTATAAAAATATCTCACAAACACAATAGATGCTTAGTGCAGAGTTTGAGATGACCTCATCTTGAGAGGACATCACCAAAAAAATATATCACAAACGCTTAGTGAAGAGTTTGAGATGATAGATCTTGGGCTCATACATTATTGTTTGGGGATTGAGGTCTACAAAAACCATATAACATTTTCATCTCTCAATATAAATATGCAAGCAAGATATTCAAGGCATTTGGCATGCTAAATGCAAGTAAGATATCATTGGATAGAGTCTAAATGGAAGGATTCCTTAATGGGAGTAAACTTATGAAATTCTAGGGACCTCTCTTCTATGAACAACTTGAAGCCATCCACCTGGTTGAGGAAACAAAAAAAAAGAAGGAAGTAGAAAGGAAGAAACACGCTCGACGCGAGAAGCCAAGGCTGGAAAGGAAAAATTAAGCAGTGGAGAGACATTCTACTTACCCACATAGCTATAGTAGACAACGATGATGGAGAAGAAGATGTAAAACCCACAAGGCTTTGCTTCGACTTTCCCACAACCATAAAAAGTATAGCCAAACTTACTCTATTAAACTAGAAAGAAACTTAATGTCCTATGAGACATGGATCTCATCAAGGCAAATGAGTCCTCAAGCCTACAAAGGCCTAGGTGCAAAACTTAATATCCTATGAGGCATGGATCTCGTTAACACAAACTAGTCCTCTAGCCTACAAAGGCCTTAGTGTAAAACGACATGGATCTCATTAACGCAAACCAATCCTCTAGCCTACAAAGGCCTTATGGGGCCATTGTCCTTGAATGCCGAACAGATTATTGAATGGACAACAAAGGATGTGAGTGCTAGCCGAGCTACTCCTAAAAGCCAGAGCTTAATTACAACCAGACAACTAGACATCCAAGCTAGATGTATCGAGTTGCTCCAACATTTCACCACTCAACTCTCCCAAATCCATACAACACAGGCATAGAGGGCTACAAAAAATGCACAACAAATCCCTATTTTATAAGAGCACAATAGATCAGATTAAGGGAGGCCTAGATCCATGAGACTTCAAGGGCTAAAGAAGCATTGCTACCATAAGGGAGATGGAAATAACACAATTAGAAGCCCAGTTGTTGCAGCATGTAGAGCGTAGAGCCTTGTAGGCACATCCTCGTTCCAATCAATCTTGAACAAAAAAGATAAGGCCATCAACACACTACATAATGAAAAAGAGTTTCAAGCCTTGCAAGAACAACAAGTAAAGGTCAACCATCTTGAAGCCAACCACAAAAGCACCAACTCCTTGTGTGCGACGAAAGTAAGAAAAAGAGATGCAATTATTAGAAGTTTATTTTGGCAAGAGATGGCCAAGGAACGTGCTCCAAAGCGTGCGAGCCTGGACTTAGTTTAGTCGACCGTTGGGACCAATGTGGAGAAGGATCAACTAATCCTAGAGGTGGTGGTGCATCTTCCTAATCTAGTGTTGTAGCACCATAGCCCCGCCTAGTACCTTCACCTAGCTCTCTAGGCAGTATCATTCATGTTCATATATCAAGGATACACCTTGGACCAACCACTAGACCTTCACATGTTCACACCGAACTCTATAAAAAGGTTCCAACAGAATACATACACCTAGTGAACATGATGATTTTCAAAGGAGACATCTACCTGGAGTAACTAGTAGATATCTATAATAAAAGGATGCATCCCATAGTTTTGAACTATAGTGCATGGTGTGCCATATTGAAGAACCCATGTGTAGAGGCTGATGTAGAACCAATTATCCTAAAGGTAGATTAGTTTGCAGAGCTAGCTGCCATGGTGAATGCCATAATTGATCATGCAGAGACATGGATTCACGAAGAAGGCCTTGCAAGGTAGGCGACATATAGAGCTCTCCAAGCTGGTTCATTAGCTGCTATTTATGACCTAATCAATCAGTAGGATAATCCTTTAAAATGAGATTTTGCTCAATCCTATGATAGGCTTTGTCAAAGTCAATTTTAATGAAGTCACATTCAATAGAAGTCTTGATTTGTTAAAATTTCAAAATATAATACCTTAATTTTATTTTATCGAGCTTCCTCTAGATGACATGAGGTCCTATATTATTCCATGTGTCTCTTCCATCTAGCTCCTTTTAATCTCTTAAATGATAGAATCAATCCAATTCATGGATGTATTAAGGAGTGGTGGGTGGGTGGTAAGATTACATTAAGGAGTGGTGGGTGGATAGATTACATTTATCTTATTCCAAAATAAGACTTTATGTTTAGAAGTCAAATTGTTTGTCTAAGCTTGTGTGAAAGTTGTTGAATAGCACCTCATTCTAGCTCACTTGGATCTTTTTCATGCTAAGTGATGTGACATTGTGGAGATACCAAGTCATGGTCTTA
Organism: Cibotium barometz; assembly: GCF_041138505.1. Taxonomy (NCBI): domain Eukaryota; kingdom Viridiplantae; phylum Streptophyta; class Polypodiopsida; order Cyatheales; family Cibotiaceae; genus Cibotium; species Cibotium barometz. The sequence goes on along the minus strand of NC_141095.1, from coordinate 44,325,221 downwards.
GTGAAAGTTATGGGAGCTTAGTGCATGATACAAGAGCTAGTGTGCAACATATGGTAACTAATTTGGGTGACGGGGATAATGGCCTTTCACTTAGGCCACAACTTGGGTTATTTGAGAGCTGGCCAACAAGTATCATTTTGTAGTTCATCCTTCTTCTCCACTAGACCTTGTGGGGCAGAGCATAGACTCTACTTGTTTTTTGATACATAACCTTTATTAGAGAGATCAATGGACATTGAAGCTTTTGAATGTATTAAGGGTAAGGTTAGACGAGGGTTGCGCGGACAAGGGCCTCTATTCTGTGGCCAAGGTCTCCCAACATTCACAAAGGGTGGGGCCTTACATTAGATATAAGGTATTAAAAAATTGCCACAAAAAAGTTATTAATTGGCAAGATGAATCAATTTTAACTAGTTCAAATCCCACACCAACTCTAACTTGAAGACACTTTTTTTGGGGTTTTTTTCTGAAGATGTCCGCGCGGCCAAACTTTTCTTTTGGCAGGTGCTTTTTCGGCTTCTAATCCCATGCCCCTTTTGTGCACATGTCCGTTTGCCTTTTGTGAACTGGGTCTAACATTCATGTATGTGGGTATAATGTGCATAGTTTGTGGGTATAATGTGCATAGCATTCTCCACGCACCATCCATGTATGTGGGTTATACACATGCTCTGATGTGGCTTGAATGTGCATAGCCTTCTTTCTCTATTGATCCATCAGGAGGGATACAAAGAAACACTCTCCAAGGATCACGAGAGTCGTGTTCATATGGATTCTAAGCTTGCCAGTAACCGGCACCCCTTCTCGATTTCCTGCACAGACTGTTTCAAGCTGAGAAAACTCTCAGCAGCGGCTGCTTGCAGCCAGTGGGGCCCATTCGAAGTCTCGCAGTTCCACGCAACAACCATCAAGGCGGCGCAAAGGTTCCACTTGGTCCAAGTCAGGGCTGTCGATGAGTCTGCGAGAAGGTCAAGAAGCAAAGGTGAGAATGTAAGGCGTAATCGCTCAGTTGGTGGTGGGCAGAACAGCCAAAACAAGCAGTTTTATAGTACAACAGAGCAGCAAGGGTCACCGCTTGTTCAGAAAGGCTCTGAGCTCATCTGGCCTCTCCTCGGCACCGGTGTCTTCGTGGCTGTCATATATGGTATGTTTGGACATGCTTTGCCCATTCCATTGTTTGAGCTTGTGCATTACCGTGAAGCTTTCAAATTACCATATGAACCTGGTACATAGCATACGGGGTGTTGGTACATAGCCTATGGGGTGTCTTATGCTTTGGGTCTGCTTATACAATGCTGTACATTGGCCCTTTTGAGTATCCAATGAGCACAACCTGTGAGCTAGGTAGAGGCCCAGTTTACAGGAGGTTGGGCAGCGGGCTGATCTGAACTTGACATAGTCAAGACGTTAAGTACAATATTAGTGCATTTGGGACAACCGGGGCTGCTGTAGCTAGTAGGCCCATATGGGCCCTTGTGTGAAGGTGTTTAGGATAATCCAGTCTACGATAACATGGCATTTAAGACACTTGGGAAAAATAATTTGAAGGGTTCAAACCCCTGGGACATACTCCTCCATAAAGAGATCCGGATTGGCATGTTGTGAGAGGAACTGCATATCTATTACTTTCCAAGACCATTTTCTAGATGGATACTTGTTCGTTCTCCTATCTGGAGTTGCGGGATGCATGCAAAGAAGGATGCTGAAATCTTATTAGGGTTCTCCCAATTAGTGGTGTAAGTGCTGGCCACAGAACTCAAAGCCATAGGATATCCCTTTGCACAAATGGGACATGCACTCTAAAGGACTCTTGTTGAGTAATTGCTTCTATCTGGTTGAATTCATGAAATCAGCAATTAGTTTTCTTGCTTAGAGAGAGAGAGAGAGAGAGAGAGAGAGAGAGAGAGAGAGCGATAGAAAGTAAAAAAGAGTTCGAGAGAGTAAGGTTTTTGCAATTACAGAAGATTTAACTTGTAGACATACTTGGAGGTTTTTGCAATTACGGAAGATTTAACTTGTAGACATACTTGGAGGTTATTTCCAGCCTTCAATCAACAAATCAGCTTCAAACACTGCAGTTCGGAGTAGTAGCTTGTAGATTCTATGGTTCCCCTCAATTCAAGATGCCATCTGTACAAGCAATATCTCCAGAGTGGCAAATGATGGAAATGTTTTTTTTTTGATGACGAAGAGTCAGCAGCAACACATGCAAACGGGAAACACATGCAAACGGGAATAGAAGGAAGCCCTTTGTTGCTATCCTGCATGTGGCAGTGCCACTTTAGCATCACCACGTCACTTTATTATTCTTTTTTTTTTCCCAAATTTTTTTTTTGGGGGGCGTTGCATTGCGGTTTTGCATGTAAGCAATCTGTATTTTGATGCTTCGATGACATCCCCCAACTTATTATAACAAATGTTCTCAACTGATATAGGTCTAGCTTTGTCTTAGCTTTTTCTTGCTTTTCTATGCTTTTTCTTGCTATGGGCCTAGATCTTCTCTCCTTGGCTCTTGAGACATGATTCTTCACCTAGAATGTTTGTCACCATTTGGCCACCCAACTGGTCCACCTGTGCTTTCTCATTATGTATGTACATCGGATTGGCGTCCATGGCGGTTGCATATGCCGGGGATTGATGCCACTCATGTGATACTGTGAACTTGGCTTTCCTTTGGGACTTGTGACTGTGTGTACATGCTCGGAAATGCCGGAGGATTGGTGTTCCATTGGGTGTGTGAGGCCCCTGCCCCCTCCGCAGTGCACCTACCGGCGGCGGAAGCGGCGTCGGCCTCCTGCGCGGGGCGGGGATCCACACTCGGCGCCTCGCCCGCGGATGTCCGGGACGAGAGGCTAGCCTGGGCGGTCCCTCCGAGACTGGGCCCGGAAGACTCCCTCGCCCGAAAGGCACGGGCGATTCCGCCATGGGAAAAATCTTCTTACGGGGAATTACTCTAACGAGTCAAAGTCTTAACTAATTAAACTGATCTGACCGAACTTGAAGTCACATAGTCAAATCAAAAAGAGACTTATACTTGGTCTATGGAATCACCGCTTTTTTCCTCATTTACGAGGCACAGCCGCGCTGATCCTCTCCCATAGAACAAGGTCTTTACAGGATTTAAACTAATTAACGTAACTAACCGTATCTAGTTGTTTCTCAGGAATCCTCCGATCCAGCCTAACCCCATCCGGCCCATGGGTTAGCCAACCACCCGCCAACCACCCGACCACTGTATTGGTGGGATTCCTTCATAAAGATTTGGTTGTGTTTTTGTCCGGGTACCGAGAAAAAAAGTTTCCAGGTCCCCTAGCCGGCGATTCATGCAAAAATTAAGGTAGACATACCACGTACACACCCAATATGAAATTGCCATTTATAACAGATTCGACTGGCTTTAAAATAATCCTTCAATAGAAATTATAATATTTTTGATCATTATTTTCTAAAATTCCGAATCCATTGTATTACAATAATATCCTCTGGACTCTCCGTTGAAGACCAGCTGGCCAACCAACGAGATCCAGTATCAAAATTTGGTTCCCAAAATCTTTCCTTTTAGTCCATCCGAAATCTTCCTCGACGTATGCATGGGTGTTCTAGCAACCGCGAGCCCGTGCATCGCCTGGTCAGTACTGTACCGAGGCTTGTCAAGACCTCAGCAGGCTTTGCCGCGAGCGACGTCCCTTGACGACTCCCCGCCAGTTGTTCCAACGAACCTCCTCTTAGAAAAACATAAGCCAAATGCTTCCTCCAGCATTCTGGCGTAAAACAGTCCTTTGAATAAAAAAAACAGAGGTTTCAATGCAAGTAAAATTTCAATTTGAGATTGATTCCAAAAACCCTTTTTCCATAATTCCTAGTTTCATAATGAGGATCCTTGATCTCTCAACAAGGTAATCTACTCATCATTCAGTCTGATTGTCCAACTAGATCCTCGGTGAGTTTGGTTAGGAAAAACTAGTTTTGGGTAGTCTATTCTTTGTGATTAGAAACTGAAATTGGTCACGAAGTTTTTACTTGATTCAGATCGAGAGATGGACAAGTAGGTTCACTGTCCGTCCTTCTCGTAGTTTAACCAAATTCATTTGGTTTAGTTCTTACAAGGATTCCTTTCAGATAAACATCTAGTTTTTTGGGTAAATATCAATTTAGTGATTTTACCAATTAAAATATCCAAAGATATTTCTTCTATCACATAATTTCTCAACCTTAATTCATTCGGTAGAATTATGGTGGAAATTCATCTTTTGATACTAAAATTTAATTCAAATTCATCTTTTCTTAATTATCATAAAAATTCTTCTTTTTAACTAAATATCATATCTATTTTTTTTTCTTTTCTTTGAATAAACTTGAAATCCCTCTTTTTCTCATTTTAATAAGTGCAATCCAATTATCATGGGAGGGCACTATGCTTCGCCTGGGCTTTGAGCCAGTTTGGATTCGAGTAGTGGCGGCTCTATATTCCACAGCTCGTAGCCAGGTGCTGATGGCAGGAGGACGGGGGCCGAGTTTTGAGTTGACCAGATCAGTCCGTCGGGGGTGTCTTCTCCAGAGTCACATGGGGACGGGGGACGGGGACGGGGAAGTGCCGTCCCGGGGACGGGGTCGGGAACGGCAAAAAAAAACCTCTTTTTTAAAAGCAATTTAGGAGTTGTATGCATGACATACATATAGAGACACACTTTGAACAAAATTTTACACCGAATAGACAAAAAAACAAGAGTCATTTTGAGCAAAATGCGCTAATAAAACATCGATGGCACACTGATTATGTGATTGATAGTCTGATAGATACAAAGAGATAAGTACATGCCTCATGGGCAGTGAGGGTTACAAAAAAGAGTGGGTACAAAATAGAGATGATAGATAGATCATAGATGATAGATCACAATAGATCATGCAATTCCATGCCCTTGAACCACCGCCCACTCCACGACTAGTGTAGTGGACCTCATCCCACCATGACCATGTGTGCACCGCCGGCCTCCTTCGTGAAGAGCCCGCAACGGAAGATGTGGCGGCGGCGCCTTCACCTTGAGATACCATGAATGATGATAGTGTGAGAGAGAGGGAAGAAGGGTGCAATAGAGAGTTGCAAGTTGCCGCTTGACTCTTGAGGCTTGCAAGTCTCAAAAGGGATGGATCATGGAACTTGGAGAGAGAGAGAGAGAGAGAGAGAGAGAGAGAGAGAGAGAGAGAGAGAGAGAGAGATGGCTTGGAAGTTGGCACAATGTAGATAGTATAGAGAGAGAGAGAGGGCTAACTTGCCACTTGGGCCTTGAGGCTTGGACAATGGAACTTGGAACTTTGGAAGCTTGAGGCTTGAGCAATGAGGCTTGAAGCTTCAAACTTGAGTGTGGAGAAAAGTCCTAAAGTGTGCCTTCTTTTATAGCTGGAAATTTGCCCGTTTCTGGCCGTTTTCTGACCGTTTATGACCCCTGTCTGCGTCCCCTGCCCGTCCCGCGTTTCGGGAACGCGTCCCCGGGACGACTGTCTGCGTCCCCATTCTGCACGGCGTCCCCTGCGCGTCCCCGTCCCCGCGTCCCGCGTCCCGCATCCCTAAGGGCCGTCCCCGCGTCCCCGTGTGACTCTGGTCCTCTCGTCCCTTTTCTTTTTCTCTTCTTTGCTGAGGCTATGAGCATGTATCTGACGGCAGAGGAGGTTGGTTTGAGAGGACTCCAGCTCTCAGTCCGGGGGGAGGAACTGCTCGATGCTGAGTTTGCTGATGACACGGGTTTATTTTTGCATGGCCAGGAGGCCAATCTTCAGCGGGCAGAGCAGTCGCTTCAGGTTTTTAGTGCAGCTTTGGGAGCATTGATCAATTGGCGCAAGACAGTGGCCTTTTGGATCAGTAGCGCTCCCACTCCGGCATGGAGCCAAGACCCGGGTTTTAGATGGATTCCTCCTGGCACAGCAGTGCGGTATTTGGGATGCCAGATTGGACTAGATTTGTCACCTGAGCAGCAGATTGCCCCGCTTCTTCTGAGCATTTGGAAGAAGCTTTTGTATTGGAGTACAGCTCGGCTATCCTTGGCTGGGAGGGTGGTGGTGGCAAATCAGGTGCTTTGGTAACATCACGTCTTGCTGGATCTTCTCGAGCTCTTGCATCAGCCAGGTACAGAGGCTGATCAGGAACTTTCTTTGGTCTGGGCGGGATGGTCAGCCAACCCGGGCTAAGGTTGCTTGGGCAGTTATTACACTTCCGCTGGCCCAGGGGGGCTTGGGCATTATAGATCCAGTTGATCAGAGTAGAGCCTTATTGGGGAAGCTTATTGTTCGGGGGTTGCTTCCGAGCCTTGGAAGGACCTTCTTTTTCAGCGGCTGCAGGCTAGGGCTCCCCCAGCAGGGGGCACTTGGGCACCAGAGATACGATGGATCTTCATAGAGATGAGGAGGACAGGCCTCAGTAGAGGATGGGAGGACAGATTTGCCTTGAGCATCTTGCGAGCTTGGGAGTTGCTGAGACCGGGACTCTCTTAGAGACCTCCTTCTTGTGATGGGTAGCGGGCCAGAGAGCTGCTCATCTGGAGCCCAGCGGTACGCACAGAGCAGGGTCATATGTTGGGTTCTCGGCCTCGTCTAGCCTGGGGACCATTGGCGGCAGGCCCAGCACGTAGTTTTGCAGACTGGCAGGCCTTCTGCAGTCTCCCAGAGGAGATCCAGGTGGAGAGGCTGAGTCACTTCAGAGGGGGGCTGATTATGAGGGATGACATTCAAGAGGCACTCACAGAGGAGTGGTTCACGCCTCTCGAGCCAGTGGCCCCACGGTGGATGGGAGCCTTTACACAGTTGGAGATCCTGATTGCTGTCAGAGCTTGCACTGAGGATGGTAGATGCCTCTACTATGAGATCCAGGATGAGGGCAGACTTCAGAGAGTGGAGGCGGAGTTGCCTTTGGTCGCAGAGTGCATCTTTCAGAGGATACGGGTAGTGGCCGCCGCTTCCCGGAAGTGGCATATTGATCTAGACCCTGCAGATGTGGAGTCTGATTGGCGCATATGGGCATATGCAGGGCGCCCCTTGGCCCGGCTCCAGTGGGACCCTGGCGAGTACGAGTGGCATGATCCTTATGCATCCCCCGAGGCCACAGAGATCACCTTTTTCTAGTACACTGTTCGGTTGGGGAGACATATTTTGACGGCGAGGAGGATGGTCTCTCCAGCTGCATCGGAGCATTGGCGGCTACAGGGACTTTCATAGGAGTTCCTGGAGGATTTTTGGACCAGGCTCTGGGCTAGTCGACAGGCACGCAGGATCTCGACTTTCCAGTGGCTGGTCGCCCACAGGGGCTCTGCAGTTGGCACGTGGCTTGTCTATAGTGGTCTTCCGGCGGCCTGCGTCCGATGCGGCCACCCTTTGGAGACACAGAGACATGCCTATGGGACTGTCCTCAGGCGCAGCAGATTTGGCTGCTGTGCATTCTGGCCCCCCTCTCTCCAGAGGGCATGTATACGTGGGGTGCCGCTTCTTGGTCGACTTCGTCAGGGCCTGCTATGGGCTATGAGACGGAGCAGGACAGCCAGGCCATCAGATTCATTAGGGGCCAGCCTCGCCTTGTTCCTTTACCGGATTTCTCGTCCGTCAGCTGGACACAGCAGAGGGATCTACGATGGGAGCTCCTCAGCAGTCTCACCATTTGGTTCACCTGGAGAGCCCGGTGTTTCAGGGCCTTTGAGGGGAGACCGGAGCCACCAGCAGAGATTGTCCGGGGGATTTGGCAGGAGTTGATCCACACCCTTCGAGGACAGTATGACCGCATCCGGGGCGACTCGGATGAGGCGATCTTGCGGCGCCAGGCTTTCCACACCACTTGGCGCAGCGGCCTCTGCTATACCCTACACACGGGTTCCCCCCGTTGGCACTACAGGCCACGTGTTCGGCTTTTCTCCCCTCCTATTGTATGATATAGTCCCTCAGTTCTTTGTACTGATATTTGTACTTTTCTGCACCTAGGGAGAGTCTCCCTAGCTACCTTGCTTGGATCTCTGCTCTGTTTTCTTATGAACTGGAGAGGGTCTTTTGTAGCCTTTGTTAGGGGAAGAATTACCTGGCACAAGATCTATGCGATGATTTTCGGGCCTTTGGGGAGGTAATTCACCTGGCAATGCATCAGCAAAACGGTCGTTGAATGCATGAAGAAAACTCAGCCTATCATTAGTCATAGTATCCACATTTTGATGCCTTGGTACAATGCTATCACGAACAAAAACCAAGTACGCAGAAAGACTCTTTTTCATTGCTTTATTAATTTGGATGTGAGATATAAGTGGGATGGAGTCCCCTTCTTTGGCAGCATCAATGAAATGCATGCGGCCTCTATGCATAAAAGAAATCATGTTGGTCTTGTACTCTTTGCGGGGCTCAAGCCTATGATGCCATGGCTTGCCCAACAATACATCACATCCATTTAATGGTGCAACTAAGAAATGTTCATTATCAAGGTAGCCCTGGATATGTATGCGCAACTTCCCTATCAATGGGGTAACCTGCACCTCTTTACCAACAAATGCAGCTTCGGCTTCAATCTGAGGTCCCATGTTCTCAACCTCAATACCCAAGGCAGCTGCCATTTGTATGGAGATGAAGTTATCGGTTGCACAATCATCAAACATGAATAAGACGGGCTGATCCTTGATTTGACCCCAAGCCTTGCATACCATCCGCTCTTTTGCATCATGATTTGTGTTTTCCTGTACATCAGGAACTGCATGTACATTAGCCTTGGTCTGCTTGTCCTCGTGCTTGGGTTTGCGGTCAGGACATTGTCGAAACATGTGCTCTTTGCTACCACAAGAAAAACATTTTCCCTCCTTGGCATATTGCTCTCTTTGCTCCGGAGTCGAGCCAAATTTGTTCTTCTTTGGACCCTGATCTTTAAATGAGGTATTTTCAGCTCTACCTCCCTTGTGGGTCTCCCGGAAGTTCTTTTTAGGTGGCTGTCCACCTTTTTGCAGATTTAGGACAGCCTTGTCTTTCCCCTTTGAACCGCCTTGATCCTGCTTAATTTTGAGCACCAATTGCTCCGTAGCAAGAGCAGAGGCTGTAAGCTGTTGCAAAGTATGTTTCGGGTGCAATTCAATGCCTGAACGATAAGCTGGTTGCAATCCGGAGTGAAACTTCCTCTTTCTTTCATCCTCAGTGATTTGCATAAAAGGAGTTACTTCCAGCAACACTTTCCAGAACTTGTTGACATACTGTTGCACGCTTTCATGATCTTGTTGCTCAAGTCTATCCCACTTTTGGGTGAGAGTTTACTTCGCATTTGGTGGCAGAAACTGAGCATAGAATCTATCCTTAAATTCCTTCCAGGTGCAAATGGGGTCCTTGGTGATCTTTTCAGTGATCCACCAATGAGCAGCGATCCCTTTCAAAAACATGCTAGCATGGCGTACTTTAGACTTCTCAGTGAAGTCCTCATCGCTAAAAGCAATGTCAAATTGTGCCACAAATGCTAACACTTTAGAAGCATCATGCTCTCCATGAAAAACATCAAACTTAATAGACTTGTCACTTGCTTTAAATTCCTTGAGCTTTCTGGCATGAGGCTCATGGTCTTCTCTTTTTCTTTTCCCCTTATCCAACGGGGCAGCCCTATCTGCATAGGCTCCATGGGCCATCATGGAAGTTTCATGAAGCACGGTGGCATGTGCTCCACGAACTTGAGAATCAGATGTATGTGACTTTCCTGCATAAGGCAATGTCTCTCCATGAGACAACTCAGAAGGCAAAGCTCTTTAGTAGCAGACCTGTCACTCCTACCATGGCATACATGTCTTGAATGCATGTGACCGTCATGCCCTCCATGAGCACTAGCATACATATACCTGTCAGGCTTTGTGTCTTGTGGAGAAGATGCATGACGAGAGGTGACTGTCACCTCTTCCTTTTGCATAAAAGACCTCAATCTTTGAGATGCGGGATCTCCTTGCTTCAAGCGAGGTGGATTTCTGAATTTCAGCTCTACGTCTTCCCCCTCTTTGATGTCACCTTTGCGGAGGAGATAGGAAAGTGCCAACTCCCTTGGCTTCTTGCCTACTTCCCGTGCCATGGACTCAAAAGTCACATCTACCATTGCATTGGCTTTCCTTGCTTCAATGGCACTTTGCACATGGGGATCTTCATGCAAAAATTTTAGCTCTTGCTCTTGTGCCTGCAAAAGCTTTCTCATATGCTCCATTTCAGCCCTCATTGCATCAGGCTCTTCTTCTTGCATGACTGTCTTTCCTTGAGACAGTTGTTCCTTTGAATCACTATCATTTACCTTTTCAAGGGGCTTGTGCCTTCCTCGTAGAGCATCAGAACCACGCGAGGCACTTGATGGGTCCCTCGAATTAGGCACTTCCAAAGGGTTGCCTTGGCTGTCCATTGTGTTAAGTGTGCTAGAAGCTGGGTGTCCAATACACAGGTTCGTTTCCCCGCTAAGAAGAGGGAAACAACCGTGCACTGATACCAATGAAACCGATCCCGTCAAGTGGGAATAGACTCCGTTGGACACCCACACGCGTAATAGCACAACTTAATATCACAATTTGAAATGGACAACTTAATAACAACTGAAATTTGAAATGAAATGAAATGAAATAGATGGACACCAGCACTGGGGTCGGAACGGGCTGACCCCCCCCTCAATATATGATATATTATTGGGAGTATTTAACAAATACAATGCTCCATGGGTTCAAAGAACCAGATGATGTCCATGTACAAATGAATACAGTACCAAACAAGAGGCTCGAAGTAGATGTTCGAAGAAGAGCGACCACTTGAGTGGTCCAGTCTCTACGGTCCTGTGCCTTCACTGGACTCCGCGGAGAGTGCCCCATTGGTGTTCCAGGACCACGCACAAACAGGCGCTCCCGTACTAACGCCTGGCTCTCGCAATCTCGGCACCTTTGGACCGTGGTTCTCCAAAAGCTTGGACTACCCAGCACCGAACGGGTGTTAACCGTAGAGAGAATCCCTTATCAGATTTACAACAAAGTTCTTTACTTAAATCTGAATTCACTTACTTGTAGCTTGCAGATGGAAGACCAATACCCGAGGTGTATGTGTGCAGCTACTAGGAGTGGACACCAAGACACAGCAGCTTGTCGAGGAGGATGAGGGGTAGCTGCGTGTGGAGAAGGTGTAGCCACCTGCCAACTGGAGGTGGAGCCGCCTGGCTGCTGAGCAAGTGCAGCCACCTTGTAGAAGGCACAGCCGCCTGTATGGAGAAGAGGAGCAGCCGCTGGAGATGGATACACAGTGGCGTGCTGTGGAGGTAGCGCAGCCTGTATGGAGGTGACACACAGTCTGTATGGTTGCCAGGCTACAGTGGAGAAGGGAGGGCAGCCTGCAGCCGCCGGCCTGTAGTGCATAGCTTGCTGGAGAGGACACACAGTGGACAGCCGCCTGCTGAAGCTGGAGCGCTGCCTGCATGAGATGGACAGCCGCTTGTAGAACCGCCGGGTTGTAGTGGAGAAGGGGCCGTCAGCCTGTGGTGTAGCCGCCTGATGGATAGGTGACGCCTGGCTGCAGCCTGCACCGCCTGTAGTGCAGAGAGAACAACCGCCCGCCGCTGGAGATGAGCATACAGCCGCCTGCAAGAGGCAAGGCAACCTGCTAGTTATGGCACACAGCCGCCTGTGGAGAAAGCAGCGCAGCCTTCTGGAGGTGGCAGCCGCCTGCTGAGTAGGCAGCGCAGCCTGCTGAAGATGGCAGCCGCCTGCTGAAGGAACAGCAGCCGCCTTTATGGGAGGAGAAACAGCCGCCGACAGATAGGAGACAGCCACCAGCATGCACAGCCTGATTGAAGAAGAGGTGAAGGTGGCGCATCCAAAAACGTCTTCCAAAGAGAGAAGGGTGGTCGCCTCTTTGTAGGTGTTGGAGGGGAAGTTGTACGACTACAGTTGGCCGGCTCCCCAAGGTTGCATGGGGGCGGCCAGTTCCATGGTGTGGTGTGGGTAGGTGGCCATGCACCCACCCACACACACTTAAGTGGGGTTTCCCTCCCCACCTTGGCCCACAAGTGGGTGCCCACTTTTAAGTGAATGTGAACATACCACCTTATAAAACAAAAGGTTAGAGATAAAACTATTAAACCAACATGTGCAATACACTTACCACCTGTTCACATGCAACAAAACTTGTCAGAAGACAGAGCAAACTTCACGACTCACTGGCAGGCGTCCCCGCTCAGTAAGTGGCACGTCAAGCAGGCAAACACAAAAATACAAGTCATGCAAAAACAGTTTCAAACATGCAAAACATGATTGCATGTGCAAATAGTATCATGGACATATCTCTCGTTCATGGAACAAGTACAAAACATCTGTCGGGCAATAAATCCTGGTCTTCCTATGGAGTGACAGTCCCATAGGTAAAACACAGTTCTAGGCACGAGCCTCCCTATGGAGTGATAGTCCCATAGGCAAGACACGGCACAAATACTGGCCCTTCCATGGCGTGACAATCCCATGGGTCGAACACAGTCCAGGTCATACACGGGTGGCACCAGTCTGGCTCCCGTCCATACGACACCATCCTGCTAACACACAGGTGGTACTAGTCTGGCTCCCGTCCATGTCAAGCAAAAATACTGGCCTCTTCACATGAGACACTGAAACCGGCCTCTGATAGAAAACCAGAGTGTGGTAGGAGCAATCACCCGTCCACTTGTAGTCTAGAGGAGAAACAAAACACAGATTGGAGCTAGAGTGCCCAAATCTGAAAACACAACGACACCTGTTGGCCCCAAAGCTTGGCGCCCCTTGCGGTATTTCTTTATTCAATTAAAATAATATGTATGGCTGAGTACAACACAAAGACCAGCCAAGAGTTTACACCTGTAAGTCCAATCTGACGGCCCACAAATCCTTCTCAGCACAGAGGATCTATGCACACAGATCTGTGTCTTCAAGCAACACACTGTGCCTCCCTCTGATCAGCCAAGATCACAAAGCAGGCCAGCCATGGGCATACATCTGGCATAACTCAAGTGCATGATACATCTTCTCAGCTCAAACATACATGTGCTGTCCAATCTCTGTCTTAATCCCTTGTCAATCTGCCATACCCCTCCTCTCACAAGGAGCCAGATAACACATATCTGCAACAGACATCAAGCAGTAGAAAGAGAGATAGATGAACAGAAACAGAGCTTACCAAGTTCAGCTCGTGAAACAACACTGGAGGAAGCAACAGCACCAATCTGTGCTTGCAGGCACTTGAATCCTCAACCCTGCTTCACACGTGTGCTTGTTCTTGCCTGTATCCTCCTCCTGATGTTCACTCTTATGCTGTCCTTGAAAATACAGATCTGAAAATCAGCACAGTACCCGTCTGTACCGCCTCGGGATACGTGCCAGGAGTTGTACTAGCATAAACAGCCTGCTGTCCACTTCTGTACCTGCCTGAATCTGTGTATTCAGGTCTGTCCAGCCACCTGTCAGCACCTCTGCAGCGACTGTACTTGTTGTACCTTGCTGCCCGTACACTGTACGGCAGCTGTACAATGTGTACTTGCTGGAAAACAGACTGTACAGCCTGTACAGGTCTTCTGCGCAGAGTTTCCAGCAGCAGTTCTGTGCGCAGCCAGCAACAGAGGAGAAAGAGAGAGAGAGTGTTTGCCCAGTTCTGGCCGTACAGTGCTGTACGGCTGATTCTACTCAGAAAAACAGCAACAGCACATAGCAAAACAGCCGCCTCCTTCTTCCTGTGCTTTTCCACGCTAGGATAACATGCGCATGAAAGAAGCTCCTCTTTTGCTACACAATTCCCCAAAAAGGGAAGAGAGAAAGAAAGAAAGAAAGAAAGATTTTATTAACGTCTTCCAAAAGACCGAACTCGGCCTATGAGACAAATCGGAGTACCTGTATGGGGTATCCTCTGTCATCCCAACAAAATGAAAAAGTACTGAATAAAAAGCTGAATCTGGGTGTGCAGGGGATGGAGCTCTATTACTAGGAGAATGCAAAGCTATATGCATGGAGTATACAATCATGATATGCAACCTAGCTAGCTCCATCCTGTACCATACTGGGGGTATAAAATGGTATACATCAGTGAAGGGGGTGTCCACAGCTCCCTGAAGAACATGCCTGGGTGTGCTCTGAAGCGAGCCAGTCGCTCCGCACCCTCTCTATGAAACTGAGCTCTGATCTCTGTCATCTCTCTCTGGTATAGGCGTGGTGTCCGAAAGCCAGGTGTCCTCTGTCTCCTGCGGGCTCTAAGTGTCTCTGCTCTCTGGAGAGTAATTCCCTGCCGTGTAGGGGCTGGGAGGGGTATGGATCTCTGAAAAAATGTAGTAATCTGTGTCTGTCGTCCCCCCTCTGGAGCTGTCTGAGCCTGTAATAATGTCTCTCTGTGGCGCTGTATGTCTAGAATGTATCTCCCCAGTATGCGCTGGTCTGCTGTCTCAAAGATCTGGCGTAGGGAATGTGGCTCTCTGAATAAAATGGGATATCTCTCTCTGATGGCTGTATATGCTCTGCATCTGCATACATAATGCTCCTCACTCTCCACCTCCTCTCTGCACAATCTGCATACCCTCTCCTCTCGGGGGATCCGTGCTGCTCTGCCAGTCTCAATCTCCAATCGGTGTGATGAAACTCTGAGCTGACCAATAGCCACTCGGGAGCCGTGTGGTAAAAAGCCCTCCATGTATCTAGGCCTCTCTATAAATCCATCAACAGTGATACTCATGAAGTGATCTCTGTAGTATAGCATCTTCGGTGGAAGAGGCTGTGTAGGCGATATCCATGTCTCTCCTGTATAGAGCTGCCATAGATCCTGTCTCAATACTCTGTTCCTCTCACTATGAGAGAGACGGATATGTGGTGCATCCCTGTCATACTGGAATGGTGGTAGATGATCCATGTCTAGGCCATGCTGTGAGAACCAATGTGTGACCTGTGCATACCATGATCCTCTATCTCCTGCCTCAGCCAACTGTCTAGATGCCTGAAAAGCTCTGTATGATAATCTGTCCTGTGGCATCTCTCTGAATCTGTCTAGCAGGCATATAGTCTGAAATATGGCCTCTACCATCATAGGAGGCGCAGCAAACTCTGCTCGGATAATGTCATGAGGTACTGACGGTTTGCTGCGTATCATGCGTGCCATCATGAGGGCCTGTGGTCTCTCTATCTGTGTCCACCAATGGGTAGCAAGGCCTGGCGCCCATACTGCTGCTCCATACATCAATGCCGGTGTGACTAATGTGTCAAATAGCCACCCCTTCGTCCGGGGCTCCTGAAAATGCGCCTGGTGGCACTGTCTCTCTAGCATAGCCAATGCTGCATATCCCCGTGTCAATCTAGCTCTGGCTGCTGAACCCATGGTAAAGCGTGTGGCTGCTGCAGAGAAGGTAACCCCTAGGTACACATATGATGTCACCACCTCCACCTGGCATCCTGCGAGAGTGAATGTCAGCTGACTCCTGCCCTGTCTCGATGTATGAAAGACCATAACCTTGGTTTTAATCCCTAGGGCCCCAACTTTAATAAGTTCCTAGGGCCACTAAGGCCTAGGGGCAAACTCCAATAAACATTAAAACTTAATGTTTCTAGTTCCCCCCTTCACACCTAGGGATGTCCACACATCTTAAACACTGTCCGGGCACCCCCCATGTGAATCATAAAATATTCTGACTCTGCAACCACCATGCCCACACTTGTCCTGCTCCATTTTCACAGGGCCATGACATACCCCCCTCTTGAAAGATGGCAAGCGTCCTCGATTGCGTTCTGGTGATGCATCAAAATATCCAAAGTGAAATATACAATATGGCAAGATCAGCGTCCCAATCTCTCTGAGCCATACACATGTATCAACATTCACTGCAAACCAATGGCATAGTAATAGTCCAAGTTGTATACCACTGTGAACCATACATATCCACAAAAATCTCCATGTGACTAGTACACATATATCATAGAAGTCCCATAAACAGATGTACTGTCAGCCTCAGTCCCTTCGGGTGAGAGGAAAATCTGCACCAAGCGACCTCTAGATGTCATCTGAGCCTGTCTGTATCAAGGGAGTGGAGGTGCTACCCCCCTCTTGAGCATCAGGTAATGCTCCAGACCCATGCTCTGCTGAACCTGAATGAGCCACAATAAGAGTCGGCTCTAACTCAAAGGCATCGAGATAAAGCTGCAAAACCTGAGGTGAATCTGTTAAGTCACCTTCCTCCATCCACTTCGCATCCATCGGTGAATAGTTCTTAAACTTCACAAGATAGCGACGGGAAACTTTACCTCGTACCTTCCTTTCTTTATGTGCCAGTATCTGCTCTGGAATCAGAACCTCATCAAGTTCCTCAACTTTCGGCTGAGCCTCATCTGATACATCCTCAGGCACATCCCCACGGAAAGGTCTAAGAAGACTCACGTGAAAAGCATTGTGAATCCTCCAGTGATCTGGTAACTTCAAACGATAGGTTACCTCACCAATCTTTTCCAAAACCTGAAAAGGCCCATAATATCGCATGCTCAACTTAGGGAATAAGCGCTCTTTACCCTTCATTTTCTTGAGTCTAGCCTTTTCAAAGCGCAAAAGAACCCAATCACCCAATGCAAACTGTAAATCAC
The DNA here is from genome assembly GCF_041138505.1 of Cibotium barometz. NCBI lineage: Eukaryota > Viridiplantae > Streptophyta > Polypodiopsida > Cyatheales > Cibotiaceae > Cibotium > Cibotium barometz. Next base: position 44,308,644 of record NC_141095.1, on the reverse strand, counting down.
GTCTGTGACGGTCTGCGGCTTTCTTTTGCTTCTGCTGAGTTTTCTGGAGAGCCAACTTAACTCTCCGATAAGCTTCATCCAAGCTCTCCACATACTGATCAGCCTCAAAGATCTTATCCTTTGTATGCAAAATGGGTGGAACCTTCTTCCCTCCTACAATCTCAAAAGGCGCCTTGCCTGTCGAGCTATGTACAGTGTTGTTATATGCAAACTCCACCAAAGGAAGATACTTTTCCCATTGTTGCTTGTGCTCTGACACATAACACTTGAGAAGATCCAACACTGTAGAGTTAGCCTCTTCTGACTGACCATCTGTCTGTGGATGAAATGAGGATGAAAACTTGAGAGTTGTACCCATGTTGTCAAACAACCCTCTCCAAAACAAACTCATCATCCGTGGATCACGGTCACTAATGATAGACGTAGGCAAGCCATGATACTTGAAGATGTTCGCCATGAACAACTTCACCATATGATCCACTTTAATTGTCTTCCTCACGGGAATGAAATGTGCCTGCTTACTGAACCTGCATATGATAGTCCAGATGCCATCATTTCCCGTTTGTGTCCGTGGAAGATCAAATACAAAATCCATGGCAATGCTCTCCCAAGGTCTATCCGGAATAGGTAAAGGCTGTAATAACCCTGGTGTCTTCTGACGGTCAAACTTTACCTTCTGACATACGATGCATTGCCTCACAAAGGCATCAACATCTCTTCTCAAGGTTGGCCAATAAAAGAAAGTCTCCACTGCTTTGACCGTGGCGTCAATCCCTCTATGACCCGCATACGGTGGAGCATGACTTTCAATCATAACCTTGAGTCGCAATGGCCTGGTAACACACAGTCTGCCATGCATCAATAAAAACCCATCTCTGAGAGTGTAATGCTCATGCCGCTGACCCTCAGACATCTGATCATACAACCTTTCAAAATCCTCATCATGGGCATACTGCTCTTTCATTTCATCAAGCTCATGATGATAAGCAAGTGAAACTGCAGAGACCTGTGGCTTGCGTGACAAAGCATCTGCCACTACATTCTTTTTGCCTTCCACATGCACAATCTGGAAGTGAAACATTGACAAAAAGTTTGCCCAACGCATATGCTTCTCTGAAAGCTTAGTCTGCGTGAGGAAATAACGCAAGGTCTGATGATCTGTCTGTACAGTGAAATCAGCCCCAAGCAAGTAGTGTTTCCAAGTAGAAAGAGCGTGAATTACAGCCAACATCTCTTTCTCATACACCTGTAAATGCTTCTCAGCATCTTGCAAAACTCTACTCTCATAGGCTATCACATGTCCCTCTTGCATGAGAACTGCACCAATGCTACTTCCACATGCATCACACTGGACAACAAAAGCCTTTCGGAGGTCCGGTAACACCAATACTGGGTCCGAAGTAAGCTTTTCTTTGAGCTTTTTGAATGCTGAAATTTCCCGATCAGCCCATCTAAACGGAGTTGCTTTCTTCGTCAAAGCATGAAGAGGCGAAGCAATTTCAGCAAAGTGCCGTATGTAATGCCTGTAATAGGAACACAATCCTAGAAAACTGCGTACATCATGCACGGTCCTCAAAGCTGGCCAATTAAGTATTGCTTCCACCTTTGCTGGATCCATACGGACTCCATGACCAGACACAATATGCCCCAAGAAATGTATCTCCTGCAAGAAAAACTCACTCTTCTTGCTATTAACCACCAACCTATGGTTTCTGAGTTCTGCAAACACAATGGCCAAATGCCTTCTATGCTCTTCCTCAGTTCGTGAATGCACAATCATATCATCAAAGAATGTGCCCACAAACTCTCTATGAGGCCTGAAAATCCTGTCCATCATTCTGTTAAATGTGGCAGGCGCATTTGTCAAACCAAAGGGCATAACCAAGAACTCATACAACCCAAATGTGGTTCGGAATGCTGTCTTATGCACATCCTCGGGTCTAATGCGTATCTGATGATACCCGCTTTTCAAGTCAATACGACTAAAAACTGTGGAGCCCTGTAAGCGGTCCAAGATGTCATCGATCCTCGGTATGGGGAATCGATTCTTGATGGTATTCTTATTCAGCGCCCTGTAATCTATACACATGCGCCAAGAACCATCCTTCTTCTGCACTAAGAGCACAGGTGAGCAAAAGGGTGATGAGCTAGGCTGTATCAACCCTTTATTCAAAAGCTCCTGCACCTGACTCATAATCTCTTCCTGTTGGGCTGCACTAACACGATACGGCGGTCTATTCGGTGGAGTACTACCAGGAATCAGATCTATGGCATGATCTTCTGGCCTCTCAGGAGGTAATTCTCCTGGCAATGACTCGGAAAAACAGTCTTGAAACCCACTTAAGAAATCAGCCCTGTCCTTATCTAACATTGACAAATTAGACTTAGACTCATCATCCTGTGCATCCTTTACATAAATCAAGTACGCGGAAAGATGCTTTTTCATTACTGATGAAATCGCCGAAGCGGATACAATAGGAACAGATTCCCCTTTGAGTTTTACATCCAATACATGCTCTTTCCCTCTATGAGTCAGAGTAATTTTCCTATTGTAAGTATCCACCACCGCATGTACCCTGTGGCACCATGGCATCCCCAACAAAACATCACAGCCATCCAACGGCATGATGAAGAACTCTTCACTGTCCACATAACCCTGCAAATGAAGCCGAAGCTTCCCAATGATAGGAGTAACGGGTTCTGCATACCCTGGACAAGCCATATTTGCCTCATGTAACGGCCCCATCTCCTCTGCGCGAATCCCCAATCGGCCAGCCAAATCTGGTGAAATGAAGTTGGCTCTAGCACCTGTGTCAAAGAAGATCAAAGCATTCTGATCTCTCACTTTGCCCCATGCCCTGCACAACTCTGTAGCTTCACCACCTCGCTGCTCCCCCACAAGATCAGGAACTAAGCCTGCAGAAGGCTTTGGTTTCTTTGGCTTGGGCTCTCCTTTATTGTCAGGGTCCTTCTTGGACGTTCTTTTGGGACAATTGAATGACATATGCCCCTCCTCAGTACAGTAAAAACACTTTTGAGCATCTCTCAAAGCCTGTCTTTCCTCAGAAGTCCTCTTGGGCATTGGCAACTTCTTATACTTTGTCTCTGAAGACCCTTTAGCATCACGAGAAGCATGCCCAAATTTTTCAGCTTTCTTGCCCAATTTCTTACTGCCTTTAAATCCAGATGAACCACCCGTGAGTAACGCATTAGCTGTCATAGCATTTTCAATCATCTGTGACATGTTCGTTACTCTTGTCTTTATACAGTAATCTCGTACCTCCTTGGGCAGCCCACAACAATACTTCTCTACCTGCTCAGATAATGGCACGGCGCGATAAGAAGTCACTGGGAGTAGAGCTTCCCAAAACTTCTTGTTATAATCCTCCAAACTATCACACTTTGAAGCATCCAGCTTGTGCCATGCGGTCATAACATCCACCTCAAATGTAGATGTGAGCCATACGGAAGAGAAAACCTGTTTGAATTGGACCCATGTGGTGGGTGCTATGCCCTGTAAAAGAAGAGTAGACCACCACTGCAAAGCATTGCCCTTGAGAAAAGTGGCAGCTTTCCTCACCTTTGAGGACTCTGTGTAATTCCCACCAGAAAAAGCAGCATCAAACTGTTGTAAAAAGGTAAGTGCCTTCAATTTATCCTTGGCCCCACTGAAAGTGTCAAACTTCACTGCAGCTCTCCCTTCCTTGTAATCCTTCGCCTTTCCCATAGGCGTTAGATTATCATATGGAAGTGGTTTCATGAGATTGCTGCCCCCAACATTCATACCCATCATTGGGTCAACATTTCGCATTCCCATGCCAGGCATACCATACATTCCAGCCATGTTTCCATACATTCCACTATGCATACCTGGCTGCATGCCACCAAACATATTGCCTTGCATCCCAGGTTGCATGCCTGCAAACATATTTCCAGCCATACCGGACTGCATACCACCATACATATTCCCCTGCATGCCAGGCTGAAAATTGGCTCCAAAAGGCCCATACATACCCATGCCTCCCTGAGGATAACCCCCAGTCATGGATTGGAACACCGAGCCACCACCAAAATAACCTGGATGCATGTTCTGCTGAGGAATAGGTGGCTGTCCATAGAAGGAACTCTGAGAGTTTGCACCATAAGCATGCTGCATATTCGGAAACTGGCCAAAAGATGGTTCCTGTGGGATGGCACCACTATGACCCTGAGGAAGATTCTTCGAACGAACCTTCTTCTTCTTTTTCTGGGGCTGTGTGCGGGGCTCTGTGCGAGATCTCAAAAATTCAGCAAATCTCTCACTCTGTGTGAGCTGCATAAAAGTATCCATAACACTAGCCAAGCGATCTTTGAACTGAGCATCATCATCCTCTTTACCATGCACATCTTCTGACTGTGTTACATCCTCATAAGGCTCAACATCTGCAGCCTGTTCTCCTGCAAAGATATCCTCAGATATATCTCTCTCAGGAGAAGTCTCTTGCTCTTCTTCTTCATGATAGAAGTACTCTTCCTCTGTATCAGACATGATTGCTGAATTTTCAGCGATGGCTTTCTTCAAAGCAACCACGAGCTCACCCCCTTCAGAAAGTTGATGATTGGTCCCGGCAACGGAACCTTGAAACCGGCCTCTGATAGAAAACCAGAGTGCGGTAGGAGCAATCACCCGTCCACTTGTAGTCTAGAGGAGAAACAAAACACAGATTGGAGCTAGAGTGCCCAAATCTGAAAACACAACGACACCTGTTGGCCCCAAAGCTTGGCGCCCCTTGCGGTATTTCTTTATTCAATTAAAATAATATGTATGGCTGAGTACAACACAAAGACCAGCCAAGAGTTTACACCTGTAAGTCCAATCTGACGGCCCACAAATCCTTCTCAGCACAGAGGATCTATGCACACAGATCTGTGTCTTCAAGCAACACACTGTGCCTCCCTCTGATCAGCCAAGATCACAAAGCAGGCCAGCCATGGGCATACATCTGGCATAACTCAAGTGCATGATACATCTTCTCAGCTCAAACATACATGTGCTGTCCAATCTCTGTCTTAATCCCTTGTCAATCTGCCATACCCCTCCTCTCACAAGGAGCCAGATAACACATATCTGCAACAGACATCAAGCAGTAGAAAGAGAGATAGATGAACAGAAACAGAGCTTACCAAGTTCAGCTCGTGAAACAACACTGGAGGAAGCAACAGCACCAATCTGTGCTTGCAGGCACTTGAATCCTCAACCCTGCTTCACACGTGTGCTTGTTCTTGCCTTTATCCTCCTCCTGATGTTCACTCTTATGTTGTCCTTGAAAATACAGATCTGAAAATCAGCACAGTACCCGTCTGTACCGCCTCGGGATACGTGCCAGGAGTTGTACTAGCATAAACAGCCTGCTGTCCACTTCTGTACCTGCCTGAATCTGTGTATTCAGGTCTGTCCAGCCACCTGTCAGCACCTCTGCAGCGACTGTACTTGTTGTACCTTGCTGCCCGTACACTGTACGGCAGCTGTACAATGTGTACTTGCTGGAAAACAGACTGTACAGCCTGTACAGGTCTTCTGCGCAGAGTTTCCAGCAGCAGTTCTGTGCGCAGCCAGCAACAGAGGAGAAAGAGAGAGAGAGTGTTTGCCCAGTTCTGGCCGTACAGTGCTGTACGGCTGATTCTACTCAGAAAAACAGCAACAGCACACAGCAAAACAGCCGCCTCCTTCTTCCTGTGCTTTTCCACGCTAGGATAACATGCGCATGAAAGAAGCTCCTCTTTTGCTACACGATTCCCCAAAAAGGGAAGAGAGAGAGAGAAGAGAGAGAAAACTCCTCCCCAATTTAATCCCTAGGGCCCCAACTTTAATAAGTTCCTAGGGCCACTAAGGCCTAGGGGCAAACTCCAATAAACATTAAAACTTAATGTTTCTAGTTCCCCCCTTCACACCTAGGGATGTCCACACATCTTAAACACTGTCCGGGCACCCCCCATGTGAATCATAAAATATTCTGACTCTGCAACCACCATGCCCACACTTGTCCTGCTCCATTTTCACAGGGCCATGAAAGACACCGGTCTGGCCTCAAGTGAACGAGACACAAAACTGGAGATGGACCAAATGGTCGGCCAAATGGTGACAGCCGCGAGCGACGTCTCTTGACGACTCCTCGGCCAGTTGTTCCAACCTTCTCTTAGAAAAACATAAGTCAAATGCTTCCTCCAGCATTGTGGCGTAAAACAGTCCTTTGAATTAAAAAAACAGAGGTTCCAATACAAGTAAAATTCCAATTTGAGATTGGTTTCAAAAATCCTTTTTCCATAATTCCCAGTTTCATAATGAGGATCCTTGATCTCTCAACAGGGTAATCTACCCATCATTCAGTCTGACTGTCCAACTAGATCCTTGGTGAGTTAGGTCAGGAAAAAACTAGTTTAGTTCCGGTAGTCTATTCTTTGTGATTAGAAACTGAAATTGGTCACGAAGTTTTTACTTGATTTAGATCGAGAGATGGACAAGTAGGTTTATTGTCCGTCCTTCTCGTAGTCTAACCAAATTCATTCGGTTTAGTTCTACAAGGATTCCCTTCAGATAAACATCTAGTTTTTTGGGTAAATATTAATTTAGTGATTTTACCAATTAAAATATCCAAAGATATCCCTTCTATCACATAATTTCTCAACCTTAATTCATTAGGTAGAATTATGGTGGAAATTCATCTTTTGACACTAAAATTTAATTCAAATCCATCTTTTCTTAATTATCATAAAAATTCTTCTTTTTAACTAAATATCATATCTAATTTTTTTTTTCTTTGAATAAACTTGAAATCCCTCTTTTTCTCATTTTTTTTCTTTGAATAAACTTGAAATCTCTCTTTTTCTCATTTTAATGAGTGCAATCCAATTATCATGGGAATTCCTCTTTTACCAAAATTAAATCTATCTA